>NC_052146.1:193464732-193779622 GCF_902713615.1 Scyliorhinus canicula | reverse complement strand
GACAGGATACACCCCCCATACCATCATGACTGGACGACCCATGAAGGGTACCGAGTATTTACTTGGACTTGATTTGGCCAGCCCCACAGTCACCTCCCTTACCCATGAAAAAGCGGCCCAAAACATGTTGGAGAATATTAAAGCAGCACAGCTCGCTGCAGCTGTTCGACTAGGCGCTAGACAAAAGCAGAATAAGGCCTGTTTTGATAAGACAGTACACCCGACAGAGTATACAGTCGGACAGCAAGTCATGATCTCCCTGTACAATCCTAGTTCCTTCCTCTCCCCTAAATTTGCAGGACCCTACTCAATCTCCAACAAAGTAAGCCCCTCAATTTACAAGATCCGAATGGAAAATCAGGATGGTTCCACATAGCTCCAGGGTCCCAGGTTCGATTCCCGGCTGGGTCACTGTCTGTGTGGAGTCTGCACGTCCTCCCCGTGTGTGCGTGGGTTTCCTCCGGGTGCTCCGGTTTCCTCCCACAGTCCAAAGATGTGCAGGTTAGGTGGATTGGCTATGCTAAATTGCCCTTAGTGTCCTAAAAAATAAGGTTAGGGGGGGGTTGTTGGGTTACTGGTATAGGGTGGATACGTTGACTTGAGTAGGGTGATCATTGCTCGGCACAACATCGAGGGCCGAAGGGCCTGTTCTGTGCTGTACTGTTCTATGTTCTATAAACCAGCTTAAGGTTTATGGGAAGCAGTGCAGCCACTCGCACCACCTCTCATTGGCAATGGCAGACAGCGGAGACCCGCCCACTGAGAACCCAATCCAGCCCTCCCCCAGCCAGGACAGCACGTCCACAGACATGACCTTGACTCCGCCCCCAGAGTCCAATTTCACCCTAACACTTGATTCGGCTGGTAGCGACAGTGACAGCACAACGGACACCCTTGATAGACCCTAACAATGGAAACACAGACCAGGCCCCAGTCACTAAAGCCCCAGAGACACCGACCACGATATGTCCGGCCCCTCGGACACAATTTATTTGCCGTTACCAGAACCTGACCCACCACCCGATGATAGTGACACCCCCCTTGCCCTTACTGACCTATAGAATACAAAATATTGGCACCGCGATAATTCTTGTCGTCTGACATGGAATGATGAAATGGACCCTACATCAGAACACGCCGCATTGGCACTAAAACTCCAAGCACGAATTTGGCACCCGGGAGATGGTGATGACTCAGAGTCTGACTCCCAGCATGCTAACCCCTTTGAGACCCTGTTTGGAATGGAACACTGAGGTGTCCAGATGATGAGAGAAAGGAACCGATTGAGATTTACGGTGTCTTATTCCCTGATGGAACCATCCCGCTTTCTTCTTTAGTTTGTTTTTTAATGTTGAATGTTCTCTCTCTTGTACGACTTTGTGTGTCAACCTCAGACACATTTCTTATTACATTAATGACTACTCTTCTGACGCCACATGGCAGTTAAAGGCACAAGTTTGCTGCAGTCCATATCCTCAAAGTCTTACCGTTCTTGGAAGGTCACTCAGGCAGTGGAGTAACGGCACTGATCCCCGCCCTGCCTGAGGACCCCCTATACATTTGGTCAGCCAAGCTCGGGTAGTGGAGCAAAGGCTGATCACCGCCCTACCTGGGGATTCCACCCATTCTTGCCCTGCCGCGACTCATACGCAACCCATTCGGAGAATTATTTTTGAAACTTTTTTGCTGTTATTTTTACAACTGTGGTTTAAAGAATGCACTTTTGCCACAACTTTTGTTCTCTCTGTGGCGACCCTTTGGTTGCTATTCCCTCACTTGCTATTTACATGTTCAAAACACTTGATTGAAATGAGTTTGCAGAGGACGGAGAAATTGTCCGCCCACTCAGCCCATCAAACACAGGCTGAGAGAGTGCTCGCACTGTGACAGAATTTTTTTTTCGGATGTCTTGTCTCCCAAATGGTTGTTTAAAAAAAAAATGAGGGAGTCACATATGGTGACGATTCTAAATGGGAAATTGATTAAGGAGAAACAGACAGACAAACGAGATATTAAGCAACAAGATAATAACAGATTGTTATGGGAGCGGCATTTTCAGAATCCCAAAATGTATCATGGAGTTCAACCAACCTCTCCCTTTAATGTATTGTTGCTTTTGAAGCACATGGCTTGGTCTCCAGGTGTGGTATTACAATTATGAACACGTGGGTTTTTTAAACACAAAACAATGTTTATTCCATGAATTCAACTTAACCTTTTTAAATAAACATTGGATCCCTTAACACCCCTTACTTCAAAGATAACCCCAAAAATAATACAACACTAAACAATCCCTCAAAATGTTCCTTCAAACCTTCAAAAGACTTAACACCTTTAAACAGAAACACATCAGGTTAAAGACATTACTATTATGAGTTTAAATCACCCAAATGATTCAGAGATAGTCTTTCATGGCAGAGATCACAGCAGAATCCAGCTCACTGCTAAAACAGAAACACCCAAGCTATTTTTCTTCATGCAGCTCTCAGCAAACCAGCCAGGCACTTTTCAGCTGCTCTCTCAAACTGAAACTAAAAGCAGAAGCGAGCTCAACTCAGCTACCCCCACCCTCTGACATCACTTCAGTAATACGAGCTGCTTCATTTCTTAAAGGTGCATTGCTTAAACATACATTTCTTAAAGGTACTCTCATATGACAAGATATTATGCTTGTACCCCAGGAAAATACGGAGATACCTGAAGACAGAGAAAGATACAGACGAGATGAAGACGAACCTGATGATCTGCATCTTGATCGTCGTTGAACAATATAGTTGCGCGCGTTACCCGACCCTCCACCCCTCACCACACAGGCCCTAAACAGGACCATCCAACACGACACCCTAGCCCGGACACGATGCCACACATAGACACAGCCAATGATACCCCCACATGGTGTGATAATATCATAAAATGGTACTCCATTTCATATACAGTAGAGGCCCTATTGGTTATAGCTATACTTTGAAGTGTCATCCAGACGATCAGACTTTGGAAATGGCAAAGGAGACCCTTCCCCCCTCCAGTATACACGCTTAGAGCCCCTTTCCTCGTACTCCAGCAAACCCCACACTCTTTCTGAACTTTCCTCCCTATTAAATTATGCGGTTGTTTTTTCAATAAAGTAACTTTCTTTGTACATGGACATTAGTGATAAGTAGGAATGTGATGCTGCTATTGTGTTTTTTTTCTAATATAATTTCTTTGATTATTAGATAGCAGCATGCGTGTAGTTTAGTTAAGGACAGTTAGAGGTACCCCTTTTTTGTGTAAAAGAGATTGAAATGTATGTTTAAATGTTATAGTACCCCCTTAGACTTTTTAGAGTTATGTGTTGTATTAGGAAAAACATAGGAAAATATTTCGACCCATAGGACAGAGTACTGTAGAATCTGTCCTTAATTGAGGGTACCCGGCATGTTAGAGTACAGGAGAAGATCCAGTAGTGTGATCCTTCATGCTTCGCGTTGAGGATCAAGAGGACGGAATGTAGCCATCTGTGATGGCCACTTCCAACCAGGAACAGGGAAGGTCGCAAAGCATAACGGGAAAAATGGACAATGTGAGATTCAGGCAGGCTCAGAGCCTGAATGTATATTTGTGAGTGAGAAATCCAGATGGTATCGAAACCCCCAACCGATTGGCATTTGATGGCCCATCTCCGCCAGACAAAGGACTGATACTTGAGCGACCAATACAACCCCAGAAATTTCAGCGCCACTCCCTGTACTCGGGAAGCGTAAACAACAGGGTCAAAGACCGCTTAGGACATGCCCAGCCATCAAGGCACCTGCCCTTTTATTGATTCGAAATCGAACATAATGATCAGGAATTACCCAATTAGTGGGGTCCAAACTGAAGGACCGCCCAAACGAGCGCGAAAACCCCCAAGGATAAAAAGAGAGACCACCATGTGTTTGGCCTCTCTTGGACCTGGTGCTCTGGCAACATCTACCTCCAATTGCAGCATCACCAGAAGCAAGTCCAAGTTCAACGCCCGCTACCAGACGGATGAGCCTAGCTAAGCAGCAGTTACTTCTACAGACCCGATAGATCCAGAATCGAACAACGGCCACTGTTCCTCTGAAGAAGAAGAAGTAGTGTCCATGTTGCATGATTAATTGGGTGTGTAAATAAAGTACCCTTGACCTTGAACTAACTAACTGGTGTTTGGCTCTTTGATCGATATCCGGTTGAACCTTGTGGTGATATCATTTGATACCTGGCGACTCTGAGCAATATAATATAGATATCTAGAGAAAGGAGGGCAACCTCACTGACTGCCATATTTACAGTAGATAAAAAAAGCTACAATAATAGCAAGTCATCCGCATGGAGCAAAACCCTAAGTTGGGCACCACCATTCCCGCTCAATCCCTCTCTAATCCTTTGACGCCCTACGTGTCATTGCCAACAGCGCCATTGCCAAGGTGAACAGCATCGGGGAGAGTGGACACCCCTGCCTCGTCCTGCGATGAAGCCCAAAATCCCCAAACTCACTCGGTCCGTCTGCATACTCGCACCCGCACAGCAGCCGGACCCAATCCACGAACCCCTATCTGAACCCGAACCACCCTAGCACCTCAAACAGATACACCCACTCCACCCAGTCAAAAGCCTCCTCCACGTCCATCGCCACCTCAATCCCCTGCCCAACCCCCCCCCCCCCCCCCCCCCCCCCCCCCCGCCCCCCAACTCCACTAGGGTATCATAATTACAATTATTAGCTTCCACACATTCGCCAACAACTGCCTTCTCTTCACAAAACCCGTCTGGTCCTCCCCTGTCACCCCTGGCACACAGTCCTCAATCCGCAATGCAAGCACCTTCGCCAATAACTTGGCATCGACATTCAGTAACGATATTGGGCGGTACAACCCACACTGCTTCCAGTCCTTATCCTGCAATAGAGTATGGGGGAGCTCCCCCCTCTTCCTTGTCTCGTTAAACGTCCTCACCAGCAGTGGCCCCAGATCCTCCCCAAACATTTTATAAAACTCTCCTGCGAACCCATTCAGCCCCGGGGCATTCCCCGCCTGCATCGCCCCCCCCCCCCCCCCCCATACCATCCATCATCCCCCTCAGCCCAAGGTTCTCAGGCCCTGAACCTGCCTGCCCACCCCCACCTTAGGGAACTCCAACCCCTCCAGGTACCGCCTCATTTCCTCTTCCTGTCGATGGCTCCAACCCGTACACCCTCCTATAAAAGGCATCAAATACCCCATTGACCCCCACCCCCCCGGGTCCATCACCAGCCTAATCCCCACGTCCTTCACCCTACCCACCTCCCTAGCCAGCGCTTGCTTCCTCAACTAGTGGGCCAGCATCCTCCTCACCTTCTCCCTGTACTCGTAACCTGCCCCCCCCCCCCGGCCCTCTGCAACTGCCCCACCTTCCCCGTAGACAATAACCCAAACTCCATCTGGAACCTCCGTTTCTCCTTCAGCAACCCTGCCTCCGGCATCACTGAGTACCCCCTATCTTGGGGAATGAATATGGACAGGTGGTTTCAGGAGGGGAAAATTTTGGGAGTAGTAACCACAATTCCGTAAGTTTTCGAGTACTTTTGCATAGGGATGAGGGTAACCCTCGCGTTAAGCTGCTGGCCACATAGTAGCTAGCACTGTTGCTTCGCAGCGCCAGGGTCCCAGGTTCAACTCCTTTCTCCTCATGTCTGTGTGGGTTTCCTCTGGGTGCTCCAGATTTCTCCAACAAGTCCTGAAAGACATGCTGTTAGGTAATTTGGACATTCTGAATTCTCCCTCCGTGTACCCGAACACATATCGGAATGTGGCGACTCGGAGCTTTCCACAGTATCTTCATGTAAGCCTACTTGTGAGAATAAAGATTATTATTATTATCATTAAACTGGGGGAAGGCAAATTACGATAATATTAGACTGGAATTGAAGAATTTGAATTGGGTGCGGCTGTTAGAGGGTAAATCAACATTGGACATGTGGGAGTCTTTCAAGTGACAGTTGATTAGGATTCAGGAAAGTCACGTCTCTGAGAAAACAACGGTAAGTATGGGAAATTTAGGGAGCCTTGGATAATGAGGGATATTGTGAACCTCATCAAAAAGAAAAAGGAGGCTTCTGTATGGTCTCGGAGGATGGGGACAGTCAAAACCCTTGAGGAGTATAAAGAAAGTAAAAAGGTACTTAAGCGAGAAATTAGGAGGGCGAGGAGGGGTCATAAAAAGTCCTTGGCAAGTAGGATTAAGGGGCATCCCAAAGCTTTTTATTCATATGTAAAAAGCAAGAGGGTGGCCAGGGAAAGGATTGGACCACTTAAGGACAGTGGGGGAAATCTATGTGTGGAGACAAAGGAAATGGACGAGGTACTAAATGAGTACTTTGCATCAGTGTTCACCAGGGTGTGTGGGCAGTCTGGGTCATGTTGACCTCAAAAAGGAGGTGCTATTGGATGTTTTAAAAGGCATTAAGGTAGATAGGTCTCCTGGGCCTGATGGGATTTCACCAGAGTACTGAGGGAAGCAAGGAAGGAAATTACTGGGGCTTTAACTGACATTGTATCCTCATTGGTTACAGGAGAGATCTCAGAGGACTGGAGAATAGCTAATGTGGTATGGCTGTTTAAGAAAAGTAGCAGTGATAATCCAGGAAATTATGGGCTGGTGAGCCTCATGTCAGTAGTAATTTAATCTTTTTTAAATCTTTATTATTGTCACAAGTAGGCTTACATTAACACTGCAATGAAGTCACTGTGAAAAGTCCTGAGTCGCCACATTCCGGCACCTGTTCAGGTACACAGAGGGAGAATTCAGAATGTCCAATTCGCCTAACAAGCACATTTTTCAGGGCTTGTGGGAGGAAACCCACAGAGACACAGGCAGAACGTGCAGACTCCGCACAGACAGTGACCCAAGCCGGAATCGAACCTGGAGCTGTGAAGCAACAGTGCTACCCACTGTGCTACAATGCCATGGAAATATATCGCCGTTACTTCACTGGGTCAAAATCCTGGAACTCCCTCCCTAACAGCACTTTGGGTGTACCTACACCTCAGGGACTGCAGAGACTCAAGAAGGCAACTCACCACCATCTTCTCAAGTGATGGGCAATAAATGCTGGTGTAACTAGCGATGCCCACATCCCGTAAAATTATTTTTTTTTTAATTAAAATTCCTTACGGGGGAATGGGAGTTGTAGGTTGAGGCCAGCAATAGGAGAGACAGTTGTAGTGGTTCAAGAACCAAGAAAGGTTCTTTACTGGTTTCCCCAGTGAACCACCCTACTATACTCAATGTTATTGATGTACCATCGATTGTACGCGAGGCGAGTGATTTACCAAAGTCTGGCTTTAATTGACTAGAACACAGCTCTGCGATCGTCTACAGTGGAAAGGGACGATCGTCAAGCGTCTGAGCATTTATACCTCGTTAATAGAGGCGTGGTTAACTCAGCCTCTCGGCCAATCGGTCGAGAGGCACATGACCGACCAGGGCCAATGGTAAGCCGACGTTCTGGCCCAATGGCAGACGAGTATGCAGATCATATCATCACAGTTATTACACCCCTCTGTTTGTCCAAAGTCCCCTCTTCAGGTACCATGGCCTGAAGAGGGCACTGGCGACCATGGACTTCCATTGGATTGGTCCATTATTATGCTAGGCAAAGCACTGCAATGGTTTGCTATTACCTTGTGCAATATGGCTGACCAGGAAACTCTCCTGCTCTTGCTGCCTGCCATCAGGCGTATTGGAGGTTTTGACCACATTATGAATGTACCTTCCATGGCCATCAAGTCCCAAAGTGGAATGTGAACCCAGAGGCTCTTGCCCAGAGGTAGAGCCACTACCCACTGCGCCACAAGACCACTTTTTGCCTGAAAGAGGAAAAGAAAATAAATTGTGCAGGAGGACAGGAATTTAACATCAGCCCTTTCACAGCAAACAGAGGAGTTACTTCAAAAACCCTCTTAGATCTCATCTGAGGAGAGTAGAGTTGGTCAAAAAGGGATGAATTAAAAGCCTTCCCAGCAAACACTGGAAATATAATACTGCAATGAGAGAAGAAGACAGCGGACTGGATTCCCCTATCTCCCAGCCCCGTTTTTCTTGGGATTTCCCACTGAAGCCACCCCATGCTGCCGTGGAATCCACGGGGGGGGCGGGGGGGGGGGGGGGGGGGGGGGGGGGGTTTCCTGTGGGAACAGGGAATCGCAATGGCTGGAGAATTCCAGCCAGAATCTCCTTAGCTTTCCACCTGTCTCTTTAAATTTTAAATGTATGCTGCTCTCTGCAGCGTCATTCCTTTCCCTGTTGGGAAATTGTTGTCGGTTTGTATCAGCTGAAAAATTAGCACTTTGATTTGAGGGTCCAGATTTTGCAGCAAAAAGAATGTCTGAATGGTACAGTCTTATCGATGTACAAATTGACCAGCAACAGGTGGTGAGGAAGAGGTACCACATGGATTGCCATAAATTACCAGATAATGTGCACCACTCTGCCATTTTTTTGCGTACCTTCATGCATACTTTTTTCCCCTTTTTGGGGAAAAGCAGGGAAGTGGCGAGTTGATTATCAGCCCATTGAACCACATTTAACACTCCTCTCACCAATAAATCCTGCCGTTGGACTTGAACCTGGAGCTTTTGGTCCAGAGGTAAGGCCGCTATCCACTGTGCCACAAGGCCTTTTAATCTGCCTTAGTTTCAGAACAATTACATTTCACCCTTAACCATTCTGCGAAGTTGCTGAATATGCACAATAATTACCCGCTGAATGTTAAGTCTCTAATCTAAAAGGTAAGCACCCATTTAACAACATGTTAATTGCCCGTGACTGCCAGTCAACCTCTCTGTTGCAAAAATGAACAATTCTAACTATGGAGACTCATTCCTGTAGGGTGTGAATTGTTTCAGTTTATTTTAAATGCCAAATTTCAAATTTTGTAATGTTGTTCTTACCTTCCTCTTCTGTGTGCTTCAAACGTTTGGCTGATTTAAGATAGTCCTGCTTTGCCTCACATAATTTGGTTTAATGTTAAAGTAAAGTTAATTCAGCCTAGAAGTACTGGATTAATTCAGGTGATGAAGAGGCAGCAGAAAGGTGATAAAACCCATTTGATCTTGTGATTGGAATGTGCTGACTTCCAAAGAGTTTACAAAATAAGCAGCACTGAACACCCAGCAGCTACAACACAGGGATAAATTAATTGACAAAAATGGTGGTTTATCATGCAAACATTTATATGTTGGTGCGCATGACTCAACAACGGGAAAATCTACATTGGTATTAAATGAGATGAACGAATTGAAAGTTGGTCTTCTCAAAACAAGATTGTGGTTCACAGAAGTACGAGAGGCCAGCGAGAGTGATGAGACCAATCGACTGATAGTTGCTGCTTGTTCTAATTCAAGGCAGCAATGGTGATCATTGGTAAAGCTGTTATGCCTGGAATGGGTTCAGGGAGAGAAGTACAAAAATCAAAGCAGAATGACCTAGAGCTCTTTACACTAAAAATAATTTTGGCTGCATTCAGGCACATTTGATTGCATTAATCACTTCAGCTTTAATTGTATCACGATTTTTGGGCAACTTTCACTTGGAATCAAATTCATTGCAGCAAGTTTTAACAAAGCCACAGGATTTATAACAACACAGGTAAATGAAGGAATAAATAAAGACAGGACAAAGGGGCTTTGGGGAATTACAGTTACAGCATGTCACACTATTTTGAATCAATTGGAACTTATTCCAAATCACTTTTTAAAAAATTTATGGCTGCCTCCACCTCCTCCCACCCAGCGTTTTCCATACCCAAGAAAGTAATTAACCCCTTACTTATTTTTTGATTCTTTCAGGGGTATGTGGGCATCGCTGGCTAGGCTAGCATTTATTACCCATCCCTAATTGCCCTTGAGAAGGTCATGGTGAACCGTTGCAGTTCATTGTCAGTTGCAACCAGTTTTACACCACATTGAGGTGTAACGTCAGCGTGGAATTGATAGGATGTTTATTCCAATGTGATCCCGCTGTTTAAAAGCTTTTTATTCTTTCCTGGGCAGCACGTTTTATCTATCTCCAATTGCCCTTGAGGGGTGGAAGTGTCTCCATTTTAAACTGCTGCAGTCCATATGCTGTAGCTACACCCACAGTTCTGTTAAGGAGGGAATTCCAGGATTTTGGCCCAGCGACAGTGAAGGAATGGTGATATATTTCCAAGTCAGGATGGTGTGTGGTTTGATGGGGAACATGCATGTGGTGGTGTCCCCATGTGTCAGCTGCTCTTGTCCTTCTAGGTGGTAGGGGTCGTGGGTTTGGAAAGAGCTGCTGAAGGAACTTTTGTGAGTTCCTGCAAGCATCTGGTAGATGGTACATAGGGCTGCCACTGTCCGTTAGTAGTGTGGATGTTTAAGGTGGTGGATTGGGAGCCAATCAAACAAACTGCTTTCTCCTAGATGGTGCCGAGCTTGTTAACTGCTGTTGGAGGAGCACGTTTGCAAAATTACAATGCTGGATGCAAAGACATGCTTTATTATTTCTCTTTATGCAACAAGACTTAATTTGAGTGGTTATTTACCAAACAGCACTCTCCAAGGTGACAGAGGCAACCAAACAATTGATAAAGGTATACTATACCGATTAACCTATTCCAGGGCCCTACAGAAGAGCTGCAGTGGATTTGATTTCTTTATTATAAGTGATAATGATCTTACGGACTGTGTCAATGGTGGTGGCTGCTGTGGAAAGAGGACATAAAGGACCAACTTGATCTTTGTCTCCCCGAGTCCATCATGATTCTCCCGCTTCATCAAACTCCTAAGGGGCCTTATGAATAATTGCACACGGACTACACAGGTAAGGTTGCAAGGGCAAGTAACCATCTCTTTGCTCTCTTTGGTTGTTTCATTGAATGGAGCAAAGCTATTCCTACTCCTTACTGTGCTGCTTCAGTGAGTATGAACATGCCTATTGTACAAGTTCTTTCGAGGTCAGATATACCGCAGTTAATGGACAGTTGCACTGCATTTATTGGCAGATCCTGTGGACTTAACCTGCAAGTTAAGAATGACTCAAATAAAAATGAACTTATAATAATAATAAACGCTTATTGTCACAAGTAGGCTTCAATGAAGTTACTGTGAAAAGCCCCTAGCCACCACATTCCAGCGCCTATTCGGGGAGGCCGTTACGGGAATTGAACCTGTGTTGCTGGCATTGTTCTGCATTACAAGCTAGCTGTTTAGCCCACTGTGTTAAACCAGCCCCTAGCTTGGGCAGCTGGAGAGAAAACTGGCCACAATCTATAAGTTTGCGGATGATACAACTGTGGTGGGGCGTATCTGAAACAACGACGAATCAGACTACAGGAGGGAGATAAATCACTTGGTTGCATGGTGTACCGAAAACAACCTCTCTCTAAATGTCGGAGAGACCAAGGAACTGATCATCGACTTCGGGAAGCGTAGCACGACACACACTCCGTCTGCATCAATGGCTCCGAAGTGGGGCATATAAATACTGTGGCTACAAGAACAGGTCAGAGGCTAGCAATCCTGTGGCAAACAATTCACCTCCTGACTCCCCAAAGCGTGTCCACCATCTACAAGCACAATCCCGAGTGCGATGGAATACCCTCCACTTGCCTGGATGAGTGAAGCTCCAAAAACACTCAAGAAATTTGATACCATCAATGACGAAGCAGCTTCCTTGATTGCTCCCCCTTCCAAAAACATTTACACCCTCCATCACCGACGCACAGTGGCAGCCATGTGTACCATCTACAAAATGCACTGCAGAATCACACCAAGGCTCTTTTGGCAACACTTCCAAACCCACGACCGCTACCATCTAGAAGGAAAAAGGCAGCAGATACCTGAGAACACCACCATCTGGAGGTACCCCTCCAAGTCACTCACCATCCTGACTTGGAAATATATCACTGTTCTTTCACTGTCGCTGTGTCAAAATTCTTTAACTCCCTCCCTAACAGCATTGTGGGTGCACCTACACCTCAGGGTCTGCAGTGGTTTAAAACGACCGCACATCACCAACTTCTCAAGGGCAATTAGGGATGGGCAATAAATGCTGGCCTAACCAGCGAAGCCTTCAACTCGTAAATTCTTTTTTTATAAAGGCAAAGGGTTGTGGCTGGGGAAGAATGTATTGGCATTAGGTTGCCATGAACAACCTTGGGGATTTGATAGAGGGTCATAGGTAAGGCATGGAAGATATGAAGGTCCATGGGGAGGGGGTGGAGACTGTGAGTTGGCATGTGTCAGCATGGATGAGCCACGGAGTGTATGTGGCTGGGGGTGATGAGTGAGGGCTGTTTTTCTTGTTTAAACATGCTGTCTGAAGTGCCACATCACTGAGGCTGGCCATTCAGACTGCCTGCCTCTGCACCCAGCTGCCCAAGTGGCTGCTTCTGAATTCTTTCCAGGAGCAGGAGACCCAACCCCTTCTCCGCAATCCCTCACCCTCACCCTGCCCCACACCTGACTGATTATGGAACAGAAATTGAGGCGCTTATCATATTTCCATAACGTTTAAATGGAGGAAATTGTGGCTCAACTAAGATGAGATGTTGGAAAATCAGTCTCACAGCAAAGGGGTAGTGGAGACATTGATGTTTGTGGTGGGGAGAAAGAGCTGGATATTGTCAACATAAATGAGAAGGCTGACCCCATGACTGTGGATGGCGTCACTGAAGGTGGTTGAGGAAGAGGAGGGAATTAAGGATAGATCCTAGAGAGACAACAGACATAACGGCATGGGTGTGGGAAGGGAATACATAGCAAGAGCTTCTCTAGTTACAATTGTGTAGGTTCAAATTGAACCAATTGTGGACAATTCCATTCAGTTGGATAATAGAAGAGAGGAGTTGGAAGACATGTTGGTCTGTTTGACTATGAAGATCAAAGGGAAGGACAAACAGTGCACTATGGCAGGAATAGCAATGTGGCCTAACACATCCAAAACATGGCCTACAGCAGTTCAAGAAAAAGGCCCACCATTGCTTTTCCAGAGAATCACAGAATTGTTGCAGCACAGAAGAAGGCCATACGTGCCATTGTGTTCACACCAGCTCTCTGCAAAAGCGATTCACCTAGTTCCACTTCCCCACTTTGTCTCATAGAATCCCTACCGTGCAGAAGATCATTTCGCCCATTGAGTCTGTACTGACCCTCCGAAAGAGCACTCTACCTAGGCCCACTCCCCTGGCCCATCCCCGCAACCCCACCTAACCTGCACATCTTTGGACACTGAGGGGCAATCAAGCATGCCAGTCCGCCTACCTTGCACATCTTTGAACTGTGGGAGGAGACAGGAGCACCCAGAGGAAACCCATGCAGACACAGGGAGAACGTGCAAACTCCACACAGTCACCCAAGGTCAGAATCGAACCTGGGTCCCTGGCGTTGTGAGGTAGCAGTGCTAACTACCGTGCCGCCCTGCAGTAACTCAGCTGGTAACAATCCTGCCTCTGAGCTGAGAGGCCGATCCAAGCCCCACATAAGAACTCGATGGCTCGATGGCCATGGAAGGGAATTCACAGGTTGGTATTCAGGCTACAAATCATTCCAACTCTCCACACCATTCTCCAAGGAGTGAAACAAGTGTGAAGATATGTAAAAACTAACAATCTTTTTCCCTCCATACTCTACTACTCTTATTTTGAGATAATTATCAAACTCCCTTCTGATGGCCTCGGTTGAATCTGCCTCTACCACCCTCTCAGGCAGTGCATTCCTGACCCTAATTATTCCTGTTAAACAAGATTTTCCTCATATTGCTATTACTTCTTTTGCCAAGCACCTTAAATCGCTGTCCTCTAATTCTCAGTTTTTACACCAATGGGAAAGTTTCTCCCTCCAGACCCCTAATAATTTTGAACACTGTCTCAAATCACCCCTCAGTCTTCTCTTCTCCAGAACAGCCCCAGCATATCCAATCCATCCGCACAACTGATGGTCCCCATATCAAGTGGCAAGTCTTGTAAATCTTTACTGCACCCTCTCTAATGCCTTCAAGGGAACCTATAGTGAGTCCCTAAATGCTGGCCCTGTTTGGGCGAAATCCCAGGAAGAACTTTAAAAAGTGTAAAAGATGCCTGAATCCACAATAAGTGTCCACTCAAATAATGCATGTTAACTACGCAAAATTAATTTTGATGCAAAAGCGAAGCTTCACCAAACCAAAGTCTTACTAGGATAACTAGGTTATTCATGAAGGTTCCACCTTGTCAACCTTGCCCCTCACCTGAAGTTTGGCGATCCTCAGGTTAACTCAAAACCAGTCAGCTCACCCCTCAAAGGGGAAAGTAGCCGATGGTCATCTGGGACTATGGCGACTTTACTTACTATATCAGTGCACCCTTGGACACGTTATATTGCTATTAGCTGTTTTATTGTTAATATAATCAAGTTAATGAGGATGAGCAAGAGTTCAAGGAAATAACTTCCTGACTATGTGACATGTGTGCAAGTGTCCAACTGTGGTCACTCTCTGGCTGAGGTTTGTCAATCGCCTACACAAGAGGGGATATGAGTTCCCGAGAGATCTGCTCCTGGAGATGCGGAGTTTCAAGCTGTCATATTTAATCAGAGAAATGAGCAACAATTAAACTCCTACCACGGAATGCCTGCTGATGCAGCCACTTCTACGAGAACAGAGGAACGTGGAAGCCTGATTATAGGCTGAAAGGCTATTACTGTGAAATCTGCCAATGTCTTTGTTCTTTCTTTACTATGAAATAGATAAAGGACAAGGAATGTGCAATTTGTATCCTATCACAACTCTAGGTTACAGAGTGATACAGGCTGTTCAATCAGAGGAGTGAGAAATCAAGTCCTAATTATATTTTTAGCTTTCTGAACACAACTTTGCA
This sequence comes from Scyliorhinus canicula, assembly GCF_902713615.1. Classification (NCBI taxonomy): domain Eukaryota; kingdom Metazoa; phylum Chordata; class Chondrichthyes; order Carcharhiniformes; family Scyliorhinidae; genus Scyliorhinus; species Scyliorhinus canicula. The sequence goes on along the minus strand of NC_052146.1, from coordinate 193,764,762 downwards.
CGTTTATTATTTGCAGTTATCTGTGATTGTTCCATCAGCAGATGTCGACTGTTTTATAATTGGTGTCTCAGTCAATGTTTGTCCGTAGGCCAATTTCACTAGAACAGGGTTTTCTGGTCATTATTGCTGTTTGAGGGATCTTTCTCTGTACAAATTGAACTGCCACTTCAGAGGGCAGTTAAAAATCAATCACCTTAGAACATAGAACAGTACAGCACAGAACAGGCCCTTCGGCCCTCAATGTTGTGCCGAGCCATGATCACCCTACTCAACCCACGTATCCACCCTATACCCGTAACCCAACAACCCCCCCCTTAACCTTACTTTTATTAGGACACTACGGGCAATTTAGCATGGCCAATCCATCTAACCCGCACATCTTTGGACTGTGGGAGGAAACCGGAGCACCCGGAGGAAACCCACGCACACAGGGGGAGGACGTGCAGACTCCACACAGACAGTGACCCAGCCGGGAATCGAACCTGGGACCCTGGAGCTGTGAAGCATTTATGCTAACCACCATGCTGCCCTGCTGCGGATCTGAAGTCCAATGTAAGCCAGATCAGGTAAGGACAGCAGATTTCCTTCCCTGAAGGACATTAGTGACATCACTTCACCTTTCGCACTTTACGATGCCCTGAGATGGTGAAAGATAATACAAAAACACAAATCTATTGTTTTTGTAGGTGGGAAGAGGAAGAAGTTGCTCTGGTTAGCCCCCCAGCTGCCCCTCAGTCTTGCAACCATTGCAAAGGAACAGATTGCCCACAGGATTAGTCTGTTAGCATTAAAGATACCAGTCAATGGAGGGAGCTTGGATGATTTCCCTTGTAATAGTACAAGCTGCCCTTGATTCTGGTAGTTACCGATACAGTCTGCTATTGAGATAGAGAGAGTACACAAGGCATTGTGCCCATGACCACTGGATAATGAACGGCCTTGTGCTACTAGTTCTCAAACTGCCTTCTATTTTAATAATGCTGCTGTGTCATGGCTATGGTGAACTTCTGCTCTTGAACAGCTGCTTGATGATGTCCACAGATCAAACTGCAGCGATTAAATCAAAAAGCAGATGCTCAGTTAATCCAACTACTTGGCTCCATTAGAGTGGGATCGCAAAATGTGTTCCCCGCACAGGCTTCATTCACAAGGTCTCCCTAATCGCTACACATGGAAAAAGGTATTGGAATTGCAGAACAGTGTGACTGTTAGAGGAAATTGAACAGTTATGTATATTGTCGTATATTGTCAATGATTCTGCCTCTCGAAGATACAAATATTTTTTTTAAATTTATTATTTCATGGCATGTGGGCGTCGCTGACTACGCCAGCCTTTGTTGCCCACCCCTAATGCCCTTGAACTGAGTGGCTTGCTCAGCCTTTTCAGAGGGCAGTTAAAAATCAACCACATTGTTGTGGATCTGGAGTCACATGTAGGCCAGACCAGGTAAAGATGGCAGATTTCCTTCTCTAAAGGACATCAGTGAATCAAATACCTTTTGATGAAAATTGCCGATAGATTTTTTGTTACTGTTCCTGAGGCTAGTTTTAAATTCCAGATTTTGTTAACTAAATTCAGGTTCCACCAGCTGCTGTGGATGCGACCCATGTCACTGGGTCAACCCAGAGCATTAGCCTGGGCCTCTAGATTACCAGTCCAGTGACATTATCATTATGCCACACTGCTGATGGATGATGTGGGATGACATTGCATATATCTTCCAATCTAGCACCTGTCTTACATTACTAAATTAGATTGGTTTATGCTGACATTCCATCCACAGATATCTATTGAGCGTTCTTTCGCTGAACTGTGTATTGCCAAGTTACAATTTTGGTAGCCTTTTTGAGAAAAGCTAGGAACATTCTACAGTCAATACGGACATCATTTTACCCTGTGTGCTGTCGAGCTTCTTGAGTGCCTTTGCAGCTGCATCCATCCAGGCAAGTGGAGAATATTCCATCTCACTCCTGACTTGCGCCTTGCAAGATGGGCTTTAGGAAGTCAGGAGGTGAGTTACTCTCCACACAATTACCGGTCTTTGACCTGCTCTTGTAACCACAGTATGTATTTGGCTGGCCTAGTTGAGAGGTTTTGGTGATTCCAGTATGTTTTTGATGGGGGATTCAAATGATGGTCATTCTATTGATTGCCAAAGGGAAACAGTTAGACTCTCCCTTGTTGGAAACAGGCATTGCCTAGCACCCGTGTGCCACAAATTTTACTTACCACTTAACAGCCCAAGCCTGGATGTTGTCCAGGTCTTGCTGCAATGAATATTAGCTACTTCAGTGTCTTGAGAAATTGAGAAAGGAACTGAACTCTGTGTAATCATCAACAAATAGCCCCACTTCTGTGGCACTATTTAAGAAGCAGGGCGAATTCTCCTGACCAACATTTTTCTCTCAGCCAACTCCACCACTATCAGCTTAACTGATAATGTATCCCGTTACCTGTTTGTCGAGCTCTACACCCAAAGCTCTAGCTTGTGCACCATCCTGTTTACCCATCATTCCTGTGCTTGTTGGCGCACATTGGCTCTCAGTGCAGAGAGGTAATTTATTTTGTCCAATCCCCACTATATTTCTGTAACTTCCTCTCCAGCCCTCCAACCCTCTGGGAACTCTGGCTGCCTCTTGTACAGCTACAATCCCTTCACACCACAGATTCAAAAACAGCTTCTTCCCCACTGTTACCAGACTCCTAAACGACTCTCTTATGGACTGACCTGATTAATATAGACTCCTGTATGCTTTACCCGATGCCGGTGTCTATTTATTTATATTGTGTACCTTGTGTTGCCCTATTATGTATTGCCTTTTATTTTTTCATGTACTAAATGATCTGTTTGAGCTGCTCGCAGAAAAATACTTTTCACTGTACCTCAGTACACGTGACAATAAACAAATCCAAATAATGTCTGTGCCTCCAGACACCTAGGCCCTAAGCTCTGGAATCCCCTCTCTAAATCTCTCCATGTCCCCCACAATGCCCCCGAAACACCTATCTGAAAATCTCCCCATGTGGCTCAGTGTCAGTTTTTACTTTGTCGCCAAACACTATTGCGAAGCATCTCACTGCGTTAAGAGAGGCTATATAATTGCAAGTTACTGTTGTCGCTCTGCTCAAATTAATTATCTGCCCATAGAACAGCGGAGACTTATTTATCAGTCATGAACCATTTGGAGATACGAGATATCGTGTGGACAACTGCGTGACAAAGAAAGCAGTACGTACGTTCCCCAACCGGAAACCATGGCTCAACCACGAGATTGACTCCCTACTGAAGGACAGATCTGAGGCGTTGAAGGCAGACGACCCTGTCCTATACAAGAAATCCAGGTACGACCTCCGCAAAGCCATCGGAGATGCCAAGAGAGAATATCAAACTAAGCTAGAGTCACATACAGACTCTCGGCGGTTGTGGCAAGGACTAAACAACATAACGGGCTACAAAGCGAAGCCGAGCAGTATCTCTGGCAGCAGCGCACCCCTCCCCGATGAACTTAATGCATTCTATGCTCGGTTTGAGCAGGTAACCAACAACCCGCTATCGAGTGCCCCAGCAACCCATAATTCACCCATACCCAACATCACAGTTTCCGAAGTCAGATCGGCCTTCCTGAAAGTGAACCCACGGAAGGCGACGGGCCCGGACGGGATCCCTGGTCGTGCACTCAGAGCCTGCGCATACCAGCTGGCAGAGGTATTCACAGACATCTTTAACCTATCCCTACTCCACTCCGAGGTCCCCACCTGCTTCAAGAAGACCACCATCATACCGGTACCAAAGAAGAACCAGGCAACATGCCTCAATGACTATCGACCGGTGGCCCTGACGTCAGTTATAATGAAGTGCTTCGAGAGGCTGATCATGAAGCGCATCACCTCCAAACTCCCGGAATGCCTTGACCCACTTCAATTCGCATAACGTCGCAACCGGTCCACATCAGACGCCATCTCCCTGGCCCTACACTCATCCCTAGAGCATCTTGAAAACAAGGACTCCTACATCAGACTCCTATTTATTGACTACAGCTCCGCCTTCAACACCATAATACCAGCCAAGCTCATATCAAAGCTCCAAAACCTAGGACTTGGCTCTCCACTCTGCAACTGGATCCTTGACTTTCTGACCAACAGACCACAATCAGTAAGAATGAACACCAACACCTCCTCCACAATAGACCTCAATACCGGTGCCCCACAAGGCTGAGTACTTATCCCCCTACTCTACTCCCTGTACACACACGACTGCGTGGCAAAACTTGGTTCCAACTCCATCTACAAGTTTGCTGACAATACGACCATAGTGGGCCGGATCTCGAATAACGACGAGTCCGAATACAAGAGGGAGATAGAGAACCCAGTGGAGCGGTGTAACAACTACAATCTCTCCCTCAATGCCAGCAAAACTAAAGAGATGGTCATCGACTTCAGGAAGCAAAGTACTGCACACACCCCTGTCAGCATCAACGGGGCCGAGGTGGAGATGGTTAGCAGTTTCAAATTCCTAGGGGTGCACATCACCAAAAATCTGTCCTGGTCCACTCACGTCGACGCTATCATCAAGAAAGCGCAACAGCGCCAATACTTCCTCAGGAAACTAAGGAAATTCGGCATGTCCACATTAACCCTTACCAACTTTTACAGATGCACTATAGAAAGCATCCTATCGGGCTGCATCACAGCCTGAAATGGCAACTGCTCGGCCCAGGAACGCAAGGAACTTCAGAGAGTCGTGAATACTGCCCAGTCCATCACACGAACCTGCCTCACATCCATGGACTTCATCTACACCTCCTGCTGCCTGGGGAAAGCGGGCAGCATAATCAAGGATCCCTCCCACCCGGCTTACTCACTTTTCCAACTTCTTCCATCGGGCAGGAGATACAGAAGTCTGAGAACGCACACGAACAGACTCAAAAACAGCTTCTTCCCCACTGTCACCAGACTCCTAAATGACCCTCTTATTGACTGACCTCATTAACACTACACCCTGTATGCTTTATCCGATGCCAATGCTTATGTAGTTACATTGTATATCTTGTGTTGCCCTATTATGTATTCTCATGTATTTTCTTGAATTTTGTTTAATTCCCTTTTCTTCCCGTGTACTGAATGATCTGTTGAGCTGCTTGCAGAAAAATACTTTTCACTGTACCTCGGTACACGTGACAATAAACAAATCCAAACCAATCCAATCCAATAGTATTAATTGCAAGCTCTTCTTCAGAATCCTTCCTGTGCCCTGTGCTTCAGCCGGGGAGAACTACCTCTTGAATTTGCCTTGAAAGAGGATGGGGTAGAGGTCCGTAGTGGGTGGGTGGGTGGGGGGGGGGTGAGAAGGATGAAACAGTTTGGACTAGTATTCTTATTTCCTTATTTTAGTGGTGTTCCAATTTAAAGTACACAAGACCAATTCCGGGAGGCCTATTTTCAAAAGAAAGCTTCAGTGCCAGTCCAGAGCAAATCGTTCATGAGGTTTGGTTTTATTTTTAAAACTGAAACAGTCATTCGAAACATCGTTAAAGTATTTAAACTGACACATTCGACAGATATATGGAATGGAAAATGGCGAGTTGCATCCCAAGATGGGAAAGACACTTAAAAAAACAAACAGAAAGACAAAAGGATTGAAGATTGAGGTGAAGCGAGAGCTGACCTGCACTCTGGTTACTAAGATAAAAGTTTGGGAGCGTTTTCTTTTTCGAACGGGGAAGAGAAATGTTGACTGAGGAATTTCCAGAGCTAAGGGGGCTGAGGCCGCTTGAAGCTTGCCGACAGTGAGGTGGGGCCACCAGAAGGGAGTGTTCTGATCAGAGTGGGGGTGGGGGCCCACCAGAAGGGTGTCTTAATCAGAGTGTGGGTGGGGGGGCCATCAGAAGGAAGTGTTCTGATCTGAGTGAGGGTGAGGGGGGGGGGGGGGGGGGGGCATCAGAAGGGAGTGTTCTGATCAGAGTGAGGGGAGGGGGTACCATCAGAAGGGAGTGTTCTGATCAGAGTGAGGGGAGGGGGGCCATCAGAAGGGAGTGTTCTGATCTGAGTGGGGGTCATCAGAAGGGAGTGTTCTGATCTGAAGAGCCAGCAAAATGGGGGACAGGGAAAGTTAGTCTTGAGGGGGGGAGGCGGTGATTGGCGGTGAGGCCCCGGAGGGTTGAAAAGATAAAATCGAATGATTGCAGATTCAATTCAGTTCGGGACGTAAACATATTGTAAAACCTAATGAATGCAGCCTAATGAGTGAAATTGGGGGGGGGGGGGGGCGTGATGGTCGAGTGCGATCCAGTGCTGGAAGGGAATTTTAAAAAGGTCCAGAACCACTCTCGACAAAGAAAAGCCGCAACCTTTACACAAATTTTGAACGTCGCAAATCAGTGCAAAGAAGACCATAAATCAGCACAAAATATACGTCGCGCAGCCTCAGCCTCTCTAAGGCCTCCTTTTTGCATTCAAGTGCCTCTCTGGTTCACTTTTGCTGGCTTCAGTCGGACTAGAAACTCGTCCGACACACGAACTGTTCTCTCCCACGTCAAGGTCAGGCAAGCTATCTCATCTCCACTAACAACAGCGACTTCATTGCCATGAACAAATTAATCTCATTGCTCCTTCAGTGTTGCATGAAGCAAATTCCAACTGGAACAATGGGCTCCAGGTCCTGAGCCCGACTCATAAACGTTACATCTTTTAATGCTGAGACGGGTAGAAGCAGGCAGCAAATCGCGGCTTCTTTCAGTCGGGTGTGCGGCTTTTATGTCACACGCCGGCTGCCCTTCGTACTACTGAGTCACTACCGACAGTCTTGTTTCACAGTTGCAGAGGGGATAACAGTTTTCCTGATTGCAGAGCACATTGGGGCATATGGAGATTCGTACAACGAATGCAAACATCGCAGGGAATTGCGTTGGGGCAACTTCCACAGGTGGTGGCGTTTGCAAGGGATGCAGATGCACCCAACTGCGTGGGGTTAACACCGCCACCTGCAAACCCCAGTACCTGTTCAAACACCAAATAATTCCCCGAATTTGGCACTGATCCAAGCAGAGCACGACAGCTGCAAATTTCTATCCTTTCCCTCTGGTTCCAGCTGCTGTTTCCTTCACCCTCCCCTTCCTTCAGCCAGGGAGGACCCTGGAATTCCCGGATCCCAGATAAGATCACATTGCACTCTTAGAGGAAGAGCCATGGAGCTCTCCCTGTGCCCTGGGCAACGTTGACCTAACGAGAAAATCATTTTTTTTTAAAAAACGGTGACCTAGGTGTTGCTGTGTGTGGGATCTTGTGTGAAATTTAGCTTATGTGTTTCACGCAATAATAGCAGTGACGGCACTTGAGAAACGTTTTTTATTTGGTGTGAAGTGCTTTAGGGGGTGCCTTTGAGGTGGTCATGAAAGACGCTATCACAATGCAAATTCTTTCATTTCCCCTGGACATCGCCCAAACATCGAGATTCAGTGAAGAAGCCTTATCGCTGTCAGTCCAAAATTAAAATCAAATCAAGCGCCTTGATCAATGATTGCATCCAAAATAAAACTGCCAAATAATTCCCCGTGTTGGAGAAAAGAATCAGTGACTGAAGTAAGAAATGAGAACGAAATAAGGATTATTTTGTCCTTTCAAATCGTGAAAGCATACGGCAGAAAAATGGCGCCAATTTTCCCCGGCTCGGTGGAACCGACTCCCAGCTCTAATTTATCCCTGAGTGCGGAATGTTCAGAAAGAATATAAGGTGATGACCTGTGACAGGAGAGAAACCAAATTCGCCTGAAGGATTAGAGGAGGGTAATACACAAGGTCATACCTGGAGCCAATGAATCCAATGGAACAGGAGTAGACCATTCGGCCCATCCAGCCTGCTGTGCCATTTCTTTACATCATTGCCACAACGCTCCTCCCTGTGCTTGTTGGGAGTTACTTTACAATACTCAAAATGATTTTATCTTGGTGTTTTCATTGAATTTCATTGATACAGCACGGTAGCATTGTGGATAGCACAATCGCTTCACAGCTCCAGGATCCTAGGTTCGATTCCGGCTTGGGTCACTGTCTGTGCGGAGTCTGCGCATCCTTATTGTGTGTGCGTGGGTTTCCTCCGGGTGCTCCGGTTTCCTCTCACAGTCCAAAGATGTGCAAGTTAGGTGGATTGGACATGATAAATTGCCCTTAGTGTTGGGTGGGGTTACTGGGTTATGGGATAGGGTAGAGGTGTTAACTTTGGGTGCGGTGCTCTTTCCGGGAGCCTGTGCAGACTCGATGGGCCAAATGGCCTCCTTCTGCACTGTAAATTCTATGTAAAAAAAGAGTGAATACATCAGATTGCCTTAGGCAGAATTCTGTGCCTCCCCGGTGGTGAGTTTGAAGAACAAGAGGCATTTCATCAGGATGGAGGGTGGCAGGTGGGGGAGTCAGCCACCTTCCTGCCCCTGTCTTGATTAAGTCTGTGGTGGGGAGGTTCGTGCATGGCCTACCTGCCCCGCCACCAATTCTGGCCTTAAGTGGGAAATCAATGCCCACTTCAAGGCCTCATCACGCTGCCGACATTGGCACTAATTAGGGGTGGGCAGGTGAGCCCACCATGTGGGGAACACGACAAGCAAATCCATGTAAGGTTCCTTGTGGGATCTCTGGGAATGATGCATCTCCTTTCAATGGCACTAAGTGCCTGACCAATGGATCAAGCATTGGGAAGGAGTCGAGTTAGGGGGAGGATCTGCTAATAGTCAACTTTGCTGACAACACCATTCACCTTGCCCCCTCTTGCCATCACTCACCTGTGGCCTAGTATCCAGAAATGATGCAAGATCGCTTGGGTGGCACAGTGGTTAGCACAGCTGCCTACGGTGCTGAGGACCCGGGTTCGAATCCCGGACTTGGGTCACTGTCCGTGTGGAGTTTACACATTCTCCCTGTGCTTGTGTGGGTTTCACCCCCACAACCCAGTGATGTGCAAGGCAGGTCGATTGGCCATGCTAAATTGCCCCTTAATTTGAAAAAAAATAATTGGGTACTCTAAAAACATTTTTTTAATGGTGCAAGACCTCAGGTGGGTGTTTTACTGGCTGTTGTACTGATGACGACACTGCTGGTATGTCACTTACTAGACCATAGAATTTACAGTGCAGACGGAGGCCATTCGGACCATTGGGTCTGCACCGGCCCTTGGAAAGAGCACCCTACTTAAGCCCACACCTCCACCGTAACCCAGTAACCCCACTTATCCTTTTTTGGACACTAAAGGCAATTTAACATGGCCAATCCACCTAACCTGCACATCTTTGGACTGTGGGAGAAAACCGGAGCACCTGGAGGAAACCCACGCACACACGGGGAGAACCTGCAGGCTCTGCACAGACAGTGACCCAAGCCGGGAATTAAACCTGGGTCCCTGGTGCTGTGAAGCAACAGTGCCAACCACTGTGTTACCGTGTTGCCCATACTGCTGGGTGCCTGCTGCTGGCCTGTCAAGTGCCCGAGTGGAGCAAGATGCAGCCATCCTCTCCAGAAAGCAATGACATGGGGTACATACCAGATTGCCAACTGGAGGTTGAAACTCCTGTCGCTTTCACAAGATTCCTCCCATAGAATTGCAATTTTCCCTTCAGGTGGGTGCAAGTGTTTCCAAGAATAAAGCTCACCTTTTCAGGGAACCAGAAATAGGCAACAAATAATCACATTCCCAGCACTCTCAATCTAAGATTGCTTTTTTTTTTAAAGGTTGAGGTTGGAGTCAGAGAAACGCAGTAATCTCAGAGGGCTGAAGGAGGTTATAGAGTGGAGGGATGGCTGAGGCCATGGAAGAGTATAGAATCAAACATTTGGTGAGGACGGGATAATGGACCAAAAGCACAAGATATATGGACATGGATTTACAGTGGACCTAACATTCCACCACAATTTCCGCACTTTGCGAATGCAGTGTGACTTGACTCTGAGCAGCAGAAGTTATGAACACAGTATAAATGCTGGCTGCTGATTAGATCTGAGCATCGACAAATCCTTCTCCACAATCACTTCCCCTAACATTTTGCTGCAATGACAACTCAGCATCTATTCTATCCCAGCCACTCCACCCATACTGTTTGGGATTCAACAAGAAAGCTATTCAGCAACTCAGAAATCATCCTGTTCTCTTTTTTTTCTTCAAAAGACGAATTCCGCGAGGCTCGTACTGAAACCGAGCCAGAAAGCCAAGGTCTCCCTGTAATTAGTTAATTAGCATCAACTGTAACCAACTAAAAAACATGGGGCATCGACAGGCCAGGCTGAGTTGTCACTAATGTCATCCTGTAACATTAGCTGAAAACACTATGGAATGATCTCAGTTAGAGTTGCTACTGGCTGATCAGTGTCTATGATTATGGTTGTCGTCTCGGCAATTTGGAAATAATGCAACACATCCCGGCTTATCGCACACAAAACAAACTTCTAAAATCGCACAGGTAGGATTACACCAACTGCTCGTCATTTAAGAGTGCTGCTCAATCCACCGTTACCATGCCAAGTAGTACCGATAGATAATACCCAACCTGTTACCTTGAATGCTTCTCTTGAAAAAGGCTTTGCAGCCTTCGCACGACCAGACTCCATAGTGATAGCCTGAGGCGTAATCACTGCACACCGCGCAGTACCGTGTCTCCTTGCTCGATTCTAACGTGCCTGCGGACGGGCTGCTTTGCTCACTCGTGCTGGAGAGATGATCATTAACTCTTTGGCGTCGACTGTCGCTGTTAATTCTGTGAATGACAACAGAGGAGAGGCACAGGATGAGACGCAGCATTTATGGAGGGGGTGGATACAGCGAGGTTTCAGCAAAGTGTTTCCCAACTAGTGAACAACACACTTTCTGGAATATGAATCGATCGCTTTCTGTAAACCAATTGCATCAGTTGGCGAGTTTGAAACCTCTTTTCAATTTCTGGCTGATTTTGGGCAGGTTGGCATTGTAGCCACAAAGCGTTGTGAAATGAAACTGGCCATAATCAACAAAAAGATTAAAAACTAATACATGAAGCTAAGAAGCTGAAGAAACTAATACACTAATGCATGAAGTTATCATCAATTATCACAACCATCGGAGGCCATTTGGCCCAGTGCACCTGTTCTGGTTCTTTGAAAGAGTTAACCAGTTGCTCCCACGTCTCTACCCTCTACCTATAGCCCTGCAAATGTTTCATGTTCAAGCATATGTCCAATTCCCTTTTGGAAGTTACTATTGAATCGGGTTCCAGCATCCTTTCAGGCAATATATTCCAGATCATAGCAAAACATCTGCACAGACCCTCTGAAAGAGCACCCTATCTAGACTCATCTCCCCACCGTATCACCGTCACCCAGAAACCCCACCTAACATTTTGGACACCAAGGGGCAATTTAGCATGGCCAATCCACCTAACCTGTACATCTTTGGACTGTGGGAGGAAACTGGAGCACCCGGAGGAAACCCACGCAGACACTGGGAGAACGTACAAACTCCACACAGACAGTCACCCAAGGCTGGATTTTCACCTGGGTCTCTAGCACTCTGAGGCAGCAGTACTAACTACTATGCCACCATGCCTCCCATCTGCCATGGTGAGATTCGAACTCAGGTCCCCAAAGCAGTACCCTGGGTCTCTGGATAGCTAGAGCAGTTAACATATATATATGTATACATTCAACCTATACATATCCCAAATAAGAATAGACTGTGAATGAAGGGAATTGGATATCAGTGATAAACACACAGCACTTAAAGGATTAAGACAAAGGCGAATACCATTAGAAGAATTGCTTCCACTGCTTTCCTTCAAATCATGACAATTTGGAAGTGATGGCTCCAAAATAGCTAAAACCTTAACGAACAAGAGAGCAGCCATTTTTGTTTCCACTATTCAATTGGATCATGGCTGATTTGCATTTCAACTCCATTTCCCCACATTTATAAGAACTAGGAGCAGGAGTAGGCCATCTGGCCCCTCGAGCCTGCTCCGCCATTCAATTATACCATGGCTGATCTTTTGTGGACTCAGCTCCACTTTCCGGCCCGGACACCATAACCCTTAATCCCTTTATTCTTCAAAAAACTATCTATCTTTACCTTAAAAACATGTAATGAAGGAGCCTCAACTGCTTCACAAGGGCAAGGAATTCCATAGATTCACAACCCTTTGGGTGAAGAAGTTCCTCCTAAACTCAGTCCTAAATCTACTTCCCCTTATTTTGAGGCTATGTCCCCTAGTTCTGCTGTCACCCGCCAGTGGAAACAACCTGCCCGCATCTATCCTATCTATTCCCTTCATAATTTTAAATGTTTCTATAAGATCCACCCTCATCCTTCTAAATTCCAATGAGTACAGTCCCAGTCTACTCAACCTCTCCTCATAATCCAACCCCTTCAGCTCTGGGATTAACCTAGTGAATCTCCTCTGCACACCCTCCAGCGCCAGTACGTCCTTTCTCAAGTAAGGAGACCAAAACTGAACACAATACTCCAGGTGTGGCCTCACTAACACCGTATACAACTGCAACATAACCTCCCTAGTCTTAAACTCCATCCCTCTAGCAATGAAGGACAAAATTCCATTTGCCTTCTTAATCACCTGTTGCACTTGTAAACCAACCTTCTGTGACTCATGCACTAGCACACCCAAGTCTCTCTGAACAGCGGTATGCTTTAATATTTTATCGTTTAAATAATAATCCCGTTTTCTGCTATTCCTACCAAAATGGATAACCTCACATTTGTCAACATTGTATTCCATCTGCCAGACCCTAGCCCATTCACTTAACCTATCCAAATCCCTCTGCAGACTTCCAGTATCCTCTGCACTTTTCGCTTTACCACTCATCTTAGTGTCATCTGCAAACTTGGACACATTGCCCTTGGTCCCCAACTCCAAATCATCTATGTAAATTGTGAACAATTGTGGGCCCAACACGGATCCCTGAGGGACACCACTAGCTACTGATTGCCAACCAGAGAAACACCCATTAATCCCAACTCTTTGCTTTCTATTAATTAACCAATCCTCTATCCATGCTACTACTTTACCCTTAATGCCATGCATCTTTATCTTATGCAGCAACCTTTTGTGTGGCACCTTGTCAAATGCTTCACATTCCTTGATACACTTACTGTGGTGAATCATAATAGCATAATTCACATTGTTATCACACATGTTGTACCATGTCTCTGTAAGCTCGGCACACGAGCAGTTGCACGGCTCTGCCCCTAGGAGGAGGTGTACTGGGAATGTACGGAAGATTGTACTGGGATCCACCCTTGGCTCCGCCCATGATTCCTCCCCCCCATTGGTTGTATAAAGCTTGGCAGTCGGAGCCTGCCTGCCAGTTCATCTCGAGTTCATCTCGTCACAGGCAGGCTCTGTTGTAAGACGATTAAAACCACTGTTCACTTCTAACCACGTGTCGCGTGAATTGATGGTCTCATCAATTTAATCGTCTTAAGAAACAGTAAGGAACGACTATGGAATCAGCCCTTAAGCCTGATCAACTGGAACTCGACCCACAGGATGCAGAGGTGAAATAAATTTTTTCACATTGGCTCCGATGTTTTAAGGCCTACCTGGCTGAAGCAAGCACCAATGAAACGACGGAGGAGCAGAAACTCCTGGTGAGCCATCGTATATCTACTCAGTTAAATTGTACCGGCTCATATATATGGAGGCCCTGGCCCTACTCGACAAAATGTATGTGAGGCCCGTCAATGAGGTCTACGCGCGCCACGTTTTTATTACTCGCCACCCGCGCCCCACAGAATCGCTAGAAGAATTTTTAAGAGACTTAAAAGCCTTATCCCAGGACTGTAATTACCAGACAGTAAATGCTGCTGAACATAGAGAACTTGCTGTCCGCGATGTCTTTGTTGCAGGCCTTAGATCGAATTATGTGCGGCAGCGACTGCTGGAGAAAGGGGCTCAAAATTTAGAAGATACTGTTGAACTCGCTACAACTATGGAGGTCTCGTTTCGTAGCCTCACCTCATTTCCTGCGGACTCCGCGACCCCGTCTTGGGCCCCCGACCAGCGACTGCCCCAGGCCTGCGCCACACAGCCGCCTAGCCACCATGCTGCCCCAGCCTGCCACTTTTGTGGCCAGTCCCAGCACCTGTGGCAGCACTGCCCGGCCCGCAACGCGACCTGCAGCAGCTGCGGGCGAAAAGGTCACTATGCCAGAGGGGTTAGGTACGTTTTGGCGCAGCCATTTGGGCGCGCCGGTTGTGGCGCGGCCGTTTTGGCGCCAGCCGTTTTGGCGCCGGCTGTTTTGGCGCCGGACGTTTTGGCGCCAAAATAACATTTCTTTATTTGTGAATTAGCCTCAGTTGAGTTGGCTGCTGGTGCGGGTGCATTGAGTTGGGTGCTGGTGCGTTCTATCACCATCTTTTTATATATTGGCGTTATGTATTGGCATTATTGACGTTTTGGCGCCAAAATAACATTTCTTTATTTGTGAATTAGCCTCAGGTGAGTTGGCTGCTGGTGCGGGTGTGTTGAGTTGGGTGCTGGTGCGTCCTATCACCATCTTTTTATATATTTTTTAACTAAACCAATTCGCATACCCATATGATGGCTGAGGAAGTATCAACGAAACGTGGTAAAGAAAAATTTGTTCATAACGGATTCCTTTACGTCTTTGACAAAACAAGCAAAGGTGACAGCGAAGTGAAATTTTGGCGTTGTGAGCAAAAAAACCGGTGCAAAGCACATCTCCATACTAAAGCTGCAAACGTGGTGAGGCAGCTGAACAGCCATTCGCATGATGCTTCTGCTGCACAAGTAGAGGTTGCACTCGTGAAAACTAAAATAAAAAAGAGAGCACAGGAAACCCTTGAGGCACCGACTGTAGTTGTTAATGAATGTTTGACAGACATATCCCAAGCTAGTCTACCAGCCATTCCTAATATATCTGCTTTGAGGAGAATGATAAGCAGAAAGCGTAATTATGTATTGAACGCCCCCACCAATCCAAGTGATTTACAACAATTGATTGTGCCAGAATGCTACAGGATATATGTCCCTCAACCAGGAGTGGAAGAAAATTTGTTACTTTGTGATAGCGGACCAGGTCACGACCGGATATTAATCTTCGGAAGACAGAGCTGGCTACAGCACTTATTGACATCTGATATGTGGTTTGCAGATGGCACATTCAGTATTGCTCCTAGCCTCTTTTCTCAGATATATGTAATTATGGTAAAAAAAACACGGAGGAGTTACTCCTACGGTTTATGCTCTTTTGCCCAACAAGCAACGCACCACATATGCGAGAATGTTCGCATTATTGAACGAAATCGAACCCAACTTGAAACCCAGTTCAATCGTCTGTGATTATGAACAAGCTGCGCACAGTGCTATGAAAGACATATTCCCTGATGTTCAAATAAAAGGATGTTTTTTTCATTTAGCTCAAAATATGCAAAAACATCTAGCTAGTATGGGGTTCCGTAGTTTGTATAACACTGATCCAGATTTTGCGTTAAAAGCTAAAATGATTATTGCCATTGCCTTTGTACCTTTGAACAAAATCGATGAATATCTGGATGCTTTAGCGACCCAACTGCCGCAAGAACTTCAAGATTTACTCAACTGGTTTGAAGATACATATGTTGGTCGTCTGAACAGACGAGGAAATGGTAGACGAACACCTTTATTTCGCCCTGAGATTTGGAACCTTTATCAGAGAACATTAAACGGGGAAGACCGCACAAACAATAATGCGGAGGCAGCCCACCGTCGATTGAAATATGAACTTGGCATGCATCATCCCACCATATGGAAACTAATTGATGGCCTGCGTAAAGTACAGAAAGGTAGAGATGCATATTATGAAAGGTTACTAGCCGGCCATGAACCGCCACAAAAACTAAAAAAGTATAGAGATGCAGATAAAAGAATACATGAAACTGTTCTTAAATTTGAAAACATGGATGCTATCGAGTACTTGAGGAGCCTTGCTCATAATCACCAAATGAACTAAACTAAATGAACTAATTTAAGGTTTTTAAATTTACTTGCAACAATTTGCAACAATTTACTAGCCACAAAAACTAAAAGAATTTCTGTCGTCTGCATCCAAACGTCTGCGCCCAAACGGCTGCGTCCAAACGGCCGCGCCCAATTGTCCCATACCGATGCCAGAGTGTGTCTGGCAAGGAAGGCCCCAGCCCCTAACCCTCCCGCGGCACAAAGCAACCGCTCTCCGCACTCGCAGGCCCCGGAACGCTGCGGCCTATACCCCGACTCCACCCCCGTCCGCCACGTGCGATCCATGGGGGCCGCCATCTTGGCGGATCCCCACCACACGGCCGACCACTTGCGACTCATGGGGGCCGCCATCTTGGATGCCATCTTCCTCGCCGCCCGCCACGTGCAATCCACGGGGGCGGCCATCTTGGGCTCCATCCTCTCCAAACTCAGAACATTTGATTGAAGACTGCGACCTCAGCGGGCACTCATCGCGGGGCCACCCCAGCGCAGCCGACCGAGCCGCCGACTACCTGCAACTCAACGCAGTCACACTGGACCAATCGCGCCCAAAACATCTCCACAACTCTATGACGACGGTCCAAATCAACAGGTACAGTACACCGTGCCTTTTCGACTCCGGGAGCACCGAGAGCTTCGTACACCCAGATCTGGTAAGACGCTGTTCGCTCCCTGGTTTTCCTGCACGGCAAACTATCTCCCTCGCTTCGGATTCCCACTCTGTCCACATCCAAGGATGCACCGTCGCGACTCTTAATGATCCAAGGCACTAGTTACTCTAATTTTCAACTATACGTCCTGCCCGAACTCTGCGCCCCACTCTTACTGGGACTCGATTTGCAGTGCAATCTCAAGAGTCTCACCCTCAGCTTCGGCGGACCTCTACCCCCACTCACTATCTGCAGCCTAGCCACGCTTCGAATCCCCTCCCCCTCCTCTCTTTGCCAATCTCACTCCAGACTGTAAACTTGTAGCCACTCGCAACAGGCAGTACAGCCTGCAGGACAGGGTGTTCATTTGAACCGAGGTCCGGAGACTCCTACGTGAGGGGATCATAGAGGCCAGTAACAGTCCCTGGAGAGCTCAGGTGGTGGTCGTCAAGACCGGGGGAAAATTCCGCATGGTCATAGATTATAGTCAGACTATTAATCGGTTTACGCTCCTCGACGCGTACCCCCTCCCCAGGATTGCAGACATGGTGAATCAGATTGCCCAGTATCGGATTTTCTCCACGGTGGATCTGAAGTCTGCATACCACCAGCTCCCAATCCGCCCGGAGGACCGCCACTACACGGCGTTCGAGGCCGATAGCCGCCTCTTCCACATCCTCCGGGTTCCCTTTGGTGTCACAAATGTGGTCTTGGTGTTCCAACGAGCAACGGACCGAATGGTGGACCAGTACAGGCTGCGGGCCACGTTTCCGTACTTGGATAACGTCACCATCTGCGGCTATGACCAGCAGGACCACGATGCCAACCTCAATCGATTTCTCCAGACGGCCCAGAAGCTTAATCTCACGTACAACAAGGAGAAATGCGTTTTCCACACAACCAGACTAGCCATCCTCGGCTATGTCGTGGAAAACGGAGTCCTGGGCCCTGACCCCCTCTTAGAACTCCCTTTCCCTCATTGTCCCAGGGCCCTCAAACGGTGCCTGGGGTTCTTTTCATATTATGCCCAGTGGGTCCCTCAATATGCGGACAAAGCCCGCCACTCTTTAAGGCCACACTTTTGCCCCTGTCAGCTGAGGCCCATCAGGCCTTCAACTGCATCAAGTAGGACATCGCCAAAGCGGCCATGCGGGCGATGGATGAATCTGTCCCCTTCCAGGTTGAGAGCGATGCCTCATAGGTAGCTCTTGCAGCCACATTAAATCAGGCAGGGAGACCAGTCGCATTTTTCTCCCGAACCCTCTCCGCTTCAGAACTTCGACACTCCTCGGTCGAAAAGGAAGCACAAGCCATTGTGGAGGCTATTCGTCACTGGAGGCACTACCTCACAGGTAGAAGGTTCACCCTCATCACCGACCAAAGATCGGTTGCCTTCATGTTTGACAACTCGCAAAGGGGCAAAATTAAAAATGATAAAATTCTGAGGTGGAGGATCGAGCTCTCCACCTACAAATACGATATTATGTATCGACCGGGGAAGCTCAACGAGCCCCCAGATGCTCTGTCCCGTGGCACGTGCGCCAGCACGCAGAGCGACCGCTTAAAAGCCATCCACAATGACCTCTGCCACCCGGGGGTCACCCGGCTCGGCCACTACATTAAAGCCCAAAATCTGCCTTTCTCCACCGAGGAGGTAAAAGCCGTCACAAGGGCAGCACGGTGGCCTAGTGGTTAGCACAGCTTCCTCACGACGCTGAGGTCCCAGGTTCGATCCTGGCTCTGGGTCACTGTCCGTGTGGAGTTTGCACATTCTCCCCGTGTCTGCATGGGTTTCGCCTCCACAACCCAAAAATGTGCAGAGTAGGTGGACTGGCCACGCTAAATTGCCCCTTAATTGGAAAAAATAATTGGGTAATCTAAATAAAAAAATTTAAAAAGCCGTCACCAGGGATTGCCCGATCTGCGCGGAGTGCAATCCGCACTTCTACAGACCAGACAGGGACCACCTGATCAAGGCTTCTAGGCCCTTTGAACGCCTCGCTATCGATTTCAAAGGGCCACTCCCCTCGACTAACCGGAATGTGTACTTCCTAAATGTCATCGACGAGTTCTCCCGATTCCCTTTTGCTATCCCGTGCCCCGACATGACCTCCCACACAGTCATTAGGGCCCTGCATAGTATCTTCACCCTGTTTGGATTCCCCAGCTATGTACACAGCGACCGGGGTTCGTCCTTCATGAGCGACGAGCTGCGTTAGTACCTGCTCGACAAGGGCATTGCCTCGAGCAGGACTACCAGCTACAACCCCAGGGGGAACGGGCAGGTGGAGAGGGAGAACGCGACGTTCTGGAAGACCGTCCTACTGACCCTCCGGTCCAGGAATCTCCCGATCTCCCATTGGCCAGAAGTCCTCCCAGAGGCGCTCCACGCTATTAGGTCCCTCTTGTGTACCGCCACCAATCAGACCCCTCACGAGCAGCTCTTTATCTTTTCCCGGGGTACTACCATGGGGTTTCGCTCCCGGCATGGATGAAGACACCGTGCCCAGTGCTCCTCAGGAAGCACGTCAGGGCACACAAAACTGACCCGCTTGTGGAAAAAGTGCTCCTACTACACTCGAACCCCCAATACACCTTCATAGAGTTCCCTGACGGCCGTCAGGACACCGTATCCCTCCGGGACCTGGCACCTGCAGGATCAAACCCCACCACTACCACCGCCGAGGTACCCCTCGCACTACATCCCACCCAACTCGCAGCGCCCCACGCCCCTGCGCCTACCAGTTCGCTACACATGTTCCACGCGCCCGCACCTGCAAGGTCCCAGCGCCCCCACTCCCCAGTCGAACCAGACGGGTACGAAGCTCAGACAGAATCACCCCCGGAGTCTGCCATCGTACCCCAACCGACCGTGATCGTCCAGCCACCAGAAGAGACAGCAACCCCGGTGCTCCGCCGATCACAATGGACAACTCGACCACCGGACAGGCTCAATCTGTAAACCATCACCCCTGCCGGACTTGATTTTTTTAGAGGGGGTGAATGTGGTGAATCATAATAGCATAATTCACACTGTTATCACACATGTTGTACCATGCCTCTGTAAGCTCGGCACACGGGCAGTTGTGTGGCTCTGCCCCTAGGGGGAGGTGTACTGGGAATGTACGGAAGTTTGTACTGGGCTCCACCCTTGGCTCCGCCCATGACTCCTCCCCCCACTGGTTGTATAAAGCTTGGCAGTCGGAGCCTGCCTGCCAGTTCATCTAGAGTTCATCTCGTCACAGGCAGGCTCTGTTGTAAGACGCTGTTAAAACCACTGTTCACTTCTAACCATGTGTCGCGTAAATTGATGGTCTCATCACTTACCTAACAACAATCTAGTAGTAGGTCTTGTGGCACAACGGTTAAGTCCCTACCTCTGAGCTAAGAAGCTCTTGGTTCCAGTCCTACCCCAGGACTTGATGGCCAAGTAAGGTGCGGAAAAACAGATTGAGTGTGTCAACCTACAAATCCTTCCAACACGTTGGAACTCGCTGCCGGAGGAGGTGGTGGAAGCAGGGACGATAGTGACATTTAAGGGGCACCTTGACAAATACATGAATAAGATGGGAATAGAGGGATACGGACCCAGGAAGTGTAGAAGATTTTAGTTTAGACGGGCAGCATGGTCGGCACAGGCTTGGAGGGCCGAAGGGCCTGTTCCTGTGCTGTACTTTTCTTTGTTCTTTTCTTTGTTCTTTGTTAATGGCTGGTGGTAACAGTGGGCAAGACTCCACATTAGCCATACTCAATGTGGAGTGGTGCCCTCAAATCACATAAATAAAATTATAAATGTCTCCCAGATGACTATAGGCTGCTTTCCCCTTTGAGAGCTGACTGGTGGTGATTTAACCTGAGGGTCACCACACCGCAGGCGAGGGGCAAGGTTAAGAAGGCAGGGCCTTCATGGAAAACCTCAGCCGGTACAGGAATTGAACCCGTGTTGCATCACAAACCAGCCATCCAGCCAACTGAGCTTGATCAGATCAGTGTCCAATCTTCTGAACTCAGGGAAAGGCCGACGTTTATACAAATCAAATAATTTAACCCTTTGAATCCAGACATCAGCATCAGAAATGCACTGAATTGGCCAATCATGCTGTGCTTTGTAGAGCAGAGTAAAATTGCGATTGGTTGGACGGAATGTTGCGTCCCACGATGGCGATGAGCCAGCCAAATATCCATTGACTTAGGTGGGATCAGAAGATTCTACCAGTGGGTGGGACCAGAAATTTCCACCCTTTGTCTTAAATGGCTGCCAATTTACATTCTAGAGGGCTACCTCCTCTTCAAACGTCCATTTCCATGGAGATATTAACCCTTACTCCTTGTAGTTTTACGGTTACCATATGGACTGTAGTAACCCACCACCACCGTCTCAGGGTAATTAGGGGTGGGCAATAAATGCTCCCCTTGCCAACATGCCCATATTCTATTATTTTGTGCCTACAAGATGTTTGTCAACGAGTGCGGAACAATTCGTCTTGGGCAGTTTTTTTTTAAACATTGGGAATGCAGAAAAAGCTGGAACATCAAATTCCAGGCAGAAACCAAATCGACTAAATTTCAAATCCTGGCAACAAAATTGACACCCTGTGTTGGCGTACGACAAATCGCTTTCCCCCACCCCCATCTTCCTGCTTCTCAAGCACCACCAAAGCCACAGTTTGCCATAATTCAGTGAGGGTACTGTTGAAGAAAAAGAATATGGTAAAAATCCCCAAAATCAAGCCAGAAAACACAGGAGTCACACTCAGCACAGGAAAAGAGATAGAATGGGCTAAAACGGATAATGCTGGACAAACTCAGCAGGTCTGCCAGCATCTGTGGAGAGAGAAACAGAGTTAACCTTTCAGAACTGCCGAAGGATCATTTAGAGTCAAAACATCAACTCTGTTTCTCTTTTCACAGATGCTGCCAAACCTGCTGAGTTTATCCAGCACATTCTGTCTATTTTCACATTTCCAGCATCCACAGTATCTTGCTTTTAATAGAATGGGATGTCTGGTTAAATGGTAGATAAAGGGCAAAGAAAGACATTTGACAAAACGGAAAGGTCAAGACAGCACAAGAGGAGCTAAGTGAAGATAAACAAGTGGAATGAGGAGCATGAAAAGAAAGGGGAAGAAACAGAATAAGCTCCAGTGGCCTAAGAGTAGAAGTGGGTTGATATCCAGGGTATGGACCACCGCAGGGATTCCAGTGCAGACCCTAAGCACCGACCTGATTTCTCCTTCATCCCTGAAAACACCGGCGCACATCTTCTCACTGCATCAGAACCCAATGCCAGAGAGAAAGTGAACTAACAATTAAGGTTCAATGTTGTTAATCTCCTCCTCCAGTTTAAAAAAAAATGTCCATCATTATTCAAAACTGGATGTGACAGGACCACAGAGCTTTGATCTGCTGTTATTTTTGGGGTCATGTAGCTCTGTCTAGCATGCTTGTAATTCTGTGTCGTGGTTTTGCCAGATTGGCACCTCATTTTGAGGTCTGTCTGGTGCTGGTCCTGGCCTGTTCTATGCTCCTCCGTGTTCCAGGATTCCCTGGATTGATGGTAATGATAGAGTGAGGAACACGATGGGCCATGAGGTTATCCACTCACTTAACCAAGGTCTAAATCCTTTTGTAGTCACCTTGCATCCCTCTCACAGTTTACTTTCCCATCTAACTTCATAACATCAGCAAATCTAGGTATAATTCACTCTTCATCTATGACAATGATATGGATTGCAGATAGTTCTGGTCCAAGCACTGATCCTTGTTGCACTCCACTAGTTACAACACACCAAGCTGAAAATAACCTTAATATTCTTCTACTTTGTTTTCCATCCATTCTTATGCTTGAGTTCTCTGACCAAAGGCAGATCCGACCCACAGCACCACAACTTCCACCACGGGTAGGACAAGAAGTCAGATCCTGAATCCACCTCAGCCAGAATGGGGATTGGACCCGGTACTACAGGCACCAATCTGATCCACATTGACTGTCCAGCCAAGTGAGCCAACCGACCCCTTCAAGGAGTCTGAGTTGCTGTGGCAACATACACTTTAATGTGAATATTGTAGCTTGGAGCTATTTCTGTTCATTTACCAATCCATAATCCGTGCGAATATATTATGCCAGTAACATGCCTCCTAATCGCTTGTGTGGTACCTCATTGAATGCTATTGAAAATACAAATGCACCACATCCATTGGTTCCTTCTTATACATCCCATCCTCAGAAGAACTCTAATGGATTTGTCAAATACAATTTCTCTTCCATAAATTCAGGTTGACTCGGACCAACCATATTTTGATTCTCTAAATGTCCCAAATCAGATTCAAGCATGTTCCACACTACTGATGTCAGACTAGCTGACTATAGTTCCCTGTTTCTTTCCTCTCACTCCTTCAGTGAATAGCGGGGTTACATTTACTGCTTCCAATCCACGGGTACCACTCTTGATTGTTGGGAATTCTGGATGATCCTGTATTTCTGTAGCCACCTCTTTTGAAACCATAGAGTGTAAGCTATCATGTCCAAGGAATTTGTCGGCTCTTGATCCCATTAATTTCTCTGACATTTTTTCTTTACTAATGCTAATATCCTAAGTCCCCAATTTTCAGTAGGCCCTTGGTTTCCCATTACATGCAGAATGTTATTTGTGTCATTGTCTATTAATGATACAAATTATTTCTTTAATGTCTCTGCGATTTCCGTGCTCCTCATTCCAAGTTATCCTGTTTCTCTGCCTCTCAGTGATCCATATTCACTCTCACTAATCTCTCCCATTGAACTTACTTATCGAAGGCATGACAACTTGTTTTGATGTCTCTAACTAGTTTACTCTCATGTTCTAATTTGGTTTTATCAATTTCAAGGTCATCCTTTGCTGAATTTTAAAATCCTCCCTATCCTCGAGCTCAACACTCTTTTGGCAATATTATAAGACTCTTCCTTCGATACGAAAGTATCTCTTAGCTGAAACGACACTAGATTTCCTGTGGAGTTTTTATTCATTAAGGGACTGTATATTTATTGTGAATTATACATGAATTCTTTAAAATGTTTGCCATTGCTTGTGACATATTTTAGTTGGGTTTTCCAGTATACCTTAACCAACTGACTCCTCATACCTGCGTAGTTTGTTTTGTTCAGATTTAAGACCCTAATTTCTTAACTAAATTACTCTCAAACTCAATATCAAATGTTATCCTGTTATGATCTCTCTTCTTCGGAAACTCCTTTACTACAATGTTATTAATTAACAGAATACTAGATATAAAATAGCATATAACATTGCACAATACTAGATATAATATAACTTAGGAAACATTAACTCTGTTTCTGTCTTCAAAGATGCTGCCAGACATGCTGAGTTTATCCAGCATTTTCTGATTTTATTTCAGATTTCCAGCATCCGCAGTATTTTGCTTCCGTGTAAAATAACACGTTCCCTAATTGGCTCCTTGACACATTGATCTCGAAAATTATAGTATTTTGAATGCATTCCATGAATTCATCCTTACATTATTATTGCAATTGAAATACAATTTATTACTATTACCGAATAAGATACTGTACTAAATGGGACGATGAACCGGCAGGTGAGTGAGGTTAGAGTGAGTGGCATATTAAATTGTATAGGGAGGGAGCAAGAGTGCAATTAGAGTGGATGTGGTATAAAAGTGTATGGGGACTGAGAAGGTGAGTAGAATTAGACTGGGTGGGATATTGGGGTCATAAAGATTTACAGCACTAAAAGAGGCCCTTTGGCCCATCATGTTTGTGCTGGCTATCATGCACCCTTCTATTCTCATCCCATTTCCAGCACTTCGTCCATAGCCTTGTATGCTATGATGTTTCAAGTGCTCATCTCAATGCATCTTAAATGTTATAAGGATAGTTTCAGCTTCAGTTTTTTATTGAATTTAAATGTCACCATCTGTCGTGGTACAATTCGAATCCAGGTCCCCAAAACGATACTCTGAACCTCTTGGTTACTAAATCCAGTAACGTTACCACTGAGCTACGACCTCCCCTGTTAAAGTGTTTGAGGACTGAGAGGAGAGCGGATTTAGTCTGGATGGGATATTAAAAGGTATTGGGAATGAACAGAAAAGTGAGATTACTCTGGAGGAGGTATTAAAGTATATATGGAGTGAGCAATAGAAAGATTGGGCTGGATGGGAAGTAAAAGTGTTTGAACAGTGAGTAAGTATAGGATTAGACTGAGTGGGATAGTAAAGGATTTGGGTCTGAATAAAATGAGATTCGACTGGGTGGAATGTTAAAGGGTCTGGGACTGAGTAAACCTGGGATTAGACTGAGTGCCTCATGTGGACAAAAGAAAAATGTTGTTGGGCCAAATGGCTAGTCAGTGTGCTATAACATTCTACAATTCCAAATTTTCAGACAGAATGTTTCCCTCAAATTCCTTGGCGTAACGTATATTGGAAAATTGTGTTTTTTGATCCAGTGATCTCCAAACATCTCCTGGGCCCCATTCGAAGAACATTTTTTTTTCCAATTAAGGGGCAATTTAGTGTGGCCACTCCAGCTACCCTGAACATCTTTGGGTTGTGTGGGTGAAACCCACACAAACACGGGGAGAATGTGCAAACTCTATACGTACAGTGACCCAGAGCCGGGATTGAACCTGGGACCTCAGCGCCGTGAGGCAGCAGTGCTAACCACTGCACTACCGTGCTGCCCCCTCAGAACATTTATTGACTTTTCTTTCCATGTCAATTCTAACATCTTATTGAAGTTAAACATTGGATGCTGGCAGCCTTACTTATTTTTATTGAGGTTTCCTGGGATAGGATTTAATTTTCTTATTGCCCTCAAGCAATTTGCTCTCCTTGCTCGAGATTGTCAACGGCTTGCTGGTCTGAGCCTGTTTCTGTATACAGGCTCCCAGTCCCAGTGGGTCGGGCGCTAAACCAGGAGGTCGCCATTGAGAAACGCATCCAGTAGTTGTGAGGATGTCATGTCTCCCTGGTACCTTGGTCAAGAACCCATTTTTCATGCACGATGTGAGCGAGAGAGAGCTGCCACGCTAATGACCCAGCCAGGGCATCACCACCAAGTCTGATCCAGTTCCCATCTCATCTTCACCCATAATTGCCCCCAACTGGGGTGTCTTAATAGTGATCGGGAGATGGTGATCTGGCTGATTTTCCTCCTTTCCTTGGGGATGCAGTCTGTGACCACCCACAGGGCTTCGCTAAGCAATTGAGTCAACAGGGAGGGGGTCAAGGCGGGTCTGAGCAAGCTCATGGTATTGGCCTCTGATCACTACAGCTCGGCTGGCTGAGGTGCTGCATACAGCCCTGTGTCTGGCATTTCCAAACTGGAGATTTGGGCCCCCGGGGAAGCAGAGATCTCTCCACAGGAATGGTTAGAACAAAATACGATGGGGGTGGTCTACTTGGGGGCGTACTCAGCACACTGTTGGAGGGCTGGTGAGGAGGGCAGCAATGGAGGAGGGAGCTCCTTAATAAGAAGCTCAAACTCCACATGATGGTAGTCATGGTGGAGAGTGTGGTAAAAGGAGAATAAACATAAATCTGCCTTACAGCATCAGAGACCCGGGTTCGATTCTGGCCTTGGGTGACTGTGTGTGTGTGAAGTTTGCACATTTTCCCTGTGTTAGTGTGGGTTTCCTCCAGGTGCTCCGGTTTCCTCCCACAGTCCAAAGATGTACAAGTTAGGTGGATTGGCCATGCTAAATTGTCCCTTAGTGTCCAAAGATGTGCAGGTTAGGTGGGGTTACGGAGATAGGGTGGGGGAGTGGGCCTAGGTAGGTGCTCTTTCGGACGGTCGGTGCAAACACGATGGGCTGAATGGCCTCCTTCTGCACTGTAGGGTTACTATGGATACTTTGGCAATACAGCAGCATTTCCACAGATCACACTTGCGGGACCCATTGGGCCCCACCAAAATATACTTAGAATGTTCACGGGCAATCTATTGTTCAAACGTATCCATTGTCTTTCCACATTGCTTCTGCTATTGCTCCACGCTCCTTGGCTGCGGTTTCTGTCGCATTTCCCAAGGAAATTGCTCCCTCCCTCCCCAGGTCCAGCAGGATTTCCACTCTATAGCCCGAAATGTGGACAACGATTCGCAAGAGAATGAAACTGAATACAACCATTACCGCTCTCGCAATGAGCAGGCAATCGCACTGCGCCAAACCCAAACAGCCGAAACACAAATGAGTCATCGAAACTCACAATACAGGAGGCCATTCGGACCATTGTTTGTGTGCGGGCTCTTTCAAAATAATTATCCAATAAGGTCACCGCAACTGTCCCCCTACACACCCTAATATTTACTCTTCCCCCATTTCCCTGCAATGTTTTCCCTATTGGATCTGCTACCAGCACCCTTTCTAGCTGGGCATTTCAGGTCATAACTGCGCAGCAAATATTTCTCATCTCCGTTCTGGTTCTATTGCCAGTTATATTCAGGCTGCGTCCCTCCGATCCCAACCCCCTCCCCACAGTGGAAAAAGTTTCTCCCTGTCCACTTTATCAAAAGTCTTCAGGCCACAGACTTATTTTTTGAGGGGAGAAAAAAATACACATTTGACCTTGTGTTGTTCACAGTATCCAAACTATTGATTGCACAATCAAAATGAAACACAACTGTGGCCCGAGCAAGCGTAAAAGGAAGCTTGCCTCAACATGTTGGGAGAAATCGAAGAATAGAAAAACCTGGGTCTAATATAGTTGGGCTACAAATCACCTCTTGCTGTCATTTATGTGGAGGGCAGTGTTGTGAATCCTTTCCTACTTCTACCAGAGCAGCGTACATTTCTTTAATGTGGATCCCTGTTATTCTTTAAAGCCTTGAGTGTTGATAAGAAAATTTGGTTCAGGAGATACCAAATTGTGAATGATATTATTACTTAATGCCACAGACTGATTTTGCCTCCATTTTATACCTACACGCGAGAGAATGTCAGAGAACTGAAAGGGATTTGCCTCCCAGGATTGATCATTCACTAAAAATCTCCCACGGAATGTTTCCGTTGTGGAACTCCTCACATTTGGAGCTTTGAGGAACTTTATTTGGGTTCTGAGGTTTCTCGCCTGGATTTGGTTTTAACCCGGGTCAATTCAAAATTGCCAACAGCATCAAATTTCAATGTGGTGGAGGAAGACTGGACTACACAATTACACCTACTATGTTCTCACTAGCAAGGGTAATGCAAGTAATCTAAGAACTGTGAAAAATACCCCTAAAGTTTACTCTTCCCCTTCCTCCAAGGGCTAAAGGTATTACGTCTATTTTGTCAAGGAAGCTGATAAGCCCCAAGCTGATTGAATGTTCTGCCTCCTCCAGGAGAGCCAGTCTTGTTAACAACGCCTCGAAACTCCAATCGAAAGTTAAACTATTCAGGGGCTCAAATTCTGCTGACACATTTTCGACTGCGATGCAAAGTCTGTGCAATTAAGGTCAGACCCAAATTCCAGCAACCGTCGCGACGTTGCAAACAACTTCAGAGTAAAATCCGGGGCACACCCAAAGCTGAAGCAGCCCGCTAGCCAGATTCACTCAGTGGGGGAGGAAAAACGCGCAGCCCAATCTAAACGTGGCAAGCATTGGGTGAAGTAAGATGCACCTCATAAAATCTCATCTGACTTAACATACGTTTGCACAGGAAATGAAAAAGAGTGTGATGTCCAAATGTGGTTATTTCAGACTCACTCCCGGATACACGGCAGACTTCAGGGTAATGGTGCAATATTCAAGGGAGTCAGCTGAAAGTTCTGCCATTGCACCCCCCTCCCCTCCACCACCACTACCATTACCCCACATCCATACTGTAGGCTATTCAGGAGAAGAGAGAAAGTAATCTCCTTACCTGTAAAAAGTGGAAGGGGGGGCCTCTCGCAGTCCAAAACTGCTGCAGCTGCTCTGCTCATTATCCATGTAGTAGGGGACCTGTTGTCCATGGGCAACGAAGGAAGAGAGCTGGGGCGCGGTCTGTAAAAAGACCAGTGGGCTCGGCGACATGCTGTTGAGGGAGTGAAGACCACCAATGTTGCCGGAGCCATGTGAGTCAGAGGAGGCTGCGTAGCCAAGACTGGCTGTGTTGTACAAGGTAGCTGCAGCGGCAAACTCGTAGCCCCCTTCTGGGTAGTTCATTGCTCCTGCTCGATTTTTTTCCACATAGATTTCATTCAGAGGTCCGTCGCCACTTATAGGTAACTGTAGAGTTTGCCTGCCAAAAGTGTCCAAATCGCTAGCCTGAATCTTCTGCAGCAAAGCAATTGCAGGTGATTTGTGATGGAGTGGAATTGCCATGACCAGCATCCAGAGAGGGGTGGGTGGGGGTGTGTGGGAAGGAGTGGGGGGGGGGGGGGGGGGGGGGGGGAGGGGGTGGGGGGGGGGAGGATGAGAGACGAACCAAAGCCAACGCAGCTCTCAGTGTCACAGTCTGACACTGTCGCCTGGAGGATTGCACTTCATATCAATTGACCAACCTAGGGAGAAAGAAAACCACACAGTCAGGGGAGGATGTGTCCTACAGCGCTCACTACTGATGACAGCGCTTCACAGGCACTCCGACTGCTCTGCTCCCCTCTGCGCGAGGAGGAGGAGGATACCAGTGAGAGAGTGCAGAGAGGAACAGAATCAAACTTCAGACCAAGTCTCTCACATCTGAACCAATAAGCATTACAAAGGTGTTGGCACCGAGCCAGAAAAAGGCAGTTTTACATTGGCACTAGTATTAGGTTTCACCGCAGGCAGACACACTGTTAAAGTGACACTGAATCAATGTTTCACCAAATATTGAAGACTCTTTTGTGTGCGTGCCTTACCGTGCTTCTGTGCAGTTAGGAGAGAGAAAAATTCCTGTGGTTTCCTCCTTTGCAACCCCCCCCCCCCCCCCCCCCCTCCCCTCCCCACCCACACCCCACAACCTCCTCTCACCTGCAAAGCTGTTCACAGTACAGTACGAAACCAGGAGAAATATCACGGTCCAAATAACTAATCCCGCTCAAATGCCCGCTCGCTCGCACACCCATCCTAATCTCCCTTACATTTCTCTGCCCCGAATGCCTCCCTCGACAGGCAACCCACACGTTCGGAGCACCTCTGAGCTTCGAGTTCAAATCCGACCGAGGGCTTTGACTGGTTAGAAGACGAATCTGAACTCCTCTCAGTGTAAAAGTAGGATCAATCTCGGACGACGTGTTAATGAAGTGTCGAACAGTTTTCAAAGCTTGTCCCTGAGTCCTTCCCCTTTTCTGAGACCTGTACACCTGAGTCCTTCTCTGCTCCAGTGCACTGTTGCCGTGAATTGTTTTCTTTCATGTGTAACGTCTGGTTAGTACTTAAAGTGGCTGGACTTTCAAAGGATGATTTATTAGTAATAATAAAAGTGTCGATAAATCAACAGCAAAAAAAATTGTTGCAAAGAGGTGTGCCTACATTTAAAATCCCCCTTCCAGCCACATTGACAAGCAGCCTAGTGCCACAACATTGCCGAGAGGGGCAAAGAAAGGCCCACCTTGACTTAGCTCCATTGAAGAGGAATCATTTTTAAGAGCCTGTGCTGTTAGACATTAAAACACTTGTGTTCAAACAGGGCAATTTTACCATCCGTTGTGTTGACTAGATTCATTACATGGGCCATCATTATAAGTGGAGGCTGTAGTATAAAGGGTCAGGTACATGAAGGGTTAATGTGGGACCGAGTATAGCACTCACCCTTTGTGATGTAAGAGAACACATACCCCGCACCTAGGGGTCAGTGCAGTGTTAACAGAGCAGTGTATAGAAGCAAGCATGGAGACGTCTTCTAGATAGGACTGCTACTGTTCCTACGTGTATAGTTTCTAGGAACTAATAAATACTTACCGTTGAACTACCTAAGACAACAAAACTAAGACCTAATGGAACTATGCCCAACACCTTACAACATGGTGGCAGCAAATGGAACAACTCAAAACCTCACTGCAGAAGAACATTTAAAGAAAACATTTATTCAAATGTTTTCCATTTTATGCACAACACCAAAACAACACGTCCCACCTAAACAACACCCGAACCCCCCCCCCCCCCCCCCCCCCCCCCCCAACTGGGTCCGCAGAGCATTACTCTGGATTACTAGTCCAGCGACAATACCATTGCGCCACTGCCTCCCCTAAAATCATCGACATTGTGCTAAAGAAGGAGACCTAGAACCCCACAAGCTTAGACGGTGACCAGAACATGTGCACATGGTTGTCCTGACCCCCTCCACAGCGCTCGCACTTGTCCTCCACTGAAGGCAAAAGCTCGATTCCTCATTGCAGCAGAAGACTCCATTCAATCCTATGGAAATCCAGCTTCAATATCCAGAGTGCGCAGAGTCAGTAGACCTAGCAGAAGTAAGCCAAAAATGTTAAATTCCTGGACGGTCTTGCAGTAACCATAAATGGCCATTCAAATCACAGACCGAAACCTGATTCCTGAGTCAGCCTCTCAGCAAGTGGCAGCCAAGCTCTCTCCAGACAAATAAAAAAGAAAGATTAAAAGTTAATCGCAACAAGGGCAGCACGGTGGCGCAGTGGTTAGCACTGCTGCCTCATGACGCTGAGGACCCAGGTCCGATCCCGGCTCTGGGTCACTGTGTGAAGTTTGCACATTCTCCCTGTGTCTGCGTGGGCCTCACCCCCCACAACCCAAAAGATGTGCAGGATAAATTATTTGGAAAAAAATAATTGGGTACTGTAACTTTATTTTTATTTTTTTAAATATATTTTATTACAAACATGTATCAAAACAGGTTACAGCAAATAAACAGTCTAAATTTATTTCTGAAAAGTTAATCGCAACTGAGTCAGCAATTTAAAAAACCCAGCAAAAGCCAAAGTTTGACACTTAGACCCAAGTACTTTGCGGTATTAAGTGAGTAGAGCAGTAGAGCAACTATGCTAATGTCGCGGAGCGAAGCACATCCCCACAAGCATGATCCATTGTTGAGTGATTTCAGGCTGATCCTTTCAATGTGACTTAATAGGACTTTTCGTGAACATGTACAAGGCCAAAACATCAAAATGCATGGAAGATCTCAAGAGAATTCAGAAGATCAAGACAACACACAACGAGACCACATAGCCATGCTTCTTTGGTAAGGTCAAAGATCCTGAATTTTTGTACTGGAAAATGGGCTTCTCGGTTCATCACTGTTGGAACCAACAATTCTACGGACATGAGCTTGTAGGATTAGAATAGCGATTTTAATATACTCACAACAGAGCCAGCCTGTTAGCCATTGAACTTTCAGTGAACTGGCCGGCTGACCATGTGGCACTGATCTTTATACAGCAGCTCCAGGGGGAGGAGTCCTGGGCGGAGCCAAGGGAGAAGTCCAGTACAATTCTTAAGCATTCCCAGAGCTACTCCCCCTGGTGGTCAGGTAGTGCAACTGCACTTACAATATAGACATATGTATATACAGATTATAATCCGGTGTGAATCACATTCACCACAATCACCATCTCACAAATTTTAGGTTGGTCACGGGAGCCAGTGTTATGGTCCTATTGGAAAAACAACAGTGGCTGAGAGGCTTCTGGTTATGAACAACAGACAGGCCACTTGATGGACACAGTGAAATCCAACGTCCTGTATAGGCATGTTCTGGAACCATTAAGGTATGGTGGCAAGCAAATCTTCAAGCTGAGCGGGCAGCACGGTGGCGCAGTGGGTAGCACTGCTGCCTACGGCGCTGAGGACTCAGGTTCGATCCTGGCACCGGGTCACTGTCCATGTGGAGTTTGCACATTCTCCTCGTGTCTGCCTGGGTTTTGCCCCCACAACCCAAAGATATGCAGGTTAGGTGGATTGGCTATGCTAAATTGCCCCTTAATTGGAAAAAGATAATTAGGTACTCTGAATTTTTTTTTAAATCTTCGAGCTGAAAAACGTCATGATTAACCAGTCTTTTTCCAGCCTGAACAGAGATGTAGCCCCGGATCTCCTCAAACGGCAGAAGATGTAAAAACAACCACAGTTGTAAATTATACAGAATTGTAGGTTCCTGAGAGTTCCTAGAAGGATTCTCTCGATTAGGACTTCAGCACTGAATTGCCTTCTCTCTTTGCAAAGCCAGGTTGTCAAGTTTCATTGCAAGTGCCAGAAGCCCCCATTGTTCAGACCAGCCAAACAGTCAGATGGTACCACACCACCTGCAGTAGATGACAGTCAAGAAAGGAACCAGCAACGAAAATCAATCTCTGGCTTCAGTCAGAGAGATAAACCCTGAGACCACAGAGTAGATGCTGCAATCCTCAGCCAGTATCACATTGCCACAAATAATGCTGGAGTTGAGTGTCATATATACATTCATGTATATAATGGAGTGCAGACAGGCAGTGATTGACACACAGGATGACCAGTAAGCACGCAGAACACAGCAGCCAATCACCAGACAGGACATGACCACTATAAAGCCAGAGGGCACCAGTTTTCCCGCTCTCTCGGGATCCAGCCTCTGAGACAGTCAGAGCTCGTGAGCAGCAGCCAGTACAAACACCATGTGGTAGTCAGTAAGTCTGGTCAGGTTAGCCTCAGGTCTCCAGTCAAGTCAGTATAGTGTCAACCCACAGTTGAACATGTAAAATAGTTAGATGTTAAATAAAATCGTGTTGCATCTCATCAAGTGTTGGAAGTCTGTTTTCGCTACACTGCATCAAGCGCAGTCCACATAGACCCAGCCTGCCCAACACATCACTGAGTAGCAGCTATCCATTGATAACAGCGCACCACGTAGCCAAACACAAAGGTGAGCTCTACCGAGCCACACCCTCGCAACATCAAGTGCCATTCTCCATCCTGGCGTGGGTCACAGTGAGCCTCACAAAGGAAGATGGCTAAAATACACCAAGAAGACTAGCTTGAAGTTTGTACACCCCATAAAGACCGGGAACAGCGGCCGGGTGGGAAATCAACAAAGAATGATTCAATGCCAAAAAGTCAGAGAGGGTGAAAAGCTACACCGATGTCAGAACAACCTCCAATTCAACAAAGTTTACCTGCTGTGAGAGAGCATTCCACTCCTCTGACAGTAGTGAGAACAAGATATGAAATTGGTCAAAAGGCCCCCAGACTGATGTGTTGGCTTGTGTAGGCTGGAGAGATGAACAGACACTTCCAACACAGATGAAGGTTCAACTCAATTTTATTAATTACTTCTAACTAACTAACACATGATGACTGTGGGTCTAAATAATGCTAACTTGAACTAGAGACCTAAGCCTTGTCCGAACCAGTTGATTCTCTCAGCATGTGTTGTAAGTCTGTTGCTGGGCTGGATGAGTTCTTGTTACACTCAGAGGCAGCACCCAGAATGAGAGGGAACCGTGGTGTCCTCTGGTTTATAGTGTGTGTATTCTAACTGGTGATTGGCTGCGGTGTTTGTACATGTTGATTGGTCCCTGTGTGTGTCCATCAGTGTGTGTCTGCACCATGATATATTAACATAGAACATAGAACACTACAGCGCAGTACGGGTCCTTCGGCCCTCGATGTTGCGCCGACCTGTGAAACCATCTGAAGCCTATCGACCTACACTATTGGTATATATTACGACACAGACCACCTAAACCTATGAACTCAGAAACCTGAGCAGCAGAGATGGGCTATTGGAATGATGTAAATACTTGGGGTAAACTGGGATAACTTGTAAATACGTTGGATAAAGATTTGGGGAAGGTGTGGTATAAGGGTCTGGCACAGAAAGGGTTATTGAGGATCTGAGTATAGTACCACCCCAGAGTGATGTCAGAGAACACATGACCCACAGCTAGGGGTCAGTGTAGTGTTAGAACCATTTGTGGAAGCAAACATGGAGACAACCCCTGGATTGAACCTTTGCTAAACCTATCCATTAATAATAATCTTTATTATTGTCACAAGTAGGTTTACATTAACACTGTGATGAAGTTACTGTGATGAAGAAACCGGAGCACCCGGAAGAAACCCACGCAGACATGGGGAGAGCGTGCAGACTCCGCACAGGCAGTGACCCAAGCCGGGAACTGAACCTGGGACCCTGGCGCTATGAAGCAACAGTGCTAACCACTTTTGCGTTTGGCCCTCTTGATGTAAAAAGTCATCAAAAGGCATGTCACAAGAATGTTCTCAGACAAAACTTTGTCAGCACATACAGGGATGTTTGGGAAATTGACCAAAATCATGCACAAAGAGATGGGTTTTTAGGACCACCTTCAAGGAGACAGGAGGAAAACAGACAGATGGAAAGATTTACCAAGGTTCCTTAGGCAGCACCTTCCAAACCCACAACCATTAACATCTAGAAGGCCAGAGCAGCAGATCCCTGGGAATCCCACCGTTGTGAGGTTTCCCTCCAAGTCGCTCACCACCCTGACTTGGAAATATATCGCCGTTCCTTCCCTGTCGCTGGGGCAACATCCTAGAACTTCCTTCATAACAGCATTGTGGGTGTACCTATACCTGAAAGACTGCAACGGTTCAAGAAGGCACCTCACCACCACCTTCTCGAGGGCAAAGAGAGATGAGTAATGTCCACATCCTGTGATGCACAATCAATGGACACGAAACGTAGATGAAGTCTGAACGATAGGCTTTAATGCACAAGAAGTGTGCCCGGCAGCAGACGTACAGAAGAAAGGCCGACTGCTGGGTGGCACGGGTTCTTATATCCCGCCTCGTAGGCGGAACTACCTACCTCTCAGCCAATCGGCTGAGAGGCACATGACTTACCCGGGCCAATGGGCAGCGAGTCCTCTGCACCAATAGCAGCTCACTTCCAGGTACCGTAATACCCCTAGTCATACTACCACATCCTGTAAATTAATTTTTTTTTAATTTAGGGAGGAAATTCTAAAGTTTAGGACCTAATCCAGTCCTGCAATACAGGAACAAATGAAATCGGTGATGAGTACAGAGGTTGCGGAGGATTGTATAATTGGAGGAGAGCACAGTGCTAAGGAAGGGGAAGGCCATGGAAATATTTGAGCACGAGGATGAGAGTTTTAAAATTGAGCCATTACCAGATTAGGAGCCAATGTACATCAGCAAGCACATGAGGTGGCTGCGACTCAATCTTTGTTTAGAACCACAGAAGGTGATATTCCTGAAGAGTGGGTGAGAATAAAAGTGACAGAATGGAGACAAAAATAACCACTGACTGCTTCCAGTAGTCCTACTCTTTCGTAAATTAGTGAGATTATTCAGTAAGTAGCTAAGGTATTGTTTGTTAAGGCAGAGAAAACCAGTGTTACAAATAATCCTTTCAATAACTCCAGGCACTTTACAACTGATGAGCTATTTTTGAAATCTAGGCATTATAATTGTCTTTGACAAATGTGGCAACCACAAATATGCACGGCAAGATCCCACAAACAGGAAACGACCTGCTAGCGTAATTTAATGATGTTGTTTGAGGGGTTAACATCAGTTCTTTGTCTTCTCATAGCACCATGGAATCCATTTGAACCACACCTGCCTAGTTGAACGTCTAATTCTAAAGGCAGCAACTCCAATACTTCTGCACGTGATCGCATGGCGGAGCAGACTCAGTGGGCTGAATGGCCTAATTCTACCCCTAAATCTTATGGTTTTATGCATCCTCTCAGTATTGTGAGTTTTTTTGAGTCCCTGGGGGTGGGGGGGGGGGGGGGGGGGGGGGCGGTGGAATGGAACCTGTAACCTTTAAACTCTTAAGGAGCAAGTGTTATCTACCAAGCCAAATTGATTGGATGCACTAATGAGGAACTTGCAGAGCTGGCTATATCGTCAGACTGAAGAATGAGTTACTTTAGTCCAGGTCAGTTCTGCTCCTGTTGAGCCTAATGATCTGGAACTTTTGAAGTATCAGCACAGATGAAGGCGAAAGATTCTCTCATACATCCAGTTAGTTGGACAGAAGCAGACCGTGGTGCTCAGCCTGAGCAGCAGGGGCAAAGAACAATCAGTGAGTTAACCAGTGGTGATTCTAATCTGTCAGAGTCAGCATTCAGCTGCTGAGTATTTTGATTTATTTTTGAAGGGGGGGAACGTAAGCACTAAAAGATCAATATTTATTCTGATGGAGGGGGTGGGGGTGCTGACGGTGGGGGGGGGGGGGGGGGGGGGGGGGGGGGGGGGTTAGGTTTGAGGCAAAGGTCCACCAAAAACATTTTGACCTGTATCGGAGACATTTTGCAACACCTTGGAGGATAAAGATTGCTATTCCCAACTGGTGCACTGCAACTTCCGCCAAAGCTCCGTTTGTTTTCTCTGGTTGCACTGAGCAAGCGATGAGCCATTCTGATTATTTTTCAACAACTGAGGCTTTCCTTTAGTGCATAATTTATCAATGACAGTGATCCGACCATCAATTCACATGAGACGGAGAGTTGAAGTGAACAGAGGTTCACAGGTGCAGCCCACAAGGGCATCAACATAATACAATGTAATGTAATGTAATACAATGGTGAATGGTCGCTGTAATACATTGACCACATTCACCCCCCGTTAAAAATTGAAGTCCAGCGGGGGTGAAGTGGGCTCACATTGAGTCTGTCCAGCACCTTGATCGTTCACTGCGATCTCCTGAGCTCTGGTTTCGTTGCGGGCACAGGTGTTGAACTCGTCGCTGCGGGCACGGTGTTGACTCCGGGAGCATGTCTTCTGGACCTTCATCCCTGTAGGTCGACGATGGGGCGAGGAGGTGCAGGAGGGGGGGTGTAGGCCAGGTAGGGGCAGGGGCGGTGTTCGGTGTAGGGTGGGGGGGGAGGGGGTAGGTGATGACCGCAAGGGAACCGGCGGGTGCCAGGTCCCGGAGGGAGACTGTATCTTGTCAGCCGTTGTGGTGCACCACGTAGGCATACTGAGGGTTAGCGTGAAGAAGCTGGACCCTCTCGACCAGGGGCTCGGACTTATGGCTCCTCACGTGCTTCCAGAGGAGGACAGGCCCCGTTGTCGTCAGCCAGGACAGAAGCGAGACCCCGGAGGTGGATTTCCTGAGGAAAACAAATAGGCGGTCATGAGGGGTCTCGTTCGAGGCTGTGCAAAGGAGTTAACTAATGGAGTGGAACGCGTCGGGGAGGACCTCCCGCCAGTGGGAAACTAGGAGACGCCTAGACCGTAGGGCCAGAAGGACGGCCTTCCCCTCATGTTCTCCCTCTCCACCTGTCCGTTTCCCCGGGGGTTGTAACTGGTAGTCCTGCTCGAGGCGATGCCCTTACCGAGCAGGTACTGACGCAGTTTGTCGCTCATAAACGAGGAGTCCCGGTCACTGTGGACATAAGTGGGGAAACCGAACAGGGTGCAGATACTATGTAGGGCCTTAAAGACGGTGGCCACGGTCATGTCGGGGCATGGAATTGCAAAGGGGAAACGGGAGTACTCGTCAACGACGTTAAGAAAATACGTGTTGCGGTCAGTGGAGGGGAGGGGCCCTTTGAAATCGATGCTGAGGCGCTCAAAGGGCCGGGATGCCTTTCCCAGGTGGGCCTTATCTGGTCAATATAAATGCGGCTTACACTCCGTGCAGTTTGGCAGTCCCTGGTCATGGCTCTGACCTCCTCGGTGGAGTAGGGCAGGTGGCGGGCCTTGGTGTAGTGGAGAAGCCGGGTGACTCCCGGGTGACAGAGGTCGCTGTGGATGGCCCGGAGTCGATCATTGTGCGCGCTGGCGCATGTGCCGCAGGACAGGGCATCTGGGGGCTCGTTGAGCTTCCCTGAATGATATACAATATTGTAGTTATAGGTGGGGAGTTCGATCCTCCACCTCATGGTTTTATCATTCTTGATCTTGCCCCGCTGTGTATTGTTGAACATGAAGGCTACCAACCGTTGGTCGGTGACGAGGGTGAACCTCCTACCAGCGAGGTAGTGCCTCCAGTGCCGCACAGCTTCCACAATGGCTTGAGCTTTTTTGACTGAGGAGTGTCGAATTACGGAGGCGTTGAGGGTACGGGAAAAAAATGCTACTGGCCTGCCTGCCTGGTTAAGGGTAGCGGCGAGGGTGAACTCCGACGCGTCGCTCTCCACCTGGAAGGGGACGGACTCGTCCACCGCGCGCATCGCAGCTTTGGCAATATCTGCCTTGATGCGGCTGAAGGCCTGGCGAGCCTCAGCCATCAGGGGAAGATGGTGGCTTTGATCAGTGGGCGGGCTTTGTCCGCATAGTTGGGGACCCACTGGGCATAGTACGAAAAGAATCCGAGGCATCTTTTCAGGCCTTGGGGCAGTGGGGGAGGGTGAGTTGCAGGAGGGGGCATATGCGGTCGGGATCAGGCCCTAGGACTCCGCTTTCCACGGCATTGCCGAGGATGGCCAGTTGTGTTGTGCGGAAAACACATTTCTCCTTGTTATAGGTGAGATTGAGCGCTTGGGCGGTTTGGAG
This sequence comes from Scyliorhinus canicula, assembly GCF_902713615.1. Classification (NCBI taxonomy): domain Eukaryota; kingdom Metazoa; phylum Chordata; class Chondrichthyes; order Carcharhiniformes; family Scyliorhinidae; genus Scyliorhinus; species Scyliorhinus canicula. The sequence goes on along the minus strand of NC_052146.1, from coordinate 193,725,762 downwards.
AAACCTTTGAAAGTTGGCGTCGTGGTCCTGCTGATCATGGCCGCAGATGGTGGCATTGTCCGAGTACGGAAATGTGGCCCGCAGCCCGTACTGGTCCACCATTCGTCCATCGTCCTTTGGAAGACCGAGACCCCGTTGGTGACGCCGAAGGGGACCCGGAGGAAGTGGAAGAGGCGGCTGTCTGCCTCAAAGGCCGTGTCGTGGCGATCTTCCGGGTGGATTGGGAGCTGGTGGTATGCGGACTTCAGATCCCCCGTGGAGAACACCCGGTAGTGTGCGATCTGATTAACCATGTCCGCTATCTGGGGAAGGGGGTACGCATCGAGATGTGTGTACCGGTTTATGGTTTGGCTGTAATCCCCCGGTCCTGACGGCCACCACCTGGGCTCTCCAGGGGCTATTACTGGCCTTGATGATCCCCTCCCTCAAGAGCCGCTGGACCTCGGACTTGATAAAAGTCCTGTCCTGGGCACTGTACCGCCTGACCCTGGTGGTGACGGGTTTACAGTCGGCGGTGAGGTTCACGAAGAGCGGGGGAGGGTCGACCTTAAGGGTCGCGAGGCGACATACGGTGAAAGGGGGTAGGGGTCCGCCGAACTTCAGAGTCAGGCTCCTGAGGTTGCACTGAAAGTCCAGTCCCAACAGGAAAGGAGCGCAGAGATCGGGAAGGACATATAGTTTAAAATTGGTGTACTCGGCACCCTGTATTGCGAGGTTCGCAACACAGTAACCCTGGATCTGCACTGAATGTGATCCAGAAGCGAGGGAGATTGTTTGGAATGCGGGGGAAATCTGGAGGGCACAGCGCTTTACCGTGTCTGGATGTACGAAGCTCTCCGTGCTCCCAGAGTCAAACAGGCAGGGCGTTTCGTGCCCATTGACCCGGACGGTCATCATCGAGTTCCTGAGGTGCTTGGGCCGTGACTGGTCGAGGGTGACAGCGCCGAGTTGCGGGTGGCTGGCGTGGTCAGAGATGGTGGGGTGGTCCTGAGATGGTTGCCCCCGTCGGTTGTACGTGTCGGGCGGCGTTGCAGATGGCGGCCAAGATGGTGGCCCCTGTCGGTCACACGTGTCGGACGCGATGAAGATGGCGGCCAAGGTGGTGGCCCCCATGAGTCGCACATGGCAGGCCGTGTGGGAAATGGCAGCCCCCATGAGTAGCACGTGTTGGGTGGAGTCAAAGATGGCTGCCCCTACGGACAGCACAAGGCAGATGATGCGTCCGAAAGGGGGTGGTGTCGTCAGGCATGCAGCCATGCTGCAGGGTCTGCGGGCCTGTGAGTCTGAAAATCGGGCCTGTGAATGAGGAATTTTGGATCTGGCCAGGCAGACTTTGGCAAAGTGTCCTTTCTTGCCTCAGTCGCTACAGGTCGCATTCCGAGCCGGGCAACGCTGCCTGGGGTGCTGGTGCTGGCCGCAGAAATAGCAGGGCAGCCCCCCGGGTTGGGCGGGCAGCCGTGCGGCACAGGCCTTGGGCACCCTCTGGTCGGGTTAGGGTTAGGGTTAGGGATCCCCACGAGGGGATCGCGTGGTCGGAGGAGACTCACTTTCTGTTCCTCGGTGACGGTGGGCGAGGAGGAGGCAGTGAGGTAGGCCTCAAAACAGCAGAGCCAGTGCGAAAAAATTCCTTTGGCTTCAGCGGCCTGTGGATCGAGTTTCCAGACGATCAGGTTTGAGGGCTGCTTCCATAGCGATGTCGTAGCTGACTAAATTGAAGCGACCATCAATTCACACGAGTCAGAGAGTTGAAGTGAGCAGTGGTTCATAGGTGGAGCCCACAAGGGCATCAACATAATAAAATATAATGTAATGTAATACAATGGTCAATGGTCGCGGTAATACATTCACCACAGGCAGACCGCAAGATGTAGTGAAAGTGAAAAGGAACATTCTAAAAAGCTCTGTAATGGGGTACGTGCTTAAATCTACAGCGAGAGATCTAAAATGAATCGAAGGACAGAAAATGCACATAATGCCTGGCAGTTTCACCAGCATTGGTACAGGGCATATCACTAGAGGTGGGAATGAGGTGTTGGACTGTACGACCCTCCACTGCTGTCTTTCCTCTCGGATATAGAGCAGTGATGGGCAACCTTGGCTAGTGAATGGGCCGAATGGGTGTCCCTCCTTCATTTCAGTGGGCTGCAAGATTGAAACTGGGCTTGTTCAATATCCACGACCCCATGAATAAGATTAAATACATTTAATACATGACAAATGTTTCATAACGAGTTATAGAAAATGCTTAATTATTTATACATGAATAGAACTGTCATCAATGGTAAAACAAAATAAATATTGACACTTTGGACACAGAGGTAGCGCACGGCTCTCACAGTCAATGTTGTGAGCAATCAGCATTCACCTCACTTCACTCGCCCTTGCTTTATACGCGTTTCACTTCAGTCATAGCTGTAGGAAAAAAATGATGTGAACGCAATGTGGCAACCCTGCAGCAAGGGCCAACAAAATGACTCATGAGCCACACTCAGAACCTTGGTTGTTCTGAGTGTCATTCATCCCCGTCTCTTTAGCAAACTTGCTTTTGGCCAAATTGAGGACTAAATCGGCCAACTGCACTTGCTTAAATAACTCCTCCCATTGTCCTACATGCTCCTTCCATGTGTCACTGTAAACTACCACATCATATGAATAGACCATGCAGTTAGGCACCTGAGCTACTGCTTGATGTATTAGTCATTGAAACGTAGCTGGTGCGTTTTTAAATCCAAACAGCATCACTTTATACTGATACAGTCCCCTTGGAGTCACAAAGGCAGATATCTTTTTAGCCCTGAGTGTTAAAGGAACCTGCCAATACCCCATCAACAGGTCGATTTTTGAGAGGAATGAGGCATTGCCTAGCCTATCGATACAGTCCTCCAAGCCGGCAATCAGATACAAATCTGTTTAGGTGATGGTTTTGACTTTCTGGTAGTCTATACAGAATCAGGTTGTCCCATCAGCTTAGGTACTAACACGGCCGGTGAACTCCAGCCACTCTTACTCAGTTCAATTCAATGATTCCCAACATGTATTGGATTCCTGTTTCTATCTGAGCTGGTTTCAGTGGGTTCAGTTGATATGGATGCTGTTCTGTCGGGTTGGAGTCACTCACGTCTACACCATGTTCAGTTAATGTAGTCCACCCTGGTGTGTCTCTACAAATCTTACGCATTTACAGTAGTTTTATGAGATCTTTTTGTTGCTCTTCTTCTAAGTATGCAAACTCAGTATCTAACTGTTCTTTTTTAAAAAATAAATTTAGAGTACCCAATTATTTTTTCCAATTAAGGGGCAATTTAGAGTGGCCAATCTATCTATCCTGCACATCTTTGGGTTGTGGGGGTGAAACCCACACAGACACGGGGAGAATGTGCAAACTCCACACGGACAGTGACCATGGGCCGGGATTCGAACCCGGGTCCTCAGCGCCGTAGGCAGCAATGCTAACCACTGTGCCACCATGCTGCCCTAGTATCTAACTGTTCTAGTATTAATGTATTTGCTCTGTGAAATGTCAAATCTTCCCCTCCCTCACTCTGACTATCTCAGTCCTCTTCCACTACTTCTACCACCTGACACACTGGTTCAGATTCCTTTGTATCTTCTGCACTACGATGATATTTCTTCAACATGTTTATGTGGCATCATCACTCCTTCTTATGGTCTGTACACAAACTGACTGTCACGTTTCTACAACCCTGACCACACATCAAACAAATAAACTTCATTGGGTGTAAAAGGACTTTGGAATGCCTTGAGGCTGAGTACGTTGCAATATAAATGCAACTTTCTCTTTCTTTTCCTTACTATGCTGAATTTGAAGTGAGGTTTCTGAAGATGGTACTGCTGTTTGATGACTCCGTTTATTAGGCATAGCCTCCTCACATTGTTTGAGGTTGAGATCCTCTATTACATGGGTTAGATGTGAGATCTGGACGTCCCGATTTACCCCTGCTGTTCCTTTCTCCACCTAAGCCAAACTGTTGCATTAACTCAAACAGCGAAAGTGTACCTTGCAATAGTACTTCAAACAAACTTGGCTCTTCTTGCGGTTTCAACATCACCTTTGAGGGGCTGGGAAGGAGGGTGGGAAGGTGGAGGGTAGGGGAACAGGAAGCTCCATACAACAGAGATGAAGCTGCATTCACGGAAACTAACAACCGCAGCCAAGACCAATCCAGAAAGGGGTCCCCACCCACCGACTTGGTGAGTTGTTGCAGTGCATCTTGTAATTTATATACACTGTGTGTCAGTGGTGGAGAGATTGAATGTTGAAGGTGCTGACTGGGGTGCCAATCAAGCTGGCTGCTTTGTCTTCGATGGTGTCATTTCAGAGCTCCAGTCATCCAGGTATTCCATCACACTCCTAACTTGTGCTTTGTAGATGGTGGACAGGCTTTGGGAGTCAGGGGTTGAATGACTCGCTGCAGAATTTCTAGAGTTTGACGTGCTCTTGTAGCCACAGTAATTATATGGCTGGTCCAGTTCTGTGTCTGTTGAATGGTTAGATTCTCTCTTGTTGGAGATGACCATTGCCTGGCTCTTGTGTGACGTAAATATTACTTGCTGTCGTGTTAGGTACACTGGTATAACACTGGCTGCAACTGGATGCAGCTTAGATCAAAAAGATACTCCAGACCTTGAAGTTACTTCAACCACGATTATTGAACGAATAGCACAGTTAGCACAGTTCTCTGTGAGTTTGACTCTCTGCTAACTTAAGTGTGGTTACTCTGTCTGACTGAACCAGGCTAGCTCTTAGCCACGGGGTGGAGGTGTGAGATTGTCCCAACACCTGACTGACTCTCTAGAGGTTCATCAGTAGAAAGAGGCGGAGTGTGAGTGCCTCGTGTCTTTTATAGTCAGATCCCACCCCTCAGTGTCCTGCCTGCTTATTGGTTATGTCCTGTTCTCTGTGCCATTAGCTGCTTGTCTGTATATCATTACGTGTGTGTCTGCATATCATGACATCTCCCCTTTTTTATGTTTCGATGACATATGTGAACGTATTTACAAGAATAGGACAATATTAACATGTATACATGCAGTGGATGTGAACATATGTACATGTGAAAACAGCTGTCTAATGCAAGAACACAGAACATAGCAAACAGAACAAATGTTCATAAGTCCAGTCTCTGTGGCTTGCGTCTGATCCTGGTCGACTGCCGAAGAGGTGGTGGTGGGGACAACACTGCCTTGATGGGCGGGATTGAAGCCTGACTGGTGGCCTTGTGAGTCGAGGTATCAGGAGGTGGCAAAACAACAGTAGGAAACGGAGAAGAATATGATTGCGGGCAGACAACTTTGCGCAGTGCCCGTCTGTTTCGTCGCACAACAGTACGATCAGCCAGATGCACAACATACAAGCGGGGCACAGCCTGTTGAACAACGACAGCTGGAGCTGACCAGCCTCCATCAGAGATCTTGACCCCGAACAGTGTCTGACGGGGATAACACGGGCAAATCGGTGGCATGAGCATCATAGCCCTGTTTATGCCGGTCTCAGAGTTGCTGCACCTTCTGCAGCATTGGGTGGTGATCCAGGTTGGCCAGGTGTATGGCTGAAAGTGTCGTCCGCATGTCCCTGTTCATCAGGAGTTGAGCCGGTGACATGCCAGTAGACAGTGAGGTCGCCCTGTACGCAAGCAGTGCAAGGTGAATGTCAGACGCAGAATCCGCGGCCTTCCAGATGAGCTGCTTCACTATGTGCACCCCTTTCTCAACTTTTCCGTTTGACTGCGGATAGTGTGGGCTGAAAGTGATGTGTTTGAACTGATGCGACTGGGCAAACTGAGACCATTCATGGCTGCTGAAGCACGGGCCATTGTCACTCATGACAGTGAGTGGGATACCATGCCTGGAGAACGTCTCCTTACAGGCCTTGATGACGGTCCGAGATGTGATGTCTGAGAGCTTCATGACTTCAGGGTAATTGGAAAAGTAATCAATGATTAACATGCAATCAGGACCATTTGCATGAAAGAGATCGATGCCAACCTTGGAGAGGTTTCGATTTCATGCTGCTGAAGTGTCTCCTTACTCTGCGCTGACTGGAACCGTTGACAGGTCGCACAGTTAAGGACCATGTTTGCGATGTCCTGGCTGATCCCAGGCCAGTAGACAGCCTGCCTGGCTCTGCGTCTGCACTTTTCCACACCCAGGTGGCCCTCATGGATTTGACGGGAGCACCAAGCTCTGGAGACTGTGTGGAATGACAATCCGGTCCAGTTTGAGGAGGATACCATCAACTACCGTCAGGTCGTCCTTTACATTGAAAAATTGAGGGCACTGCCCTTTTTGCCAGCCATTGCCAAGTTGTTGCATAACATGCTGCAAGAGGGGGTCTTTGGCTGACTCCTCACGGAAACGAATCACATTCTCATCAGACGCCTGGAGGGTGTTAGCACACAGCTGCACCTTGACTCAACCGGTGACTCAATTTTCTGGATGACGTTCAGTGGTTCACTAGGCACGATGATGGAGCGGGACAGTGTATCGGCAATGATGAACACCTTGCCAGGCGTGTAGACGAGGTCAAAGTCATACCTTCTGAGTTTGAGGAGGATGCGCTGTAACCAAGGCATCATGTCATTAAGGTCCTTGTGGATAATGTGGACCAGGGGCCTGTTATCCGTCTCGACTGTGAATGTCGGCAGGACGTAGACATAGTCATGAAGCTTGAGAATGCCAGTGAGAAGGCCCAGGCATTCCTTCTCGATTTGTGCATACCTTTGTTCGGTGGGCGTCATTGCCCTTGATGCGTAGGCAACCGGTGCTTAGGATGAAGTGTCATCGCGTCGAAGCAGGACTGCACCGATGTGATCCAGGCTCGCGTCTGTCCAGATTTTCGTTTCTCTGTCTGGGTCAAAAAATGACAATACGGGTGCAGTGATGAGCTTGGCTTTAAGCTCCAACCACTCTGCCTCATGGACTTCTTCACGAGGTTTCGTAGGGTCGTGGTGTGTGAGGCATGTTTGGGATGAACTTGCCCAGAAAATTGACTAGCCCAGGAAGCACAATACCGCCTTCTTGGCTTCCGGGACCTTCATGGCTACGATGGCCTTGACCTTGTTTGTGTTGGGGCACACGCCCTGCTGAGAGATCTGGTCTCCTAGGAACTTGAGTGTCGACATGCCAAAGCAATATTTGGCCCTGTTCAGCTTCAGGCCATTGGCGTGGACACGACGGAATACCTGCTGGAGACGGGAAACATGCTCCTCAGGGATCGTAGACCATATGATGATGTCGTCCACGTACACACAAACCTCTTCGATGCCCTCCATCATCTGCTCCTTGATGGTATGAAATATCTCCGATGCCGATACGATGACGAACGGCATACGGTTATAGCAGTTCCTGCCAAACGGTGTGTTGAAGGTGCATAGCCTTCTGCTGCACTCATCCAGCTGGATTTGCCAGAATCCATGTGATGCATCGAACTTTGTGAAAAACCGTGCATGTGCCATCTCACTGGTGAGTTCCTCCCGCTTCAGGATGGGGTAGTGTTCACGCATTATATTCTGGTTGAGATCCTTGGGATCAATGCAGATGCGCAGGTCGCCAGAGGATTTTTTAACCACCACCATCGAGCTGACCCAGTCAGTCGGTTCGGTTACCCTGGAAATGATCCCCTGCTGCTGCAGCTCCTTGAGCTGTTCCTTCAGGCGCTCCTTTAGCGGAGGCGGGACCTGGCGTCGTGCATGGACCACTGGCTTGGCATCAGGTCGCAGTCAGATCTTGTACCGATATGGCAAAGTGCCCATCCATCAAACACATCTGGATACTGAGCGAGGATGTTGTCAATGGCAGCTTGAAGATCCACGTTGGAGGATGTCGTTCAATAAACCCGCTGCATCAGGTTTAGCTTTTTGCAGGCATGCGCTCCCAGTACTGTCCAGCTTGACAATTTCAAACCTTAGCCGTGCATGGGTACTCCAGGTGGAGCCGAGTAGATGGCAGGACCCCAGTGCCGTGATGGCATTACCGTTATAGTACAGGGGCTGGCAGGCTGCTGGAAGGACCTTGGGGGGCTTCTTGATGCGTTTGAAGTCTGCCTGTTAGAGGAGGTTGGCAGAAGCACCTGTGTCCAGCTTGAACTGGATGGAGCAGCGGTTGACCTGCACCACCGCATGCCTTTTGCCCTCCGAATCCACAGTGAGGATGGACTGAAAGCGAGATCAGTTAGGTGTGGCATGTACACGTGTGGTAATGATGCCCACTTGGTAGGCAGACTCCAGGCACTCGTCCTCTGGATCCGTTGTACTGCCGGATCAGAATCCTGTAATCGTCGTTGCACATTCTGGACGCGCCGTCGCGGAATTTGGAGCGCTGGCCTCTGAATGGTGGTGCAGACCTGCACAAGGCTGCATAGTGTCCAGGCTTCCTGCAGTTTAAACATTGCCTGCCTCTTGCAGGGCAGTGTCCCTTTAAGTGGGCATTGCCGTAGTTCGGGCACGTCACGACATCGGCGTCGTGACGCGGTATACGTCATCACACATGTGCAGTGTGGTCGGCAGACGTCTGCACATGCGCAGTGTGGATGTCGGCCGCTTCGTTATCCCGTTTGCATCGCGCAATCGTGGGGCTCTGGGAAAAGCGCGCGAGAAGACCACTGTCTTCAATGCTGAGGCGCTGCATCCGGGAGATGGCCTGCACACTCTCTGCCTCATTTTCAGCCGATTTGTATTGGGAATACCAATTTTTTGCGTGCTCATGCACTGTACATGTTTCAATCGTGACTGGCAGGGTCATATGCTTGATTTTTAAGAGCTGCTCTCTCAGAGGATCAGAGTGAACTCCAAACACAATTTGGTCTCTGATCATGGAGTCAGCAATATCACCAAAGTTGCAGGACAGCGCTAGCAGGCGGAGGCTAGTTAAGAAGGCATTGAAAGATTCATCTTTACCTTGAAGACATTGTTTGAATATGTAGCGCTCAAAGATTTCATTGGTATCCACTTCACAGTGACTATCAAACTTGTCCAGGATGGTCTGAAACTTTGTCTTGTCCTGGCCTTCGGTGAAGTTAAACGAGTTGAAGAGTTCGATGGCTTGATCACCCGTTGTTGAGAGGAGAAGTGCGATCGTTCTTGCATCACACGCACCGTCGAGTCTGAGGCTTCGATGAACAGCAGAAACTTTTGCTTGAATATCCGCCAGTTGACACTGAGATTGCTGGAGGTCCTGAGCTGCTGAGGAGCCTGAATCTTCTCCATGGTACCGGGATACATTTGCTGGTTGTCACGGAACGAACTGAGGTAATCCACCTTAAATTAGTAGTCTCCTGGTATCATGTCGTGTTAGGTACACTGGTCTAACACTGGTTGCAACTGGATGCAGCTTAGATCAAAAAGATACTCCAGATCTTGAAATTACTTCAATCAGGTTTATTGAACTAATCGCACAGTTAGCACAGTTCTCTGTGAGTTCGACTCTCTGCTAACTTAAGTGTGGTTACTCTGTCTGACTGATCCAGACTACCACTTAGCCACGTGATGGAGGTGTGAGATTGTAACAAAACCCTTGACTGACTCTCTAGATGTTCATCAGTGGAAAGAGGCGGAGTGTGAGTGCCTGGTGTCTTTTATAGTCAGATCCCACCCCTGAGTGTCCTGCCTGCTTATTGGTCATGTCCTGTTCTCTGTGTCCATTAGCTGCTTGTCTGTGTATCATTATGTGTGTGTCTGCATATCATGACACTTGCCACTTGTCAACCCAAGCCTGAATCTATTCCAGGTCGTGCTGCATTTGGACATGGACTGCTTCAGTATCTAAGGAGTCGTGAATGGTGCTGATCACTGTGCAATCATCAGCAAACATCCCCATATGATGGGAGGAAGGTTCTTTGATGACGCATCTGAAGACAGTTGGGCGTAGGACACTGCCCTGAGGAACTCCTATAACGATGTCCCAGAAGTGAAAATATTGACCTCCAACAACCCCAACCATCTTCTTTTGTGCAAGGTATGATTCCAACCAGTGGAGAGCATTCTCCCTGAACCCAATAGACTTCAATTTTGCTTGGGCTCCTTGATGCCACACTCACTTAACTGTTGCCTTGATGTCAAGGGCAGTCACTCTCACCTCACATCTAGAGTTCAGATCTTTTGTCCATGTTTGGACCAAGACTGTAATGAGGCCAGGAGCTGAGTGACCCTAGCGGAACCAAAACTAAACAGTAATAAGCAGGTTATTGCCGTGTATGTGCCACTTGATAGCCGTTGTTGACCCTTTCCATCACTTTACTGATAATTGAGGGTGGACTGGAGGGGCACTAATTGGCCTAGTTGATTTTGTGCAACTTTTTGTGTCCAGGATGGATCATCCACTTGCCACTTATGGCTAAAATTTAAGCAAATGCTTCAGATTTGCCTTTTGCACAAATGTGCTGGGCTCCTCCATCTTTGAGGATAGGGATATATTTGGAGCCTCCTCCTCCAGTGAGTTGTTTAATTGTCCACCACCATTCATGGCTGCATGTGGCAGGACTGCAGTGCTGAAATCTGATCCATTATTTGTTGGATCGCTTAGCCCTGTCTATCTCTGAGGACTTCTGGTGGCAGCCATGGAGTGAGCGGTCGCACATTTGGTAGCTCCTGCTCTAGGCATTTGGTCCTTTCCCCGTTTGTGGGGTGGAATTTTGGATGGAAAGAGGTGTAGGAGTTTCAAGAGAAAGTGTAACTTCTCTGGTGTGGCTGGTGGAAGGATCCATGAACTCGGAGTGGGTCGAGAAGAAGTGAGCTGGTGGAGCAGGAAAATCTTTGTGGCGGAGGGCAAAGGACCTTTTCTGCCCGCCCAGTGGGTCAACGGAGCAGCTGGTGGACTTCTTAAATGAAAAGTGCAGCCAGCAGAAAAGGGAAGCCCTGGAGGACCTGGCCAAGGTGGTGGAGCAGCTCAAAGCCGGGATTGACTGTGTGAAGCAGAGACTGGAGTCCCAGCGCCAGACAATCCAGAACGTGGAGGAGGTGGTGGGTAGCATGGGGAGCAGCTGGCCTTGCTGGTGGCCAAGATGGGATAAAGCAGGAGACCCAAAAGAGACTGAAGGAGAAGGCGGAGGATCTGGAGAACCGCTCCAGAAGGCAAAACGTGTGGATTGTGGGATGCCCAAAGGCATTAAAAGAGGCCGGCATGTATGCAGCCAAGTTGTTGGAAAAGCTGATGGGGAAGGGGGCCATTAACTGGCCCCTGAAGGTCAACTGAGGTCACAGGGAATTGATGAGGAGATCGCAGGCGGGCAAGCCGCGAGGGCGATGGCGGTGCAGTTGCATTCCCTCTTGGTCAAAGAGAAGATTCTTCGGTGGGCGAGGCAAGCGAGGGAGTGCATCTGGGAAGGGAATGAGCTGCGGGTGTTCCAAGACCTGGGGGCAGAGCTTGCGAAGAGGAGGGCCAGGTTTAACCGGGTCAAGGCTGCCCTCTTCAAGAAGGGGGCGCTGTTTGGCGTGCTGCACCCGCCCGCCTCTGGGTGGGTGACTTTCCAGAATCAGGAATGCTGTTTTGGTACGCCAGAGGAGGCAATGGAGTTCTTGAGAAATAATGGACCGGCAGGAGAAGGAGGACATTGAACTTTGGAAGAGGTGTTTTCTTCTGATTGTTGTTGGAGAGCTTTTACTTTTTAAAAAATGTATTTTATTCCAAGACTATAGAAAAATGTACAGCGCATAAACAATTTGGGAAAAAAACATCCCATCACAGGACTATAGTTTGTATAAATGTTCTCCCTTTATCCCCCCCACCTCCTTCACCCCACCCCCACCATGATGAACAACTCCTCAGACACGGTCAAGAACATCCCCACCTTGCCTTGAAACCCTCAGCTGAACCCCTTAACCCGTATTTGATCTTTTCCAGCCGAAGAAAGTCATATAATTCCCCCAGCCAGGCTGCTACCCCCGGTGGTGTTGCTGACCAATAAGATTCATTGGCAGGCAGTCAACGTCGGCCTTCCTCCCACCATCAGCTCCGGCTTCTCCGATATCCCAAATATCCGCACCAAAGGGTCTGGCTCCACTTTCCCCACTATCCTTGCTATCGCCGCGAACACTCATTGGAACAGCCATTGGAAACGCTGCCTTCACCATAGCCCTGAAGCTGGACATCCTACAGATTCCTCCTCCATCCTAACCTATTCTACCCCCTCTTCTTCCATCATCGCCTCACCTTCTTCACATTCGTCACCCAATAATAATATAGCAGGTTCGGCAATGCCAACCCTCCCTGTTGCCTCTGCCTCTGTAACCCTTGGCATCTTCCCAGCCCATACAAAGTCCGAAATAATTGTGTCTAGTTTCCGAAAGAAGGCCTTCATTATAATGATCGGGAATATCTGGAATATGAACAAGAACCTCAGCAGAATGTTCATCTTCCCCACTTGGACCCTCCCTGTCAAATTCAAATGCAGCGTGTCCCACCTCTTGAGATTCTCCCTAGCCTCCTCCTCCAGTTTTATTAAATTCCATTTGTGAAGTATCGCCCATTCCCTCGCTCCCTGAATCCTCAGGTATCTAAACCTGTCTCTGGCCACCTTAAATGGCATCGCCCCTAAATTAGCTCGCCGATCCAACTCATTCACCGGCAACATTTTGCTTTTCTCTACATGTAACTTATATCCCAAACTTACCCAACAGGCCCATGATCCTCTCCATGCTCTCCAGTGGGTCCGAAACATACAAAAGTAGGTTGTCCGCATATAGCGATACCTGATGCTCCCTTCGTCTCCTCATAATCCCTTGCCGCTCTGCCGACCTCCTAAGAGCCATTGTCAGAGGCTCTATAGCCAGCACAAACAGCAGCGGCGACAACGGGCACCCCTGCCTTGTCCCCCTGTGTAGTTCAAAGTTCCATGAACCCATATTATTGGTCGGCACACTCGCTCACGGTGCCACATATGACAGGTGCACCCATGCTACAAACTTCAGCCCAAACCCAAACCTTCCCAGGAACACAAACAGGTACCGCCACTCCACCCGGTCGAATGCCTTCTCTGCATCCATGGACACCACTACCTCCGGTACATGAGCTCCCGACAGGGCCATGATCACATTTAACAGCCTCTTCATATTGCTAGTAAGCTGCTTGCCTTTTATGAAGCATGTTTGGTCCTCCGCAACCACCCCCAGGACACAACCTTCCATCCTTTCCACCACCAACTTAACCAGTACTTTCACATCCGTATTTAACAGTGATATGGGCCTATACGACCCAAATTCCAAAGGGCCCTTCCCCTTTTTTGGTATTAATGTGATCGTTGTCACCATCTCCGGCAGCGCTCCCTTCTCCAACGCCTCATTAAACTCCCCCAAAAGATGCGGTGCCGGGTCTGCCGCAAAGTCCTTATAAAATTCCGCCAGGTAGCCATCAGGCCCCGGGGTCTTCCCCGACGTCATACCCCTTATACTGTTGAACACCGTATACTGTTGAATATCTCCCTCGGCCCCAGGGGCTCCCCAAGCGCCTGTCTCTTCTCTTCCTCCAACTGTGAAAACCCCAGTTTTCATCCCATGTCCGGTTTCATCTCTCGGGTCCGCCCTGGACAGCTCCTTAAAATATTCCTTAAACAACTTATTTTTCTTCCCTGGCTCCGACACCACATACCCTGCCCCAGTCCGTATCTTCAATATTTCTCTGGACACTGCTGCCTCCATAGCTGATGCGCGAACATTTGACTTGCCTTCTCTCCGTATTTGTACTACACCCCTCTAGCCCTACGCAGCTGTCCTACCGCCCTCCCCATTGTCAGCCTATCAAATTGTCACTGTAATTTTTTTCCTCTTCGCCAATCCCTCCGTGGTGGGCATCCTCGAGTACTCCCTGTCTACCTCCACTATCTCACTCATTATCCGTTCATATTCCTCCCTCCTTTCCCTATCCGCATGGGTCTTGAACAAGATAATCTCCAATCGGACCACTGCTTTTAGCACTTGCCAAAAAGTGGCCGCCGCCACCTCCCCGTTTTGGTTCAATTCTACATAATCTTTAACCACAGCCCGCACTTTGTCACAAAATCCTCTATCTGCCAACATCCCTGAATCAGGCCTCCACCCCGGCCGCTGCTCCCATCCCGATCTAAACCAAATCTCCAGCCAATGGGGCGCATGGTCCGAGATTACTATCCCCGCGTACTTTGCCCCCTCCACCCCAACCAAAACCTCCCGGCTCACCACAAAAAAGTCAGTTCTGGAATATACCCTGTACACATGCGGGAAAAAAGGAATACTCCCTTCCGCCTGGGCTTTTGAAGCGCTTCGGATCCACATCTTTTCCATAAGCCCACCCAGCTACTTTGCCGTATGTATCCTACACATTGACCTGAGGTTCGATCTATCTACCTTCGGCTCTGGGACACAATTGAAATCTCCTATAATCAACTGGTGTATGGCCAAGTCCGGGATCTCTGCCAGCACCCCCCTCATAAAACCTACATCATCCCAATTCGGTGCGCACACATTCACCAACACCACCTTCATCGATTCTAATACCCCGCTCACAATCACATATCTCCCACCTGGGTCCCTCACTTCCTTTGTGCTCACAAATCCCGTTTTCTTACTCATCAAAATTGCCACTCCCCATGACTTTGAATCAAATCCTGAGTGGAAAACTTGACCCACCTATCCCTTCCTCAGCCTAACCTTGTCCTTCACACGGAGAAGGACCACCTCCGCTTTCAAGCTGTCTAGTTGCGCAAAGACCCGAGATCTTTTCACAGGTCCATTGAACCCTCGCACTGAGTTCCACGTTATCAGCCTTCCCAGGGGCTTACGCCTCCATTCCCCTCTACTGTCTGCCATCTTCCCCTTTTAGCTATACCCCCGTTAATTTCACTCTGTACTTGGCCCATCTAAGATGGCCCCTTTCTCTGTCCCTGCCCATGTTTCTTCTCCAACCTTGCCTCGTCGCATCACCCTCTCTTTTGAGCCCCCACCCCTTCACCACCCTCACCTCTCTGTTCTGTGACCTCCCCCTCCGCCACCCAAACAAAGACTCATGTTGAATCACAGTTCACCTTCCCCAAGAACAAAGAAAAAGAAAACCACACAGCACCAGGCCGCAGGAGGGGGGATGGGGACAGCCGTTCCCTTACAAAATATTTGGGCGGGATTCTCCGAGCCCCGCGCCGGGCTGGAGAATCGCTGAAACCACGTCACGACGCCACGACGCCGGCGCGCGATTCTCCTAGGTGCGGAGAATCGGCGCCGGCACGTTTGATGCGGTGCTGGCCGCAGGCCGCTGGAATCGGCTGGGCCGCAGATTCTCCGGCCCGGATGGGCCGAGCGGCTATGCGGATACGGCAGAGTCCCGCCGGCGCTGTTCACCCCTGTTCGCTGCCGGTGGGAACTCTGCGCAATGGGTCGGGGGGGCGCCTGTGGGGCGGGGAAAAGCGCTCCTTCACCGGGGGAGGGGGGCCTCCGATGGGGTCTGGCCCGTGATCAGGACCCACCGATCGGCGGGCCGCCCCCCCCCCCCCTCGGGCCTACTTTGTTGCGCGGCCGGCCCCTGAACCCCGACGACATGTTGAGTCGAGGCTGGCGCGCTGAAAAAGTCCCCCGCGCATGCCTAGGTTGGTGTGGCCCAACTGCGCATGCGCGGGTTGGCGCGGCGCCCATTTGGCGCCGGGAAGGGAGGCTGGAGCAGCGTGAACCGCTCCAGCACCGTGCTGGCCCCCGTGGGGGACAGAATCGGTCATCCCCGTGCCCGTTTCCCGCCATCATGAAACGCGATGGCGTTCACGACAGCGCGAACACTTGGTAACCATTTTGGAGAATCGCTCCCCCCTCAAATTTATCACCCTGCTACCCTTTGCCAACCCAACACCAATAAGAAAAAAACCCTCCACATTGGAGGAAAAGAAAAAACCCACTTCCTCCTGTTATATTACTTCTTTGTAATATGTCATTACTCTTTGCTTAACTTCCAGAATGGTCTGATGGTTAGATTTTAAAGAAATGACAATCTTCAATTCAAAGCAAAATAAGTTTAATGACGAACAAATTAAATACTAATGAGTTTGTTCACTCTTACAGAACTATAACTGATGATAAAGTAATTCAGAATAAATATTAATATTTAACTGCATGTATTAACTATGCTATAACCCTCTCTAACTGCTGTCCAGTCACTCCTGGTTCGAAAAGACCCATGATCCTTTGAGTTCACATATTTATGCATAAATCTAGTGCTGCCATCTAATGGCTGTCTTACAGTATGATGTAGTTATTAACTCCATCATTCATCCATATCACTAGATCTCCAACCCCTCTACAGCTATTCCCAGTTACTTCAAAGTGACAGCACCTGCATCTCCCAGAATTGTTCAGTTCAGTTCTCCCCCAGTTTATGCTCCTTGATGAAGTCATTACCAGCTTCTGGGGTCTCAAAATAGTATTCCCGGCTTGCATACGTCACCCAAAGCTTCGTTGGTTAGAGCAACCCAAACTTGATCTACCGTTGATATTGAACCTCCATGGCTCTGTTGAATGCACGCCGTTTTCCCAGCTCCAATGACCTAGTATATTCGGACTTTGGTCCCCTCCCATTCGCAGTTCTGCTTCTCCCTGGCCCACCGCAGAATATTCTCCTTCTCCACGAACTAAGGGGAGCCTCATAGTCATCACCTGCAGTGGCTCCCCCACTCTAAGCTTCTGTCTTAGAGACCTGTGCTCTGTCCACTTTAGGGGCCTTATCCAGCACCCCCACCGCCACCAGCCCCTCCAGCATCCTCGAAATGTACCTTGTGGCACTCGCACGTCCACTCCTTCAGGCAGGTCCACTATCCGCAGATTCTGCCCTCTTGATCTATTTTCCTGGTCCTCCATCGTTGCTCTCAATGTCTCTCCTAAGAACCTCACCTCCCCATCGCTGTGGTCCGACATCACCCTCTCAATCTCTCGGATCTGTGACCCCTGTGCCTCCAAACATTTCTCCACCCTCTCCATTGAGCCCTTCAGCCACGGCCTCTTCGATGGCCTTTGAGCGATCCTCCTGCATCTACTTCCTCTGCTGATGGAACTCTCCCCTGGTGAAGGCCATCAACTATTTCATCTGGGGCCTTGCTACCTGCACTAGCCCTTACCCCATCACCATCCTTCCACTAGCTGCTGCGCCACAGGTCTCTCCCAACTCCTTGGCCAGGTCTTTCACCTTCTGCCGGGTTTGGTAACCAGCAGACATACTACTCCCGGGGAGAACTTCTCCTCCGACCTTCAGTTACACCTTTCTGTTGAAGTTGCAACTAATTTCGGGTAAAAAGAGCTCTTTTCTAGACCTTCAAGCAGGAACTGTCCTGCATGCGACCACTCACACATGGCTGCCACCAGATGTCATTGGAGAGCTTTTTCTCCTTTGATCTGTTTTGTTGGGCTTGGTGGCGGGATGCTTGGGGAGTATCAAGATATCAAGGGCGAGTGCACCTTTTTCTGTTTCTTTGTTTCCTGAGGGAGTGTGGACGAGGGGGGAAGGGAATCGGGGGGGGATGTAGGAGGTTGGGAGATCTTGGGCGGGGGCTGCCATGCTAGTTGCGAGGGGCCCTGCGCCCGCAGTGGAGGTTGGATGTGGGGCGGATGAGGAGGTGTGCGAGCGGGTGAGGGCCGCCATTCGGGGGTACGTGGAGCTGAACGACACGGGGGCGGTTACGGTCGCCACGCTTTGGGAGACATTCAAGGCGGTAGTTCGGGGGGGGGGGGATTTTATTTTGATACAGACACACAGGGAAAAGGCGGAACGAGCAGAGACAGCAAGGCTGTTGGAAGAGATTTTGAGGGTGGTCAGGAGGTATTTGGAGGCCCCAGAGGCAGAATTGTTGAGGGAGAGGCAGAGGCTCCAGATGGAGTTTGGATTGGTGTCCACCGGGAAGGGGGTAGGGCAGTTATGGAGGGCTGGGGGGGGGGGGGGGGGGGGGGGGGGGGAATATACGAATATGGGGAGAAGGCGAGCAGGATGCTGGTCGATCAGCGTAGGAAACAGGAGGCGGCGGTGGAGATTGACAGAGTGAAGGATGGGATGGGAAGGGTGGTGCTGGACCTGATGGGGGTAAATGGGGTGTTTGAGGAGTTTTCTAGGAGGTTATATGAGTCGCAGCCCCCAGCTGGTGAGGAAATGTGGCGGTTCCTGGATAGGAGGGAGTTCCCAGGGTAGACGAGCAGTTGGTTCGGGTATTGGGGGCTCCTATTGCGTTAAGGGAGATGATAGTGAGTATGGGGGTGATGCAGGCAGGAAAGGGCCCGGGTCCGGATGGGATCCTGGTGGAGTTTTATAAAAGGTTTGTGGGGAGGGGTCTGGGGCCACTGCTGATGAGGGCATATAATGAGGCTAAGGAGAGCAGGGAGCTCCCCCCTACACTACAGCAGGCGCCCATCTCCCTGATACTGAAGAAAGATAAGGGTCTGGAGCACTGTGGATCTGATCGTCTGATATCATTGCTAAATGTGGATGCTGAGTTGTTTGTGAAGGTGTTGGCTTCGCGAATTGAGGACTGTGTCCAGCGGGTGATAGGTGAGGCCCAAACCGGGTTTGGGAAGGGGAGGCAGTAGTTAGAAAATGTGAGGAAGTTGCTTAATGTGATTATGATGCTCCCAGAGGGGCAAGAAGTGGAGGTGGCAGTGGCAATGGATGCAGAGAAGGCTTTTGACTAGGTGGAGTGGGAATATCTGTGGGAGGTGTTGGGATGGTTTGGGTTTGGGCATGGGCTTGTGGACTGAGTTCGGTTGCTGTATAGGGCGCCGGTCGCAAGTGTGCGGACGAACCGGGTGAGCTTGGGAGATTTTGGGTTGCACCGTGGGACAAGACAGGTGTGCCCTTTCTCCCTGTTGCTTTTTGCCTTGGCTACAGAGCCATAGACTATGGCGCTTAGAGCGTTGAGAGATTGAACAGCGGTGGCTGTTGAACATAGGGTTTCGCTGTATGTGGATGACCTGTTGTTATATATTTCGGACCCACTTGAGGGCACTGGTAATATTATGGGGATTTTGGAAGACTTTGGCCGGTTTTCCAGATACAAGCTGAACATGGACAAGAGTGAGGTGTTCCCAATTGAGACCAGCGGGCAGGAGAAGGAGTTGGGGGAGCTGCCGTCCAAGGTGGTGGGTTTCAGGTACTTGGGCATCCAGGTGGCGTGTCGTCGGGCGCAGCTGCATAAGTTAAATTTGACTTGGTTGATGGAGCAGATGAAGGGGGATTTAAGAGGTGGGACATGCTGCCGCTGTCGTTGGCGGGGTGGGTGCAGACAGTGAAGCTGACGGTGCTGCCAAAGTTCATATTTAGACTTCAGAACCTCCCGATCTTTGTCCCGAAGTCATTCTTTAAAAAGGTCACGCATTGATCTCAGGGTTTGTGTGGAAATGGAAGACCCTGTGGGTCAAGAGGATGTTTTTGGAGCAGGGGCACCTTAGCAGAAGACCTTTGGCAGGCTAGGGCCCTCTAGGCCTCAAGCCATGAGAGGATGTCCACCAAGGTCATCACAGTCAATAGAGCATAACAGTCAGCACCTCAGCTTCAGATGTCGTGCCTGCACATAGATGCAGTAATGGAAAAATAAAAACAGAGGTTTTGAAGCACACAGGTGGCATAGGTGTATGACTAATATATATATTTTTAGCACTTGTAAATATATGTTCAATTGCACTGTTTGGAAGTCTCCTGGACTTCATCTTGCTGCTAGTTGCTTCAATGTTTGTGGGCATTTAAGGGTCTGGCATGTGGGCCTTCATCAGAAGCTCCTATAGATTCACTTCACCCTCAGTATCAACGTAGTGATCACCCTATAATCCCCCATGTGCATGACTAAGCACTGACCATCAGTTGTGAGTGTGTGGTCTGGCCACCCATCATGCAAGATATTCCGTGCCGCTCACCATGTTTTATACATCTGAAAATGTGTCCAGTGAGGTCATCGCTTCTCCTGTTGCTGTTGTCCTGATGTCAGATGGAAGTGAATACCATGAGTACTCAAGGGGAGTTATATCTAGTGAGTGGCAAGGAACACAGTAGATGCAGTTTGAGGGCTGAGAGACTGAAACCCTACACTGTCTTCAACAGTAGAAAATCAGAGGCTGCCCTACATGTCTGGCGAAAGCAGTGGATGGGCACATTCAATCGTGAATGGCCTTCTTTGGTGATTTGCCATTTTGAGATAACATGCAGGTGATGGCAACAAGTAATAGGTAACAAGTACATCATGACACCCAGGTCCCTCTGTACCTCAGAGTTCTGCAATCTCTTTCTGTAGTGATCTCTGTATATGTATATACATTAAGGGTTAATGTGCAGTCAGTACAGTCAGATGATCACTAGAGGGCAACAGTAACAGGGGGTATAAATACAAGCTCAATCTGTTTCCCGCTCTCTTCGGGTGTGTAGTGACTAGAGAACAGAAGTGTATAGTTAGCTCAGAGTGCAAGTATAATATTCATAGTTTAATCTAATTCTATCTTGTTTAATTTAACTACTAATAAAAGTATTAAAGAATCGAACTCACAAGTTAATTGATTAGTTATTCAATAAATTATTTGTTATCATTGGATGACTTACAGGTCGGCGCAACATCGAGGGCCGAAGGGCCCGTACTGCGCTGTAGTGTTCTATGTTCTATGACTTTGAGTATTGATCATCATCAAAGTTAAGAACTTCCCGGCATAAACAAATGATTAACACATATTACTTCACGTAATATAACACTCTCTATTCAAATAATATACCACGGGACTAGCAGAGGAAGTGAAAAGTTTGTTGAAAAATTCTTTCTTCGCATCCGGGCTTTCAAACTATTTTACAATTTTTCATTTTAAAAACTTGGGTCATGTTATTGTCAGGCCTGTTTTTATTTTTTTCTGCGGTGAGAATGAGGCATTAGTCTTTCCAGTCGTTCAGTCATCTACAACCTGGAAATATCTTTGCTGTTTTATCTTGAAACCTTTCCAATGTCGCAATGTCTTTCGGTGAGTTCACTGAGCAGATGAGGACAGAATACTCCATGGGTGGTCTCTCTAATGTTTTGTGGACAATCTTCATCCTTTGGAATGTTACTTTGAATCTTTGATTATTATTTGCTTATCCTCTTCCTACTTAATTAAAACTGGAAATACCCGGTCTACTTTTTGGACCTGTTTGCATTATTGTAAATCATTCAAAGTAGAGTCAAATCAGCAGTTATCAGGCAATGCTTCAACTTCAAAACTCTGATCCGTGTGTAAATTCCTCCCTGGCACTCTCTATCCCTGTAACCTCTGAAATCTCCATGTTCCTCCAATTCTGGTCTCTCACACATCACCGATTTTCATTGCTCCATGATTGGTGGCAGAGCCTTCAACTGCCTAGGTCCTAACCTCCTTGTACTCTAAACCTTTCCACTTCCTTCTCTCCTTGTTAGATGCCTGTCTAAACCCACATGTCCGAATACCGCCCTTCTGTGGCTTGGTGCCACATTTTGCTTATGAAGAGCTACTGTGAATCACTTTAGGATGTTTTATTACATTAAAGGCACTATCTAAATGCAATTTGTTGACGTCATTGTCTCAAAGCGCTTCACAGCCCATGAAGTACTTTTGAAACCTGTGATGGTTTGTGTCGGAAGCGCTGCAGCCCTGAAATCCTGGCCTCTTGAATCTCAATTGCTCTGTGTGAAATGGCTGAGGGCAGCCAGCATTGGCGGGGATGCTTGGTTTAGCTGGTTTAGCACACTGGGCTAAATCGCTGGCTTTTAAAGCAGACCAAAGCAGGCCAGCAGCACGGTTCAATTCCCGTACCAGCCTCCCCGATCAGGCGCCGGAATGTTGCGACTAGGGGCTTTTCACAGTAACTTCATTTGAAGCCTACTTGTGACAATAAGCGATTTTCATTTTCATTTTCATTGCTTCGCCGACTCTTCGGATGGCAAGGAAGTAAATTCAGCCACCCGTAAAGTTTTGCCTGGAGTTAATGGGCAGGATCTTCCAGTGACTACAGCACAGCCCAATCTCCCGTTTTGTAAAACTTGCCAATGGTAGGTAAATGAGTGAGAACTCAACCTCACAACATATGATCTATACACTTTAATACAAAATGCAGAGTAGAATGGATCTTTCATTCTTATTCTATAAATTAAGGAGACCTGCATTTGGGCGGAATGGTAGCATAGTGGTTAGCATGGTTGCTTCACAGCTCCAGGCTCCCAGGTTCGATTCCGGCTTGGGTGACTGTCTGTGTGGAGTCTGGACGTTCTCCCTGTGTCTGCGTGTGTTTCCTACGGGTGCTCCTAATAGTGTAATACTCTTTTTATTTTATATCTTATTTTTATTTGACTGATTGTCTCCAACTGTGTTATAAATTATGATTGTTTTATTTGTATTGTCATCACAATTCAGCACATGCCACCATGATGCATTTTCAGTGAACCAATTACCTATTTATTTATCTATCTTTGCATCAATCACACCAAGCACTGCACATGGAGCACTAAATCATGAGATTTGGGTCTAATTCTAACATTGCAAACTCAAGATGAAATCATCTCAACGTTTACTTAAAGTACATTGGGTGTAGGAAATAATTGCTAGTCTAAAAAAAAGAGTTAATAGCAAATGTGAGAAAACAATGGTTTCAAACTTGTAATTTGACACGCTCTTTTTAAATGATTAGCGACCTCACAGCCGATTATGTACCTTCTGAGTTTATTTTTTTTCTCAGGTACAGCATGACTGGAATGTGTGTGAACTACAGAAGAACAAAAAAAAAGAAACCCTTTGAACGTTTGATTTTTAATAGTGCGGAAAAATCAGTCTTGGAGACTACATGTAAAAGTGGCCTCTTGCCCATAATGAGCATTAAAATGCAAGACCCAACAATAATGCAGCACAGTCCAAGGATACCAAAACGACTTAGAAAAGCCACCTGCAGCCTGGAGCACAAAAGTCTCTGTCCACACATCGTCCTCAGTAGTATTGGTCACCTGTTAGAAGTGATCACAGCCCATCAGGTTAGCACTTCAAAGTGACCCAGGTGACACTTGGCTTGGCATATCAGGTGCCTTTGCATCACAGCTGAACAAACAAAATGTACTGGACCCTAACTTTATATGGCGTTACGGTATAGAACATAGTGTACTGAAGCAGACTGTGCTGTTTCCGGAATGTAATCTGACCAAGGCTGAGAAAATGGAGATCTTGGTGCAAATTCAGTGTTCCTAGCCCACAGTAAATTCCGATCCACAAGCACCAAAACTTAATCAATATTGATCTATTTCATCTTATAAATCATATCTATTTTAAACAGGCATGTTCAGCAGAAATTATTCATTCTTCCGTACCAGACATCTCACCTGTTGACGCATGTTCTTGTTTAAATTAAGGCACTCAGTCTGGCTCTTTTTAACCGAGTTTATGCTCTTAATGGTTGAAAGCTCTGAGGCAGCACGTAATATGGCAAGAAGCTGAGCTATGAATTGAGACTGCAGTGGCTGGTGTTAGTGAGGTTTGAGTGGAATTCCTGCACAATGTCAGCTGCTGGTGGCAGTGGTTCCCCCGCCATCTGGCGTTGCCAGACCTGGAGGCCCGCTCGCATCTCAATCAGAGTCTCAAAGCTCGCGACAATAGAGCGCAGGGACTCTGCCGTGCTCTTCTGGGGCTAGGCCACGTTTCTCTGGGACTGTGCCATGTTACTCAGTGATTGTGCCAGATCTCTCTCTGATGGGCTTAGGTGAACCAGCGCCAGGCTAATGCCGTCGATACCCGCAGCCATAGCCCGTTGTGACTGGGCCGTGCTCTCGAGAGCCGCAACAATGTCCAGGTGGCCCTGGTACATGTCTGCCTGTGACAGGGCTTCCCTGTCCTGTGTCTCGGCCACTGCCTGCACAAAGTATCCCAGGCCTTGAACATCTTGAGCTACAGCCGATACCTTCGTACTGGCAAGGCCTCCACTGCGGGCGCCACCCATTCGGTGTTGGCCTGGGTGGGATGTATTGTTGGCACCACTTCCTGCCCCTGCAGGAGGTTGGACTCCTTCAACTGCACCTGCAGGCGTTGGATGGTTGTAGATTACCCCTCATGTAGTCCCTTGCTCTGTGACTGCATCTCCAGCATTGATAGGACCACCATTTCCAGAAGCCTGAAACTGTCTGGATGGCAGCTAATCCCTGGTGAGGGGAGCCCTCCGACCGTCTGCTCCCTCAGGGGTTCCTATCTCCCCCTGATGTACTGCAGCATGTGTGTGGTGAGCACCAGATAGTGCCCCAGGAGCCTCTTCACTAACCTGCCCAACCAAGGTGAGTGTCTCTGGGAAGGTGAAGGGTATTGGTGCTACAGAGGTGGTGTTTTCCCCGGATGCGTCCTCCAAGGTGTCATGGGGCTGCGGCTGGGGGCTCACGACGTAAGCAGGTCCTGCCTCATTACTTGATGAGTTTTGAGGTTGAGGCTGGGGGTTGCCGATGGGCCCACCTCATTGTCAGGTGATGTGCAAGACATAAGGCAAGACGCATGGTTAGATCGTGGGTGGGGGAGTGGTGGTGAAGTGGGGTGCGGAGTAGGGTGCCATGCGTGCCATAGGTACATCGCAATCCACCGGGGGTTCAATTGCTTCCCCGATGCCGATCTCCACCTCAGGGACTACCCGGTCTGTGGCCCCACCAACCGGGTCCAATGCCCTCTACTCAGCGGCGGTGAGGGGCCGCAAGTCTGGTGGGTTCCCTCTGGTCTCTCTGCGGTTGTGGCCCGCCTTGTCCTAGTTGGAAATTAAAAATCAAATTAAATCTAATTAAATAAAATAGAGATGCAGGGTCAGGTGATGTGTTGTTCCTGCATGATGTGGGAGCTGGTGGGCCCCATTGTGGTTCCCAGTGACCATGTCTGTAGTAAGTGTTGGTTGCTTGAGGAACTCCGGCTCAGAATTGATCAGCTGGATTCTGAGCTTTGGACACTGCGACACATCAGGGAGAGGGAGAGGTACCTGGACACTGTGTTTCAGGAGGCAGTCACACCCCTTAGACTAACTCACTTTAATTCGGCCAGTGGTCAGAGACAGGATGATGTGGCTGCGAGTCAGACAGGTAGAGGGATCCAGCAGGTGGGGTTGCAGGAGCCTCAACCCTTGTCCCTGTCCAACAGATTTGAGGGGGGAGATTCTCTGAGCCCCGCGCCGGGCCGGAGAATCGCCGCAACCGCGCCACGATGCCCCAACACTGGCGCACGTGAACCGCTCCAGTGCCGTGCTGGCCCCTAGAATCAGTCGTGTCAGGGCCCGGTTCGTGCCGTTGTGAAACGCGACTGTGTTCACGATGGCACGAACATTTAGGCTCCATATCGGAGAATCGCCCCCGAGATTCTTGCTCCCTGTGTGGACAGGAACGGGGACTGCAGGGAGGATGAGCAAACTGACCATAGCACCCTGGAACAGGGAGCCATTCAAATGGGGGGAGAGAAAAGAAATGTAGTCGTTATTGGGGATGGTATAGTTAAGGATATTGACACTATTACCTGTGACCAGGATCGAGAATCCCGAAGGTTGTGTTACCTGCCTGGTGCTCAGGTTCAGGATATCTCATCTGGGCTGCACAGGAACTTGGAGTGAGAGGGTAAAGATCCAGTTGTTGTGGTCCACGTAGGTACCAACGACACAGGTAGAACAAGGACAGAGGTTCTTCTGAAGGAATATGAGCAGCTACGGGCTAAATTAAAAAGCACAACCAAAAGGGTAATAATCTCTGGATTACTATCTGAGCTAATTGGCACAGGGTCAATAAGATTAAAGAGGCAAATGCGTGGCTCAAAGATTGATGTGGGAGAAATGGGTCTGAATTTATGGGACATTGCACCAGTATGGCGAAGGAGGGAGTTGTTCCGATGGGATGGTCTTCACCTGAATCAAGCTGGGACCAGAATCCTGGCGAAACGCATAACTAGGGCTGGAGATAGGACTTTAAACTAAATAATGGGAGGGGAGGGTTCAGTTGTATGGAGAATTAGAAAATCAAAGTTAAAGGAGAAGTTAATGATGAGGACTTTAAAGTTTCCAGAACACGTAATAGAGCAGAGTATAGAAAGCGGCAGGAAACCAATTTCAGGCATAGCAAAAAAGGTGACAAATATGAGAAGGGGGCTGGTCAATGCAGGACTGAAGGTGTTGTTCCTAAATGCACGCAATATACGGAACAAGGTAATTGAAATTGGCGGGTACGATGTTGTGGGCATGATGTGGCTGCAAGGGGATCAGGGCTGGGATCTAAATATACAAGGGTATGTGTCCTATCGAAAGGACAGGCAGATGGGCAAAGTGGGCGGGGTTGCATTGTCGGCAACAAATGAACTTAAATCGATGGCAAGAAGCGATATAGGGTTGGAAGGCGTAGAACTGTGTGGGTACAGTTGAGGAATCGCAAAGGAAAAAAGACCCTGATGGGAGTTATCTACAGGCCCCCGAGCAGTAGTCAGGATGTGGGGCAGAAAATAAATCAGAGATAGAAAAGGCATATAAGGGCAATATAACAAAATCTTGAAGGATTTCAATATGCCGGTGGACTGGGAAAATCAGGTTCGTAGTAAATCCCATGAAAAGGAATTTGTGGAATGTCTACGAGATGTTTTTGGAGCAGCTTGTGGTAGAGTCCACTAGGGAACAAGAAATTCCCGATTTGGTGATGTGTAAAGAGGCAGACTTGATTAGACTTGATTAGGTGAACGAACCCTGAGGGGGCTGTGATCCCAATATGATAGAATGTATCCTGCATTTTGAGAGGGAGAAGCTGGAATCAGTGGCGGATTCTCCGAGCCTGCATGGGCTCGGAGAATAAGCTTTTAAGCCGAAATGGCCCGCGACGCCGTTCCGACGCTGGTTCATGAACCTCCAACCCCCCCCAAAACCCGGAGAATCGCGAGAGAGGGCCCAACGAGCTATTCTCCAGGCCCCCAACGATGCTGCGCCTCGGATGGGCCGAAGTCCCGACACCGTGACCTGAGGTCACACTGGTGTGGTTCTAATCTGGTATAAAAAATTGTCAGCCAGTTGTGCTGACTGACAATGCGGCCGGAGGAGGTGGGGTGCGGCGTAGGGACCTCGGCTGGCGAAACGGGCACGGCCTTGGCTGCGGGGGGGGGGGGGGGGGGGGGGGGGGGGGGGGGGGGCAGCCGGGAACGGCCCCCAATGACAGGGGGGTGCCAACGCCACGGACACCATTACGGGTGGGTGCAGCCATGTGGGTCAAGGCTGGGGAGGGGGGGAGGCGGCGTCGCATGTGTGGGGGTTAGGGGGGTGGTGCCAGGGGTATAGTGCTGGGTACTCACCCTGGCTGCCCTGGGTAGGTCGTGCAGCTTCTTATGGCACTGGTCGCCTGTCCTGGGTGTCAGCCCGACGGCGCTGATGGCCTCGCCCACCTCCCTCCGGAACCTTGGCGCTGCACGGCGGGCGGCCATCTTACGAGTGTCAGCTGTGTGTGAGGGGTTGTGTTATTTTAATACGACACGGCCTGTGTATCGGACGCCAATCTCAGGCCGCTCCCCCGCGCTTCTCGTGGCGCCCATGCTGGCCCCTTGTGGCCCGCAGAATCGGTGGGCTATGGGGCCCGTTGGCACCATAGGAAAACGCTCCGGTATTTACGATGGCGCCAACACTTAGCCCCATTATCAGAGAATTCCATCCCCGATGTGACGGTTTTCCTATTGAATAAAGGTAACTACAAAGACATGAGGGAGGAGCAGGGCAGAATTGATTGGAAGTAGTGCCCAGTAGGGAAGGCAGTTGAACAGCAATGGCAGGGTTTTTTGGTGTCATTCAGGAGGCACAACAGAAATCCATCTCAAGGGGGAGGAAAGATGCTCAGGGGAGGACAAGACAACAATGGCTGACAAGGGAAGTCAAGGACCGCATAAAAGCAATGGAAAGAGCATACAATGTGGCGAGGATTAGTGGGAAGCCAGAAGATTTGGAAGCATTTGAAAGCAAGCAGAGGACAACTAAAAAAGCAATAAGGGCGGAGAAGATGAAATATGAGTGTAAGCTAACTAGTAATATAAAAGAAGATTGCAAGAGTTTTTTTTTGATATTTAAAAGATAAGAGAGAGGCAAGAATGGACATTGGACCACTGGAAAATGAGGCTTGAGAAGTAGTAATAGAGAACAAAGAAATGGCAGAGGAACTGGGCAGCACGGTAGCATGGTGGTTAGCATAAATGCTTCACAGCTCCAGGGTCCCAGGTTCGGTTCCCGGCTGGGTCACTGTCTGTGCGGAGTCTGCACGTCCTCCCCGTGTGTGCGTGGGTTTCCTCCGGGTGCTCCGGTTTCCTCCCACAGTCCAAAGATGTGCGGGTTAGGTGGATTGGCCACGCTAAATTGCCCGTAGTGTCCTAAAAAGTAAGGTTAAGGGGGGGTTGTTGGGTTACAGGTATAGGGTGGCTACGTGGGTTTGAGTAGGGTGATCATTGCTCGGCACAACATCGAGGGCCGAAGGGCCTGTTCTGTGCTGTACTGCTCTATGTTCTATGTTCTAACTGAACAGGTACTTTGCAACAGTCTTCACAGTGGAAGACACCAGTGGCATACGTGAACTTTAAAAGAGTCAGGGGCAGAGGTGAGTGCAGTGGCCATCACTAAGGAGAAGGTTCTGAGGAAACGGAAAGGTCTGAAGATGGATTATTCACCTGGACCAGATGGACTACACATCAGAGTTCTAAAAGAGATAGCTGAGGAGATTGTGGAGGCATTGTGATGATCTTTCAAGAATCACTGGAGGCAGGGAGGGTTCCAGATGATTGGAAAATAGCTAATGTAACACCCCTGTTTAAGAAGATAAGGAGGCAGAAGACAGGAAATTATAGGCCAGTTAGCCTGATACTGGTTGTTGATAAGATTTTAGAGTCTATTATTAAGGATAAGATTGTGGAGTTCTTAGAAGTGCATGGTAAAATAGGACTGAGTCAGCATGGATTCGTCAAGGGGAGGTCATGCCTGACAAATTTGTTAGAATTTTTTGAGGACGTAACAAGGAAGTTGGACAAAGGAGAACCAGTTGACGTGATTTATTTGGATTTCCAGAAGGCATTTGGCATGGTGCCATACAAGAGGCTGCTGAATAAGATAAGAGCCCCTGGTGTTAGGGGCAAGGTACTGGCATGGATAGAGGATTGGCTGACTGACAGAAGGCAGAGAGTGGGGATAAAGGGGTCCTTTTCAGGATGGCAGCCAGTGACTAGTGGTGTTCCACAGGGGTCAGTGTTGGGACCACAGCTATTCGCGATATACATTAACGATCTGGAAGAAGGACCTGAAAGCATTGTTGCTACAAAGGTATGCTGAGGGACAGGTTGTGGTTGAGGAAGCAAAGAGGCTGCACAAAGACCTGGACAGGTGAGGAAGGTGGGCAAAGAAGTGTCAGATGGAATACAATGTAGAAAAGTGTGAGGTTTTCCATGTGGTCCCAGTGTTAGCCCCTGAATTGCTCCAGGACCGGCACTGCTTTCGTTCAACGTAGAACCCTCGTGATTCAGTCCCGGTGTCAGCACTTAGTCTCTCAAACAGAGAATTTCACCCAACGTTGTCAACTCATCAAAGTACTTTGCACCCAATGAGTTACTCCTGAAGTGTAGTGACTGTTGGGAGTGCAGGTAACATGGCAGCCCATTTGTGCACAGCAGGATCCCACAGATGCTGAGGAATTAAGGACCCAGTAATCTGTTTTGGTGATGCCACATGAAGGATAAATGTTGGCCAGGACCCAATTAAGAACACCTGGGCTCTTCAAATTAAGCCTTAGATCTTTTGCATCCACCTGAAAGAGTCATGCCGCAGCCTCAGTTTAATACCTCATCCAAATCCCAGCGCCTCCTACAGTGCAGTGCTCCCATGGTACTGCACTGGGGTGTTAACCTGAATTTACACTGAAACCTCTGGAGGGGGCCTAGAAGCCACAAGCAGCTGACTCAAAGATGAGAGTGCTGCCAACCGAGTCACAACTGACATGTTAATAATAATTATATACATTGAAAAAAATGGAGGCGTAATATATCAACCATATAATTATTTACAACCTACAAGAATAAACTTACAAAGCATACAATTAATCACATTTGACGTGTTGTCAGAAAACACAACATAAATGTACTCTTTTTCAAACTTCTTGGAAGCAGGCAAACAGCCCATCATAATACTTGAATATTCAAGCTGATTTATGTCTATTTCCCGAAGAAGGTCTAACCCCTAATTCCAGCCAATTCCAGTATGCAGAATAGAGTAACAGATTGTGTCCCACAAAACAGCTAGAACTCCAAGAGCAGAGAACACTTTGAGAAAGACACGTGAAAAGGAGAAGTAGGCCGCTCAGCCTTTCGAGCCTGCCCTGCTCTTTCACGATCAAGCTGATATTCTACCTCGGCTATATTTCCGGCATTATCCCAATATCCTTGATTTCCTGAGTGTCCAGAAATGTATCTCTATCTTGAACATATTCAACGACTGAACACATGCAGCTTACTGGGATAGAGAAATCCAAAGATTCACAACCACTGGTAGTGGAGAAATTTCTCCTCATCTCAGTCCTAAATGACCAACCCCTCTTTCGGAGTCTTTCCGGCCTGGATTTTCAGACTCGAAGTGGGCAGCGGCAGTCGGTAAAATTACCAGCTCTACCCGCCCACCACGGGAAAAGCACTGGCTTTGGGCGGGGGGGGGGGGGGGGGGGGGGGGGGGGGGGATGAGGCATGGCTACAGCCTGGAATCTGGCCAGCTGAACTCGGAAGGAGGGCAGAGGCAGTTATAGGGGTTGGCGGATGTGGAGGCGGCCTGTTTACAAGGCCAACCTAAGTGCGGTGGCACGTTGTCCCAGTGGAAAAAAAACCACAAAGGCCCTTCAGCCGTCAAACCTCAGCCCCCCCCCCCCCCCTTCCTCTACCAAACATTCCCCAAGCCCCATATGGGCGGCACAGTCGCACAGTGGTTAGCACTGTTGCTTCGCAGTGCCAGGGACCCGGGTTGATCCCCAGCTTGGGTCACTGTCTGTGTGGAGTCTGCACATTCTCCCCGTGTCTGCGTAAGTTTCCTCCAGGTTCTCCGGTTTCCTCCCATAAGTCCCAAAAGACGTGTTTGTTGGGTGAATTGGATATTCTGAATCCTCCCTCTGTACCCGAACAAGTGTCGTCGTGTGGCAACCACGGGATTTTCACAGTAACAGTGTTAATGTAAACCTACTTGCAGCACTAATAATGATTGTAATTATTATTATCCATTCCTGCTCATATCCTCATCCCTCATGTCCCCTATAGCAAGCTCCATTCTTCCACCCACTCCCTCAAGCCTCTCGTGCTCCTCTGCAAAGCTATGGCACTTCCATTCCCTTTAAAACCCACTATACACTTTTTCAAACCAATGCACCCCATAGTGTATAAAGGCATGTGTAAAAAAAAAAGCTTTGACAAAAAGTATTCCATTGATAATTTTCTCTTATGCCTGAAAAGATAGTCCGGACTGCAAGCCAATAAAAGCCTCAATCATCCAGCTCCTTTAAAATGTCAAAAACCACAGACCCTTGAAATTACTGAACTTGTGCAAAAAACATTATGAAATCAATTACAAGGGCAGCATGATGGCATAGTGGTTAGCCCCGCTGCCTCAAGGCGCCGAGGTCCCAGGTTCGATCCCGGCTCTGGGTCACTGTCCATGTGGAGTTTGCACATTCTCCCCGTGTCTGCGTGGGTCTCACCCCCACAACCCAAAGATGTGCAGGGGGGGGTGGGTGGATTGGCCATGCTAAATTGCCCCTTAATTGGAAAAATGAATCGGGTGCTCTAAATTTGTTTTTTTTAAATGAAATCAATTACAGAGGTCAGAGAGCCTGAGCCGTCAATCTATGATTCCTCTGGGGCACGGGTGTTCTCATATTATAATAGCTGCCTGGGATCTCGGCCAAGAATACATAATGAGGTGGGTTCCCCAAGTGGGAGGTCCAATCAGAGAGTCTGCAGCTTTTGACAATGCAGTCCCACAGGAGAGATGGGCACTGCTGAGACAGGTAGGTCGCATTAGGGTTCTGCAAACTGAAGGTGCCGTCAGACCATAAGTAGATACATAAGAACTAGTAGCAGGAGTGGGCAATTCAGCCCCTCGAGCCTGGAGGAATAATCTCTCCACAGGAATGGTCATGATCCTGGCTTTGTCCTTTGTAATCATGTAGCTGAATAAGGCGGGACCAGTGAAATGAGAGCCTTCCGGCCTGCCACTGGGAAGCTGCGCAACTAACTGAGGAGCTGGTCTGATGCCAGGAGATTCAGGTAATATCTGCAACTTGGCCCAAAGTGGGTCCTTAAGTCACCTTAAATAGCTCCTTATTGACTGCTTCAGAGATGAGAATGTATCAGGGAGTTGACCTAATATGCAATTTTCTCCTGGTTCCACCTCTAAACCCTTTTTTGCAGGGCTAGGTAGATTCCTCCCAAAGTGTTTATTCAATGTCTCTGTTATTTCTTTATACCCCATTATAATTTTTCCTGTCTTTGCCTCTAAAGAACTACAATTACTCTCACTAATTTCTTTTTACACCGCTAAAGGAGATTCACCAAGTCTTGTGGTGCATTGGGACGGTCCCTATTTCTAAACAAGAAGCTCAGGGTGTGAGTTCAATTCCAGGACCTGATGGACACGGAAGGTGCATTCATAATGTGGCCAAATAGATTTATTATTAACTTGCAAATACTTCCAATACGCTTATGGCAGTTAGTAAGAGCGGGAGAGTCTCCGGATCAGCCAAAACCATGTGGTAGCTGCAGTGGAATATCCTGCCTACATTAGAGACTCCTTGGGATGTACTCTGTGGAAAGCATCTTCCTTGCTTAGAGAGAGCTGTGAATCTGTCTTGAGCTAGTTGACTCTCATATCTGATTTTCTCTTGTTCAATTTCTTGATCATCCTTTGTTGGATTTTAAAATCCTCCCAATCCTCAGGCATACTACTCATTTTGGTGACATTATAAGCCTCTTCCCTTTATCTACTAACTTTTGTTACCAGTTGTAATACTTGGAGGTTTTATTCTTAACAGAATGATAATAGTTGCAAGTTATGAATTAATTCTTTACATGTTTTCCATTGTCTACCTATAATCATACCTTTTGAGATTCCCCATTTGCCTTAGCTGACTTGCCGTTCATATCTACATAGTTTGCTTTCTTCAGATTTAAGATCTCAATGAACTAAACTGAATCATTCCCAAACTCAATGTAAAATTCAACCACATTATGATCACTCTTCCCCGAGGTTCATTCACTACAAGGTTTTTAATTGACCCTGCTGCATTGCACAAAAATAGGCTCAAAATAGCCGGTTCTCTAGTTGGTTCCTCAACATACTGATCTAGAAAACTATCTTGAGTGCACCATTACTGCAAATTTGGTTTGCCTAGCCCATAAGAAGATTAAACTCCCCATAAGAAGAAAATATCTCAGCTCCCTATACGCAAATGACAAAGATATAACTAGTTTTATCTCAAAATGGTAAAAATGAAACAGAATCAGGAGTTGGATTTTAAGCATACCTTTCCACTCATTGATTACTTGAGAAATGAAATGAAGATGTAGCACCTGGAAGAAAACATATAATTGACGATAAAATGTTTGAATATAAATTAATTAGAGGTGGTCCAATTGTACAAATAGGCCAGAACTAGTACTCATATATCAAATCCATACATTGGCATGCTCCCTCAGAGAAAAAAATCTTTTCCCTCAAATATTACTG
The DNA here is from genome assembly GCF_902713615.1 of Scyliorhinus canicula. Classification (NCBI taxonomy): domain Eukaryota; kingdom Metazoa; phylum Chordata; class Chondrichthyes; order Carcharhiniformes; family Scyliorhinidae; genus Scyliorhinus; species Scyliorhinus canicula. Next base: position 193,692,084 of record NC_052146.1, on the reverse strand, counting down.
CTATTAAAAATAATTGAATTCATAATCACATTTTTTTTTAAATTCAAACTTTTAAATCAGAACATTCTGTTTATAATCATACTGCTGTTGCTGAGGCTTTCGAATGATTAAAAAAAAAAGGAAATTGAAAAGAAACTATGGGCACAAAATTCAATTGTTCCAGATTTTTGGGTGAATATACCTACACCACATGGACTGCAGCCATTCAAAGAAGGCAGCTCACCACCTCCTGCTCAAGTGTTATTGGGGATGGGCAATAAATGCTGGCCTAGCCTGCAATGCCCACTTCCCATGAATGAATTTTTAAAATGTAAAATGCGCAGCGAGTACATCAGTTTGTTTCGGAATTCAAATTTTGGGCTGATGTTTGTTGTCACGATGGAGATCCTGTTGATGGCCCAGATAGCCATGAAAGCCCCACCTCAGCCACCTGTGGCTGACGTCTGGCTACATTTTTAGGCGGTTTAGTTGCCGTCAGGGCTGCTGTTCCTTTAAAGGATGGCTGCCTTCCCCAAGAAGTGCCAGCCAGTTGGTGGGCCGGCGGCTCAGCAGCACCACCCGGAGTGGTGGTCATGGCTGGAATTATGCCTGGAAGAGGAGGATGCCATGGAAGCAGCCTACCCTCCTGAACAGGCTCTGATAACAGTCGCCACCTTTGGGAGCCCACAGGCCTCCAACCCCACTGATCAAGATGCTGGCAGCCCTTGCCATCACGGGTGCTGAATTGCCATTCCACCTCCTCAACCTGCCAGCCATCCTTAATACTTTGGCGGTGCCTTCTTAATTGGGTGCCTACTCAAAGATTGTACCATGAGTTCCACTGCTCGCCAATCGGGTTCGCCACACAACACTGGTCCCGTCTTCCAGAACAAGCCTGGGAAAATGCAGCCCTTTAGGTGTGAGATCACTAATCTCCTTCTGTCGCTGCATCCTTTGTGTGTAATTCAATCTTTGGAAACCAGCTGAGGGAGGGCAAGGGCAACCAACACTGGACAACTCACTCTGCTTGGACTTCTGAAGAGCTTCAAGAATGACTGCATTACCGTGCGCAGGTGGGCTGGTGTTCCGTCAGCGGTTCTATAAAGATCTGTTAATGAATGGGCGGTTGTGCTGATGATCCCATGCCTCCATTATGGATATAGGCTCGGGTCTGGCATGAACTACATTTGCCTTCAGAGGTATGCTATGTCTCTGGTGGTGAAGAAACGAATGAAGAGACGCATACCTCCAAACAGGCAATGATTGCCTCAGAAAAGAGGATGTCCTTGTGTCTAAGAGGGCCTGGAAGGTCTGTTAATGTGTTTTTAAAATGCACCAAAACCTCTTCCAGGCCACATTCTTGAAGAAGTTCTGAGTTATGCAACAATGGTAGGGCATTTTCAGCCCTTGAAAGCCACATTATTACAGCTGTCGCAAGGTCTTCCAGATTCCTCCAGATGCTCCTCCACAAAATGGAGGACGTTTCGACCATTAAGATGTAAATTTATGAACTTGAGGGGAACAGCCTTGACTCCGGTGTGATTGACTTTTTGCTAACTTTCAACATTTCAAGGTCTCCAGTTTCTCAGTTGGCAAACCTATTCTTTCAGTAATAATATATAAAAAGGTACTGTGCAATTCAATTAAATTCTCCAGAAAAATACATTTGATCACAGACGAAATACCATACTGCATCTACATTTGTAATAACATTCCTGTTCTCTTATATCTATCAATACCACATGCTATTGTAGTGGTCAGATCAGAAATAACATTTTTCATGAGAAATGTACAGGCACAATATTATATAATTACACCAATGACAGATTTATTTCATTATGTTCACTTTTCAAGCTCCAAGCACCACATTACTTGGTTTACATTCAAAAATATTTTAATCTCCAAAATAAATGTATCTCGCTATTACACACCTTCCAATTGTGTTGTTCACAAAGTTACATAAATGGCACTTCTTCATGGAAATTGCAAAAGGTTAAAGTATTCTGTTCTGGAGGGGAGTTAATTCCAGTGTCGTGAATTTCAAGTACGGGGGTCGTATTTAGAAATTAGGGTTATTTTTCCATGTCTCCGATCTTTCTTCCCTGGCTCTCAACCCCTCCGCTCCCCCACCACCACCACCACCACCACCACCACCACCATCAAGAATGTCCCTCACATCTGTCTTACTAGTGAAAAGGAGAAAATAATTTTTCAATTACACCATGCAATCTGTGTGCAGATTTCAGGTCCATAAAGAGAAATAATAAAAGATAAGATTGTCATAATTAATGGAGCAAATGAAAATCGGTAAAGAAACAGAAAAGGCAAAACTGTGCAAAGCCTAAAATGCCAAATTTCTCCTCCACCCAAACCATGTTTAGTTGCAGATAATCATTGTTGTTGGATAACAGTGATTTGACAAGGCAGCAGCGTCATAAAGAAGCCCAGACTCCAGGAGGCAGAATTCCCACTGTTTCTCTGTTGTTTCCCTCACTAAAGTGATGAAAGAAGATCAGGGAAGCCCTGTTCAAATTATTGGCACAGGAGATATGTAATTTACACCATAATGATACAAAGGTTTCTATCCAATGTCAGAAGTCGCACTGCCTCAGGGCTACATAGGGGTATCAATTCTATAGCCACCCATGCTCTCCAACTATTGCCCTATTCCAACCTTCACAAAATTCTGGATTGCTATGTCGCCTTGCAGGGACATTCATAGACCTCTCGCTATTCCTAATGTGAGGCACCCCAATTCTTCTCCATCCAGGACAAAGCCAGCTAATCTATAATCTTAAACACCCATCACCGTCGGTGTGCCCTGTGGCTGCTCTGTGTACCATGAACAAGATGCACTGCTGCAACCCACCAAGGCTTCTTCACAGAACCTCCCTCAAGACTCTCACCAGCAAGAACAGCAAAGCAGCGGGTGCACGGGGACACAATCATCTCCAACCTCCCCTGCAAGTCACACACTATCCTAATTATATTGCCGATCCTTCATCCAGGTCAAAGGCCTGCAACCTCGAGCAAATAGCACAATGGGTATAACTTCAACACACTGACAGCAGATGTTCGACAAGGCCCACTTTCACCTCCTGTCATAAGCCTCCTTTACTGTCTCTATGGTTTTAGTCATCCAGGAGACTCTTCTTTCCACTGGTGGAAATGTATCTGGTTTGTGCCTGAACCATCATGACTTTGCTCCCTGTTCAATTACTCTTCCTGGCAATACCTGCTACAATCTGAGTTGCTCGCGGAAAACTTTCCTCCACAACAAACACTGAAAGCTCTCCAGCCTCTTCGATAGTTTTTCTCGCAGTTGCAATGGGAGATCCCACCAGACGAACCCACCCAAACTGCGAAACAAGTGCTTATAATCCATTCCTCTCTGACACTGGTCACCAGCCCACCAATGGCACAGGGTCAGATTTTTGTAACTTTATTGAGCTCACTGGAGGCGAATGGGATGGATGACTGAGGTTGAGGAATGGAGGGATGAGGACGGAAGTGAGGAGAATGAGGAGGGTACAGAGGAGATTTACCAGAATGGTTACAGGGATGAAGGAGTTTAGTTACAAGGTTAGGTTGGAGAAGCTGGAGTTGTTCCATTTGAAGCAAAGGATGTGGGGGGAGAAATGATAGAGGTGTACAAGATTATGGCAGGTTTAGATGAGGTAGACAAAGAAAAACTATTCTCATTAGCTAACAGTACAATGACTAGGGGACAGATGTTTTAGAGAAGAAAATCATGGGGTTGTGAGGAAGAACCTTTTGTCTAGTGTGTGGTAATAACCTGGAACTTGCTGCCTACGAAGGTGGTGGAAGCAGAGATGATCAATGATTTCAAATGAATTTTGGACGGGCACTTAAGGGAAATAAACTAACAGCACCAGTGGGGTAGAGTGAGGAGTATCAGGACTGATTGGATTGCTCAACAATGACCTGGAAAGGGCTTGATGGGCCAAATGGTCTCCTTTTGATGACTCCATGACTCTGTCAGTCTTTGACACCTTCTTGGGGCTACTAAGGATGGGTAAGGATGGGTAATAATCTTGCCAATGATCCACGTGGTATTGAGGTTTAACCAGGCTCTCGGTGATTATCTATGCTCTACCAACAACTGGGAAACTATGCAGTCTTACACTCCTGTAGTAGCCCTAGGTGCCCAGACCTGGGTGATCCACAAATCCAATGTTTAGGGGAGACAGTGGCATAGTGGTAATGTCATTGAACTCGTAATCCAGTGACTCCAGCCAATTCTGTGGGGGATATAGTTCCAAAGTTCACCATGGCAATTGGCAAAATATAAAGTAATAAATAAAAATCTGGAATTGAAAGCTAATCTTTGTGATGCCATGAAGCTAGCAATCAAGTGGATCATTAATACCCCTTTAGGAAAGGAAATCTGCATTCCTTGCCTGGTCTGGGCTGCATGTGACTCCAGACACAAAGTAACTTAACTGCCCTCTGAAATATCCGAGCAAGACACACAATTGTACCAAACAGCGATGGATGCTGCAGCAGTTCAAGGTGGCGGCTCACCAGAACCTTCCCAAGGGCATTCAGGGACGGGCAACAAATGCCCGCCTAGCCACTGATGCCCACATCCTATGACAGGATAATAAAAAAAGTCTCTTGCCTGGGGCCCTGGATGTTGGGAAGCGAAGGTCTCGGGCGACGGGAGAGGGAACTCCATATTCGGCAAAAAGAATGTCAAATTGTACAGAATTCTCAGCAGTGAGAAGCTTAACACATTCATGGGTAGCTGTACTTCTCAGACACCATCCACACCCTTGCTGCCATCAACACTCCCCCCCCCCCCCCCCACCACCCGTCCCAAATCGATTAGCTTAGAAAACGTCTCTACTACATGTAACCCAACAACCCAATTAACAACTGGTCACTCATTCAGTGTCTGTGCTGCTGTTCTCTGGAAATTCCTCTATTCTTCCATCCAGCTGCCTCCCTGCCCTGTCTGCTTTGAGTGGCTTTCACTTTGATTGGGCCTCTACTCCCATCTTCTTGCTTCTTCCTGCGTAGCTACCATCATTTTGCCTCTGGCACTTAGAAAGAAAGTAAACAAACAGCCTGCATTCATGAAACACTTTTCAGGACCTCGACACTCCCCAAAGTGCTTCACAGATAAACCGTTGAAGTGTGGTCACTGCTATAATGCAGGAAAATGCAGTAGGCAATTCACATACAGCAAACTCCCACAAACAGCAATGTGATCAGACCAGATATTCTGCTTGAATGATGCATTTTAAAGTCTAAGTATTGGCGAGGAGAGAATGTGGCTCCTTTTCTTCAAGATCTTTTCCACACACCTTAGAAGGTCTCAATCCCATCTGAAAGATGGCATCGCCAACCATGCAGCATTCCCTTGGTGCTGCACTGGGAATGTCAGCCTAGATTCTGGGGTGGGACTTGAACCCACAATTTTCTGACATTGGTGAGGGTGTTACTGACCCATGGCCAATCACTTAAGTTTATGGTTGGAAGATTATCCTGGGAAAAGAGGGGTGCAGCTAAGCGGTGATGTCTCGAAATGATCAGTATAAACACTTTTTTTACTTTGCTCACTGGCATCAGTCAATTTTAAAAGTATCCAGATGTTTTACGATGAGCCACACTTTGGTCTTCGTGCTGGCAACGCGGTCATTGGCTTGGGACCTGGATGGTTCAGACTGCCCGCCAACCTTTGTCTGGCCTCACATCCTGCCGTGTAGCCCTGGTGTAGCTTACCCACCGAGTTGTCCAGGCACAGTGCTGTCACGGCGGAGGTGTGGTGAGCTTGGGCCAGCTTTTCCAACCGTTTGATTATCTCATAGTCAGGAAGCGCAAGAGCATTCACGTTCAAGCCCAGTATCCGTGATACGACTTCTCTGAAATCCAACAGCTGAAACAATAAACGTGCACATTATGTTAATCACCTAGTTAATCAGCACACTCGTTTAAGGTCTGGGGCTGGATTCTCCGCTGTCGGAATTCTCCGTTGCGCCAGCAGCCCAGGGATTTCCCGACGGCGTGGGGCTGCCCACAATGGCCCCCATTGGCCGGCTGGCGAGGTGGAGAATCCCGGCGGCACGCCACGCCGGAAATCTGGTGCGGTGGGACAGGGAATCCCGCCCCTGATTGTTTATTCTTTCACAGGATGTGGGCGTTTCTGGCAAAGCCAGCATTTGCTGCCCATCCCTAATTGCCTTGAACTCGACCATTTCAGAGGGCAGCTCAAAGTCGACCGCATTGCTGTGGGTCACATGTAGGTCAGACTCGGTAAGAATGGCAGATTTCCTTCCTGAAAAGGGACACTAGTGAACCAGATGAGTTTTCCTTTTCACAACAGTCAATAATAGCTTCATGATCACCATCACTGAGACTATATTCCAGATTTATTAACAGAATTTAAAGTGCACCAGTTCTCGTGGCATTAGCCTGGACCTCATGGATTACTAGTCCAGTGACATTACCTCTACGTCACCATCTCCCTGGAACAATATAGGCCAAGATACCACCAAAATGATCAGGCCATAGTTCGGCCGGGATTCTCCGATCCAAGTTCATCCCGCCATCACTGCCGGTGAGAACGGGGACTTTGACGGTCAGCCAAAATTCCATTTGTTGCAGTGGAACCGGGGAATCCCGCCAGTGCGAACGGACGGAGAATTCTATTTTTAATAAATTTAGATTATCCAATTTTTCCAATTAAGGGGCAATGCACCTACCCTGCACACCTTTGGGTTGTGGGGGGGTCAGACCCATGCAGACACGGGACGGGCGGAGAATTCTGACCTTAACGTGTATATTTCATTCACAGCGTTTTCAAGGTAGGATCACAATCAGTTTCTTTTGAAAATGACAGGTTAAAAAATCAAGTGGAAATAACAAGAATAACTGCCTGTAACTATATGATGCCTGGTCTTGATTCAAAGAAAGCTACAACATGTGAGGAGGATATTTGACCCATCATGTCCATGCCAGCCCAACGCACTAAAGCCTTTAATGTAGCAAAACATCCCAAAATGCTTCACAGAAGTATTATCAAATAAAATTTGATACAGAGACATTTAATCAGTCCAGTCAAAGAGGAAAACTAAAAGGAATGTCTTAAAGGAAGAGATAGAGAGAGAGATGGAGGGCACAATCAAACAGCTGTTTGCGCCCAGAAAGCAGCTCATGGTGGTACCTCGTGGCCGATAGAAGCCAGGAAACACAACTCCTGGGATCTACCCGATTCACAAATCCTCACGAGATCTAACGTGATCTTGCGAGACATTGCGATGTAAATCCTGCCCATTGTGGGCGGGTTCACTTTCAGGCAAATCTGCATATTAATGCAAGACAGCTCGTCTCACTTTAATGTGCAGTTTCCCAATCTATCCCCTTTGCCGTGGAGACCTCGGGCGAGCACCATTCAGTCTCCACAAACGAAGACCAGATACAACGGGATTTGTGGGGGGATGCGCTCAAGCTTGGGGCAGCTGCCGCCAAGGTGCAATGTGGAAAAGCCACTGTGTAAGGTCTTCCGAGGGGCTGGTAACCATGTAAAACCCCTCGGTCTGGGTCATTAACACTCCAATGTATAAAATTATTGAAAGAAACATGACGATGTAAATACTTAAGAAAGAATTGTAACATAAACAGGGAAATGTGTGGAATGTCATCCCAGTTGAATGCAAGAAAGTCAAGTGAATGTGTAACTTTGGAGGAAATGTAAGTCATAACAATTCAAAATGTTCTGTAATGTTTATTAGAGATTTTATGAATAAAGTATATTTTTTGAAAAAAAAAATTGTGGGCCTCTCCCAGGGGATCGGAGGCCCACTGGTGCAAGCCCTTTGGGCAGGGTGGTACCCTAGCATGGTTGGTGCCACCCAGGTACCCTGGCACTGCCAGCTGGCACCCTGGTATTGCCACCTGCTTGCCAGCCTGGCACTGCCAAGGGGCCCAGGTGGCACTGGCAGGGTTCCTGGGTGGCACCAACTATGCTAAGGTATTTTGAGAATGGTGGCGATCGGGTTGGGTGTGCCCTGCATGGGTGTTGAAGAGGGAGGGGGGGTTTGGGGGGGGGGGGGGGGGGGGGGGCAGGGACTCTCCAATAATGCTTTGGGGCTTTCAGGGGTCAGGGGTCACTTCAGGGATTCCAAAGATTGGGACACCATGGGCGGGATTCTCCGGTCTCCAACGCAGAAATCACGTCCGGTGATCGGGCGCAGAATGCATGTTGGTACCGAAATTGGGGGTGTCGCTGCTTTTGCGATGCTCCGCCCCATCCAAAATGGCATACTCTAAGGGTCCGCCGCAGGCCGTATGGCCGGCCTCAGGACATTATCTGAGGTCCCCCCCCTGCACCCCCCGACGCTCCTCCCCCCGGCGGGCCGAGTTCCCAACGGCGCGTGTCTCTCATGCAATTTTTTGTCGCAAACTCATCGTGGCGGTTGCGGACTGAGTCCACCGCCGCCACAGTTGGGGGAGAGCCAATCTGCGGGCAATGGAAGCTTTGGCAGGGGCTAGGGGCTCTGGTGGGACATGGTCCGCAGTTGGCGAGCCTGGGCAAAGGGGGACACTATTTGGCAGCCTGGGCCCATCCGCAGCGGACGCCATGTTACATGGTGCGGCTGCTGCAGGCCGACACCATGGGCATGTGCAACCACAGACCCGCCAATTCTCCAGCCTTATCGGCGGCTAGAGCTACGCTGCCTGCCTGCTAGCCCCCCAATAGATGGGGGATCATAGAACATAGAACATAGAACAGTACAGCACAGAACAGGCCCTTCGGCCCTCAATGTTGTGCCGAGCCATGATCACCCTACTCAAACCCACGAATCCACCTTATACCCGTAACCGAACAACCCCACCCCCCCTTAACATTACTTTTATTAGGACACTACGGGCAATTTAGCATGGCCAATCCACCTAACCCGCACATCTTTGGACTGTGGGAGGAAACCGGAGCACCCGGAGGAAACCCACGCACACAGGGGGAGGACGTGCAGACTCCACACAGACAGTGACCCAGCCGGGAATCGAACCTGGGACCCTGGAGCTGTGAAGCATTTATGCTAACCACCATGCTACCCTGCTGCCCAAATCGGTGCCCATTTTGTGTCGTTTATTTGGTCATAAAAGGCTACTGTTCCTATGCCGGCGTGAGCACTTAGTTCAGAATCGGAGAATCCAGCCCCATTTACACTGAGGAGTTCCAGCCTTAGTGCACAAAACGGGGATATGTCTGGCCTCGCCCACGCGTTCCCCGCTGAGGCGCTCTATCTAGCCCGGGTGCCGTTTTATAGCGTTGTGTTTCTCGGTGTGGTGAGCACCGGGAAACACGCGGCTAATATGGGTTCGATTCCCGACTTGGGTCACTGTCTGTGAGGAGTCTGCACGTTCTCCTGTGTCCGCGTGGGATTCCTCCGGGTACTCCGGTTTCCTCCCACTAGTCCTGAAAGACGTGCTGTTAGGTAATTTGGACATTCTGAATTCTCTAGCCGTGTACCCGAAAAGGTGCCAGAATGTGGCAACTAGGGGCTATTCACAGTAACTCCATTGCAGTGTTAATGTAAGCCTGATTGTGACAATAATAAAGATTTTTAAAAAAAAATTAATACATTCGCTATGGGACTTTGTTCCTATTTAGTTAAATCCTGCCCAGAGAGTCAGAGAGGTTCAGGGAGGAAATTGCAGAATTTATGGCCTAGGCAACTGAAGGTATGGCCGCCAATGGTGGGGCAAATGAATTGGGGATGAATGAAAAACCAAATTTGGATGGAAAAATAAGACCTCAGTGGGCAGTAGGAGGTTACACAGACAGGGAGAAGGTGAGGCTATGGGTGGGCATGAATGTAAGGATGAGAATTTTTAAAATGAGGCGTTGTCGGATCGGGAGCCAATGTGACTCAGTGAGCTGAGCACAGGAGTGAAAGGATCTGCTGTGAGTTCTGAAATGGGCCTCAGAGCTGTAGGTGAGCTAAAATTTACAAAGGGTGAAAGAATGGAGGGCAGCTAAAAGGGCAGAGGTTATGCTGTGAGAAGGTACTCTTGAAGAAGCTTGGGAATAGTTACTCACAGAGTCAGAATGAAGAAAGAAAGCAAGGTGGGGTTCATGTCTCATTATAAGATACAAAATACAGGTGAAGTCCAGAAAAAAAAGTGTTTCCCCATCATATCAGAGAAGATGATGGAGGTGTTCCACATAATGAAGTTAGTCGGAATGTTCACAACCGGAGGGTTCTGAAAACAACGAACGCTTTAGCACAAGCAGAGACGGACAGTGATTAAAAGGGAATTGGAGAAATACTGGGAAAGAAAATAAAATTGAAGGGCAAAGGAAAAGGGGTGAGCCATTAGGCTAAAATGGATAACTCCAGGTGAACAGTTAGCACTGGTAGAGGGACGGTGGCCAAAATGGTTCCTTTCTGAGCAACATATCTTGACTTCATTAACCATATCAAATCTGAAATGCTCTTTGATCTGTGGATTGAGCATTCCACATTAATCCCAATTCTACACGGTACCTGCCGCGACCATGGTGGGAGAATCAGTGGAACTCACGGAGAAAGGGTGCATTTGATGAAGTGGTAAGGGGAATTTGGGACAATCCCCACTGGACGTTCGGGACCCATCAGCCGAAAATAACAGCTGGTGATATAAGCAGGCAGGTGCCTGACGCTGGGTAACACCTCAAACACAGGAATGTTCCCGGAAAGATTTCCTCATTAATATCAGCAGTTTCCGACCCTACCAGTATTTTAAAACTCATATTTTGAAGTGTTGAAGAAAATTCTGTGTGGCAAAATTTAGTTCCAACTCCATCCACAGGTTTGCTGACGATACAACCATAGTGGGCCGGATCTCGAATAACGACGATTCAGAATACAGGAGGGAGATAGAGAACCTAGTGGAGTGGTGCAGCGACAACAATCTCCCCCTCAATGCCAGCAAAACTAAAGAGCTGGTCATTGACTTCAGGAAGCAAAGTACTGCACTCACCTCTGTCAGCTTCAAAAGGGCCAAGGTGGAGATGGTTAGCAGTTTCAAATTCCATGGGGTACACATCTCCAAAAACCTGTCCTGGTCCACCCACAGTGACGCTACCACCAAGAAAACACAACAGCGCCGATACTTCCTCAGGAACCTAAGGAAATTCGGCATGTCCACATTAACCCATACCAACTTTTACAGATGCACCATAGAAAGCATCCTATCTGGCTGCATCACAGCCTGGTATGGCAACTGCTCGGCCCAGGACCGCAAGAAACTTCAGAGAGTCGTGAACACCACCCAGTCCATCACACGAACCTGCCACCCATCCATTGACTCCATCTACACTTCCCGCTGCCTGGGAAAAGCAGGCAGTATAATCAAAGACCCCTCCCACCCGACTTACTCACTTCCAACTTCTTTCATCGGGCAGGAGATACAAAAGTCTGAGAACAGCAAGAACAGACTCAAAAACAGCTTCTTCCCCGCTGTTACCAGACTCCGAAATGACCCTCTTATGGACTGACCTCATTAACACTACACTCCTGAATGCTTCATCCAATGCTGGTGTTATGTAGTTACATTGTGTACCTTGTGTTGCCCTATTATTTATTTTCTTTTATTTCCTTTTCTTTTCATGTACCTAATGATCTGTTGAGCTGCTCGCAGAAAAATACTTTTCACTGTACCTCGGTACACGTGGCAATAAATAAATCCAAATCCAAAAAATTGCCTCAAAAGTCAATAAGCTCAGGAATCAGAAACATCAAGAAATACTTAACAGTCAGTAGGACACACACAGGACAGCTGAGGTACATCAAGACAGTGGAAATGACAGCAGAGGTCATTGTGGTTTAGGGAGGAATGAAAAATTGAGGATCTGGGGTAAGTATTCACAGCATCTGGCAAGGGAAGGGAATGGAGAAATTATTAAAAATAAGTCAAAGGAAGATAATGAAACAGAGAAGCATAAAGAGCAGGCGTCAAACTGTAGCAAGCATCTCAACTCAAGTTTCAAACATATCTCCAGTAAACAAAATGTTATATATTTCCGCATTTTAAGCATGACAGCCCTCCATTCCCACTTCTTGGCCTTCAGTCCGGCTGTCATTGTGGCAGAGAATCACAGAATTGTTACAGTGCGACTTCCGGTGACGGCCATGGAGTGAGTGGTCGCACATTTGGTGGCTCCCGCTCAAACATAGAACATAGTACAGCACAGTCCAGGCCCTTCGGCCCACAATGTTGTGCTGAACTAGTCTGAAACTAAGATCAATTCAACCTACTCCCAATCATTCTAGTGCACTCCATATGCCTATCCAATAACCGCTTGAAAGTTCCTAAAGTGTCCAACCCCACTACCATAGCTGGGAGTGCGTTCCACGCCCCAACCACTCTCTGAGTAAAGAACCTACCTCTGACATCCCTCCTATATCTTCCACCATGAATCTTACAGTTATGCCCCCTTATAACAGCTACATCCACCCGAGGAAAAAGTCGCTGAATGTCCACTCTATCTATCCCTCTCATCATCTTATACACCTCAATTAAGTCACCACTCATCCTCCTTTGCTCCAATGAGAAAAGCCCTAGCTCCCTCAACCTTTCCTCATAAGACTTACCCTCCAATCCAGGCAGCATCCTGGTAAATCTCCTTTGCAACCTTTCCAGTGCTTCCACATCCTTCCTATAATGAGGTGACCAGAACTGCACACAATACTCCAAATGTGGTCTAACCAAGATCTTGTATAGTTGCAGAATAACCTCACGGCTCTTAAACTCAATCCCCTTGTTAATAAACGCTAACACACTATAGGATTTCTTCACGGCTCTATCCACTTCGGTGGCAACTTTCAGAGACCTATGGACATGAACTCCAAGATCTCTCTGCTCCTCCACATTCTTCAGAAACCTGCCGTTAACCCTGTAATCCACATTCAAATTTGCCCTACCAAAGTGAATCACCTCGCACTTATCAGGGTTAAACTCCATCTGCCACTTTTCGCCCAGCTCTGCATCCTATCAATGTCTCTTTGCAGCCTACAACAGCCCTCCACATTATCCACTACTCACCCAATCTTGGTGCCATCAGCAAATTTACTAACCCAACCTTCAACTCCATCATCCAAGTCATTGGTAAAAATCACAAATAGCAGAGGACCCAGCACTGATCCCTGTGGTACACCGCTGGTGATTGGGCTCCAGGATGAAAATTTACCATCTACCACCACCCTCTGTCTTCTATGTGATAGACAGTTACTGATCCAATTGGCCAAATTTCCCTCTCTGCCACACTTCCTTACTTTCTGCATGAGACGACCATGGGACACCTTATCAAACGCCTTACTAAAATCCATGTATACGACATCAACTGCTCTACCTTCATCTATGTACTTAGTTACCTCCTCAAAGAATACAATCAAACTTGTGAGGCAAGACTTACCCCTCACAAATCCGTGCTGACTATCCTGGATTAAGCTGCATCTTTCCAAATGATCATAAATCCTATCCCTCAGGACCCTTTCCAATAATTTACCTATGACCAAAGTGAGACTAACCGGCCTATAATTCCCAGGGTTATACCTATTCCCTTTCTGGAACAAGGGGACAACATTCGCCTCGCTCCAGTCTTCTGGCACTATTCCTGTAGACAGTGAGGACATAAAGATAAAAGCCAAAGGCTCTGCAATCTCATCCCTTGCTTCCAAAGAATCCTAGGATATATCCCATTAGGCCCAGGGGACGTATCTATCCTCAGGCTTCTCAAAATTTCTAACACATCTTCCTTCCGAATATCTACCTCCTCCAGCCTGCCAGCCTGTATCACACTATCCTCCTCAACAACATGGCCCCTTTCCTTTGTGAACACTGAAGAAAAGTATTCATTTAGGGCCTCTCCTATATCTTCAGACTCCATGCACACGTTCCCACTACTGTCCTTGACCGGTCCTAACTTCATCTTGGTCATTCTTTTATTCCTCACATAAGTGTAAAAAGCCTTGGGGTTTTCCTTGATCCACCCGCCAAGGTGGGGTTTATTCGGTCTTTCCCCGCCCGAAGGGTGCAGGAGTGCCCTCAGGTGTAGCTGGTGCATGGATCAGCGGATGAGGAGTGCCATGAGAAAGAAAGAGCAGTTGGAGCAGGAGAGTTTTCGTGGTGTGACACAGGCAAAGATGGCGGAAGACAAGGGGGGTGTTCTGCCCGTCAAGTGGTCAACAGAGCAGCTGGTGGAGTTCTTCAACAACAAGTTCCAGCAGCAGAGGGAAAAGGCCCTGGAAAACCTGGCCAAGGTGGTGGAGCCGTTAAGATCTGGGATTGAGTGAGTGCAGCAGAGGCTGGAGTCCCAGGGCCAGGCGATTCAGAAAGTGGAGGAGGCAGTGGGGAAGCATGAGGAGCAGATGGCCTCATTGGCTGCAGAGTTGGGAATGTTGCGGGAAAGCCAGAAGAGGCTGAGGGAGAAGCTGGAAGACCTGGAGAATCGATCCAAGAGGCAAAACGTGAGGATTGTTGGGATGCCTGAAAGCATTGAAGGTGCGGAACTGCTGTGTATGTGGCAAGTTTGCTGGAGAAGTTGTTGGGGGGAGGGGGCACTTGATTGGCCTCTAGAGGCATACTGAGCACACAGGGCACTGAGGAGAAGGATGCAGGTGGGCGAGCTGCCGAGGGCGATGGCAGTGCTGCTGCATTGGGCAATGGGCAGCACGGTAGCATGGTGGTTAGCACAATTGCTTCACAGCTCCAGGGTCCCAGGTTCGATTCCGGCTTGGGTCACTGTCTGTGTGGAGTCTGCACATCCTCCCCGTGTGTGCGTGGGTTTCCTCCGGGTGCTCCGGTTTCCTCCCACAGTCCAAAGATGTGCAGGTTAGGTGGATTGGCCATGCTAAATTGCCCTTAGTGTCCAAAATTGCCCTTAGCGTTGGGTGGGGTTACTGGGTTATGGGGATAGGGTGGAGGTGTTGACTTTGGGTAGGGGGCTCTTTCCAGGAGCCGGTGCAGACTCGATGGGCCGAATGGCCTCCTTCTGCACTGTAAATTCTATGAAATCTATTAAATAATTTTTTGGATAAGGGAAAGATCCTACGACAGGCGAAGCAAACCAGGAAGTGTACCTGGGAAGGAAGTGAGCTGCGGGTCTACCAAGACCTGGCTGCGGAGTTGGCGAAGAGGAGAGCCGGGTTCAACCAGATAAAGATGGCCCACTTTGAGAAGGGGGTGAAGTTTGGAGTATCAAACCAGGCACGCCTGTAGGTGACATTCCAAAAACAGGAGCTTTATTTTGACATGCTAGGGGAGGTGACGGACTTTATGAGGGTCAATGGACTGGGAGGAGTGTGAGGACATTGGACTTTGGAGGGGTTTTGTGTGTTTTTTCACAAATGTCTGGGGGTGGGTATTCAGAGGCAGGGGGAGCAGTGATGGTGAGCGTACCCCTTTTGGTATTCTTTGTGTGTTGGCGGTTGGGGTGGTCGGGGGGAACTGGAGGGAAGAGGACAAGTTGGAAGTCCTGGGAGGGGTCCCACCATTCAAGCTGGGTGGGCTAGTTAACGGAAGTGAAGTGGGGGCTGCCAGGAGGCAGGTGGGGTGGGGGGGGGGGGGGGGGTTGGTTTTTTGTTGTGGGGGGAGGGAAGGTGGGCAGGGGAGGGTTGCTGACAAGGGTATGGTTGATGTGGCGCAGTTGGAAAGAAAGCGATGGCCGTGGACACCTGAGGCCGGGTCTGGAAAGGCGCGTGCTGCGGGCCGGGCGCTGGCACAAAAAGGGATATGGATGATCGGCAGGAGAAGGGGAAGAGGAGCCCCTCCCCCGCCACCCCCGACCAGGCTGGTCACGTGGAACGTGAGGGTGTTGAATGGGCCGGTTAAACGGCCGCGTGTGTTTGTGCATTTGAGGAGTCTGAAGGCGGATGTGGCATTTTTGCAGGAGATGTACCTGAAGTTGTGGAGATCAGACGAGGCTGAGGAAGGGATGGGTGGGGCAAGTGTTCCACTCGGGGCTGGATATGAAGATGAGGGGGGTAGCGGTGGTGGTCAATAAAAGGGTTGCGTTCAAGGTGGGGAGCATTGTGGCCGATCTGGGGTTGGGGGGGGAGGGGGGGGGGGGGGAGGTATGTGGTCGTTAGTGGGAAGTTGGAGGGGATGATGGTGGTTTTGGTGGATGTTTATACCGTGGGTTTGGATGTTTGTACTGTGGATTTTATGAGGCGGGTGCTGGGGAAGATTCCAAACTTGGACTCGCATTGGTTGATTATTGGAGGGGAGGGGTTTAATATGGTCATAGATCCGAGCTTGGATCGGTCGCATCCCAAGTCGTTGAGGGAGTCAGCAGTGGAGAGAGAGTTGGGGAGGTTCATGGAGCACATGGGGGTGGGGGAGGAGGGGGGGGGGGGGGGGGTGGACTCACGGAGGTTTGGGAGGCCAAGGGCGAAGGAGTTTTCATACTTCTCCCATGTGCACCGGGTACACTCCCAGATCAATTTTTTTGTGATGGACAAGGTGGGTGGCTGACTCGGAGTATTCAGCGATTGTGGTTTCTGACCACGTGCCGCATTGGGTGGATTTGCGGGTGGCTCGGTAGGGGGAGGGGAAGGCCCAACAGCCGCAGTGGAGGCTCATCCATCAACAGTGTGGGGCTGTTGGTGGATGAGGGGCTGTGTGAGCGGGTGGGGGCTGCCATTCGGAGCTACCTGGAGTTGAACCACACGGGGGAGGTCACATCTGCCACGTTGCGGGAGGCACTCAAGGCTGTGGTCAAGGGGGAGTTTATATCGATTCGCACGCATAAGGAGAAAGTGGAGCATGAAGAGACGGCATGGCTGGTTGATGAGATTTTCAGGGTGGACAGGAGGTATTCGGAGGTGCCAGAGGTGGGGTTGTTGAAGGAGAGGCAGAAGCTCCAGGTGGAGTTTGGGCTACTTTCTAAGGGGAAGGCAGTGGGACAGTAGCAGAGGGTCAGAGGGGCTGTGTAAGAGTATGGGGAGAACATAGAACATAGAACAGTACAGCACAGAACAGGCCCTTCGGCCCTCGATGATGTGCCGAGCAATGATCACCCTACTCAAACCCACGTATCCACCCTATACCCGTAACTCAACAACCCCCCCCTTAACCTTACTTTTTAGGACACTACGGGCAATTTAGCATGGCCAATCCACCTAACCCGCACATCTTTGGACTGTGGGAGGAAACCGGAGCACCCGGAGAAAACCCACGCACACACGGGGAGGACGTGCAGACTCCGCACAGACAGTGACCCAGCCGGGAATCGAACCTGGGACCCTGGAGCTGTGAAGCATTTATGCTAACCACTATGCCACCGTGCTGCCCCCTGCCACCGTGCTGGATACAGGCATACAGGATGTTGGCCCAGCAGTTAAGGAAGCAGGAAGTGGAGAGGGTGATTGGTAGAGTTAGGGATGATAAGGGTACGGTGGTGATAGACCTGGGGAGGGTGAATGGGGTATTTTAGGCCTTTTGTAGGAGGCTCTACGAGTCGGATTCCCCGACTGGGAAGGGATGCGGAATTCCTGGATGGGTTGGAGTTTCCTAAAATGGAGGAGGTGCTGGTACAGGGTCTGGGGGCCCCAATTGGACTGAGGGAAGTGATGGATATTATGGGAGCGATGCAAGTGGGTAAGGCCCGGGGACCGGACAGGTTCCCGGTAGAGTTTCATAAAAGGTTTGGGGTGGACCTGGGGCCACTGCTGGTGAGGGCATTTAATGAAGCGAGGGAATGGGGGGTCCCCCTCCCTACATTGTCACAGGCTTCCAACTCCCTGATTTTAAAGAAGGATAAGGATGTGAAGAAGTGTGGGTTGTACCGTCCGATATCGTTACTGAATGTAGACACCAAGCTGTTAGCGAAGGTGCTGGCATCGTGGATTGAGCGAGGATCAGATGGGGTTTGTGAAGTGAAGCAATTATCAGCGAATGCGCGCAGGCTACTCAATGTAATTACGATGCCGTCGGAGGGGCAGGAGGTAGAGGTAGCGGTGCCGATGGACGCGGACGCTTTTGATCGGGTGGAGTGGGCGTATTTGCTGGAGTTGCTGCGGCGGTTCAGGTTCGGGCATGGGTTTGTAGATTGGGTCCGGCTGCTATACAAGGCGCTGGTTGTGAGTGTGCGGACTAACCGTGCAAGTTTGAGGTACTTTAGGCTACACTGGGGGACGAGACAGGGGTGGCCGCGCTCTCCGTTGCTTTTCGCCCTGGCAATGGCACTTAGGACGTCAATAGACTGGAGAGAGATTGAGGAGAGGGGTACCGAGCATAGGGTCTTGCTGTTATGTAGACGACCTGTTAGTGTATATTTCAGACCCAGTAGGTAGCATTGGAGGTTTAATGGAGATTTCAGGGGAATTCGGACAATTTTTGGGATATAAACTGAACATGGGAAAGAGTGAGGTGTTCATGATTAATGGCAGAGGGCAGCAAAGGAGACTGGGGGAATTGCCATTTAGGGTGGTGGGGGCGAGTTTCAGATATTTGGGTATCCAGGTGGCCTGGAGCTGGGCGCAGCTGCATAAATTGAACTTGGCTCGACTGGTGGAGCAGATGTAGGTGGATTTCAAGAGGTGGGTTATGCTGCCGCTATCTCTGGTAGGGTGGGTGCAGACAGAGAAAATGACGGTGCTGCCTTGGTTTCTGTTCGTATTTCAGAACCTCACCAGCTTTGTCCCCAAGTCGTTCCTCAGGAAGGTTAGTGGGCTGATCTCCGGGTTTGTGTGGGGTAGGAGACCCCGTGAGTGCGGCAGGTTTTTTGAGGCAGGGGGGAGGGGGGTGACGAATATGGCTTATTACTGGGCAGCAAACATTGCAATGGTGAGGAAATGGGCCGCGGGGAAGGGGTCGGTGTGGGAGAGGGTGGAGGTGGCGCCATGTAGGGGAATGAGTTTGAGGGCTTTGTTGTTGGTGCCTTTACTGTTCTCACTGGCCAGATAGTCCGCGAGCCCACTGGTGGTGTCGGCCCTAAGGGTGTGGGGTCAGTGGAGGCAGCATTCGGGACTGGAGGATGCTTCGATGTGGGTATTGATCTGCAATAACCATAGGTTTGCGCCAGTGAGGTTGGATGCGAGGTTTAGGGGGTGGCAGCAAGCATGGATTGAGTGCTTTGGGGACTTGTTTTTGGGGGCACATTTGCGGGGCTGGAGGACTTGGAGGAAATGTATGAGTTGCTGAGGGGGTTTAGGTACCTGCAGGTTCGGGATTTTGTCAGGAGAAAGGTGCCGTCCTTTCCTGTGCTGCCGCCCTGAGGTTGCAGGACAAGGTGCTCTCAAAAGACAAGATAGAGGAGGGGAAGGTGTCGGATATCCATAAGAAATTGATGGAGTTGGAGGAAACCCTGGTGGGGGACATTAAGCATAAATGGGAGGAGGAGCTGGGAGGGAAGGTGAGGGCCGAGACATGGATGGAGGCCTTGTTGGAGGGGGGGGGGGGGGGGGGGGGGGTGATTGCATCCTCATCGTGTGCGAGGCTCAGCCTCGTCCAGTTCAAAGTGGTACATAGGGTTCATATGACGGTGGTGGGGATGAGTAGGTTCTTTGTGGGGTGCGGGGCGGGGGGGGGGGGGGGGGGGGGGGGGGGGGGGGGGGCGTGCGGAGTGTGGGGGGTGGGCTTATCCAAGACTGAGGGGACTCTGGCAGGGGTTCCGGATGTGATGTCCAAGGTGTGGGTGCGGTTTCAGGTCCGGAGTTGGCAATTGGGGTGTCGGAAATCCAGGAGCCGAGGGGTGAGAGGCCTTCGCCTCCCTGAGCCCGGAGACTGATTTTGTTTGGATGGCGGAACTCGGAGCCCCTGAAAGCGGGAGTGTGGGTGAGCGACCTGGCGGAATTTCTGAGACTGGAGAAGGTCAAGTTCACTTTGAGGGGGTCGGCAGAGGGGTTCACCCGGAGGTCGAAGCCGTTTATTGATTTCTTCAAGGAGGATTGAAGGGTCAGCAAGGGCGGGGGAGGGGGATTGGGGGCATTAGAGGTCATTTTGTTCTTTTGATATTTTGTGTACATATGTGAAAGTGCCTTGAATAAAAATTCAAGAAAGGAATTTGAAAAGAATTGTTCCAGCGCAGAGGTTGGCCCATTGTGTCGGCACTGGCTCTCCAAACGAGCATCATGGGAACGATTTAACGGGACAGAAACAGAGTCCCATTTTGTGCATGTTTAGCGGATTGTTTCTTGATGTCTGCAGTGCCAGGAACGACCCTCTATATAACTGCACTTTGCCATGTTTTTGGCCTCAGTGAGGAATGCCCAGCCAAGGCCACGCTTACATAAGGAAGTGTATTCGGGGATTGGGGTGGCATTGTTAAATGCTGCCCTGATCTTTCTTTTTTTTTCCTCAATAAATTTAGAGTACCCAATTATTTTTTTCCAATTAAGGGGCAATTTAGTGTGACCAATCCACCTAATCTGCACATCTTTGGGTTGTGGGGGTGAAACCCACGCAGACACGGCATGGGGAGAATGTGCAAACTCCACATGGACAGTGACCCGGTCTGGGTTCGAACCCGGGTCCTCAGTGCTGTGAGGCAGCAGTGCGCCACCATGCCGCCCCTGCCCTGATCTTTCAACCCCCGTCAGCCATCCCACCGCAGCCTCCAGATCCACTCCCCAATGTACCAAACTAACCTCTTGTGGGCTCCTCGAGCCCCCCTCACCCCACTCTTAAGGGCAAGACACCCCTGGGCCCGATTCCTGGCACGGGCACCTTGGCAATGCCAGCCTGGCAGTACCGCTGTCAGTGTGCCCATGTGGTACTACCAAGGTGCCAGTCTGGCAGTGTCAAGGTTCCTGCATGTCAGTGGGAGTGCCACCCTGCCCAGAGCCCGACCGCCCACGGGTCTCTAATGGCCTGGGAGGACCAGGTGCCATTACACTTGGTCCTTGTTTGTGGAAACCAGTGCTCAATGGCACCATGGCAAGATCTCCCAGGCGAGGCCATTAGTTCCTGGGCCCTGGGAGAATTCGGAGCAGACATATTTAAGTGAGCCGATGTTAATCTGGATCTCGTCCAACAATTGCGTTAACTCTCGCGAGGCATTTCATGCGTCACGAATCTCGTGAGAGGCCTCTCGCGATATTCAACGGCTTTGTCGCATCAACAAGTCGGGCACAACGAGGGCATTAAATCGCTCCCCATGACTTAGTGCCATTCTCCTGCCTTTTTCCCGCACCCCTGCACATTGTTTCTATTCAAGTGATTCTCTAATTTCCTCTTTTTTTAGAAAATATTTTATTGAGGCATTTATAATTTTAACATTTTAAACAACAGAGAGATCCAATACAAGCAGAAACCCCACAATAACATACCCAACTCCCCCCAGCCCTAAACCCTAACTACTCTATTGCCCTCTTGAATGTCTCGATTGAACCTCCCTCTGTCACACTTCCTGGCCATGCCTTCCAGACCCGAACCACTCACTGTGTGAAAAAGTTTTTTCTTGCATCAAATTTGCTTCTTTTGCAATTCACTTTAAATCTGTGCCACCTCCTTGATCCTTTTACCAGCGGGAACATCTCCCTATCTACTCTGTCCAGCCCCCTCTTGATTTTGAACATCTCTATCAAATCTCCTCTTCGCATTCTTCTCTCCAAGGAGAACGGTCCCAACCTCTCCAATTTGCCCACATAAGTGAGGGCCGGAATTCTCCAACCATTCGCTGGCGGCGGGATTCTCTGGTCCTGCCAGCAGCGTCCCCCCACACCGTTACAGGTTTCCCGGCGGCATGGGGTGGCTTCATTGGGAATTCCAAGTAGATGATATTATGAAATAAACTGAAAACAGAGCACATGAAAATACAATGCGATACAATGGAGATGAAAAGAGCAAAGAGAACACCAATGAGAGGTTTTAGTGGGTTACCCAAAACTGTAAAAGAGGCACTTATCCATTTTTAGAGAGGAGGATCACATTGCTCGAGGGTGCAGATTGTGAGAGAGGCCTGAGCTGTAGACACTCGATGATGGGGGCATGGATCAGTGTATGGCTGGAACATTCGTTCGCAGGTCTCTATTCATGAGGAGTTGAGCCGGAGACATACCGGTGGACAGAGGGGTTGCCCTGTACGCCAAGGTTGAAGTCAGAAGCAGAGTCCACAGCCTTGCAGAGCAGTTGCTTCACTACATGGACCCCTTTCTCAACCTTCCCGTTGGACTGCGGGTAGTGTGGGCTTGAGGTAATGTGGTTGAATTGGTACGACTTGGCAAAATTGGACCACTCTTGGCTGTGAAAGCAGGGACCGTGAGTGGAATACCATGCCTGGCAAATGCCTCCTTGCAGGCTTTGATGACTGTCCTTGATGTGAGGTCTGACAGCTTCACAACTTCCGGGTAATTTGAGAAGTAATCTATGATGAGCACATAGTCACGCCCATTGGCGTGAAAAAGATCGATTCCCACCTTGGACCACGGAGAGGTCACAATCTCGTGTTGCTGGAGTGTTTCTTTTGTTTGAGCAGGCTGGAAACACTGGCATGTCGCACAATTGAGAACCATGTTGGATATGTCCTGGCTGATTCCAGGCCAATAGACAGCCTGCCGGGCCCTGCGCCTACACTTTTCAACACCTAGTGTCCCTCGTGGATTTGTTTGAGCACTAAGCTCTGCAGACTGTGAGGAATAACGATACAATCTAGCTTGAGGAGGATCCCCTTGACGACTGTCAGGTCATCCTTCACATTGAAGAACTGAGGACATTGCCCT
Organism: Scyliorhinus canicula; assembly: GCF_902713615.1. Lineage (NCBI taxonomy): Eukaryota > Metazoa > Chordata > Chondrichthyes > Carcharhiniformes > Scyliorhinidae > Scyliorhinus > Scyliorhinus canicula. The sequence goes on along the minus strand of NC_052146.1, from coordinate 193,669,432 downwards.
TTTTTACCAGCCATTTGGAAGGTGGTGCATTACACGCTGCAGAAGAGGGTCTTTGGCAGTCTCTTCACGAATGCTGATCACTCTTTCATCTGAGGCCGGAAGGTTGCTGGCACACAGCTGCACCTGTGCCTCAATCTGGTGGATGAAGTCAACCTGTTCACAGGGCGAGGTGATGGAGCAGGGACAGGGCATCCGCAATTATCAGCTCCTTGCCTGGTGTGTATACTAACTCAAAATAGTACCTTCGGAGTCGAAGGAGAATGCGCTGAAGCCTGGGCGTTATGTCATTCAAGTCCTTATGAATGATGTGGTCAGTCTCCACTGTGAATGTTGGTAGACCATAGACGTAGTCATGGAACTTTACAATGCCGGTAAGGAGGCCCAGGCACTCTTTTTCTATTTGGGCGTACCTCTGTTCAGTAGGAATCATGGCCCTTGACACATAAGCAACTGGTGCCCAGGACGAGGAGTCATTCCTCTGGAGGAGCACCGCACCAATGCCGTCCTGGTTTGCGTCCATGGAGATTTATGTTTCCCTGTCCGGGTCAACAAACGCTAGTACCGGAGCAGTGATGAGCTTTGCTTTGAGCTCGAGCCGCTCTGCTTGATGTGTGGGTAGCCACTGGAATGCAGTGGACTTCTTCACCAGATGCCTCAGAGCCGTGGTGTGTGAGGCCACGTTGGGAATGAATTTTCCCAAGAAGGTCACCATTCCGAGGAAGCATAGTACCGCCTTCTTGTCTTCCAGGATCTTCATGGCATTAGTGGCCTTGACCTTGTCTGAATCTGGTTGCACACCCTGCTGGGATATCTGGTCGCCCAGGAACTTGATGGTTGACATGCCAAAGGAGCACTTGGCCTTGTTCAGCTTGAGGCCGTTTGCATGGACACGTCGAAAGACTTGTTTGAGACAAGATATGTGTTCCTCGGGGGTCGTGGACCATATGTTTACATCATCTACGTAGACACACACACCCTCAATGCCCTCCATCATCTGCTCCATCATCCTGTGGAAGATTTCAGAGGCTGAGACAATACCGAACGGCATACGGTTATAACAGTACCTGCCAAATGGTGTGTTGAACGTGCAGAGCTTCCTGCTGGACTCGTCCAGTTGTATCTGCCAGAAACCCCGCAATGCATCTAGCTTTGTGAAGAATTTGGCATGTGCCATCTCACTGGTCAGTTCTTCCCGCTTCGGGATCAGGGAATGTTCCCGCATTATGTTCTGGTTAAGATCTTTGGGATCTATGCTTATCCGCAACTCTCCTGAGGGCTTCTTCACACAGACCATCGAGCGGACCCAGTCAGTCGGTTCCATCATTTTGGAGATGATGCCCTGGTCTTGGAGCTCCTGTAGCTGTGTCTTTAAACGTTCCTTCAGAGGAGCCAGCACCCGGCGTGGTGCATGGATTACAGGCGTGGCATCAGGCCTGAGTAGGATCTTGTAGCAGTATGGCAGAGTGCCCATTCCATCAAACACATCTGGATATTGAGCAAGGATGTCATCAATGTCAGCCTGAAGATCCACATTGGAAGAAGACATGGCATGGACACGCTGTACGAGGTTGAGTAGCTTGCATGCATGGGCACCAAGCAGGGATGCCTTATCAGGCTTGACGATTTCGAATCACAGTGTGGCACTGATGGTCTTGTTGGAGATGAATAGATGATAAGATCCTAGTGCAGTTATGGCATTGCCATTATAATCGAGGAGCTGGCAGGCTGGCGGAAGAATTTTGGGTTGCTTTTTAATGCAGTCAAAATCAGCTTGAGAGATGAGATTGGCAGAAGCACCAGTGTCCAGCTTGAACTGAATGCTGCATTGATTTACGTGTATGACAGCACGCCATTCGTCCGCGGAATCCACATTGAGGATAGGTAGGCAACTTGCTGAATTTGAGGAGGCATACTCACATGTAGTGATGATGCCCACACGATAGAGGGACACCAGGCAGTCGTCCTCTGGATCCGTAGGGCTACCAGGATCAGAATCCAGTAAACCTTGCTGTACACATCGAACACGCTTGCGTTGGAATTGGGATCGCTGGCCCTTGACTGGTGGTGCAGACCTTCACAAAGCTGCATAACGTCCAGGCTTCCCGCAATTTAAACATTGCCTGCCTTTTTCAGGGCATTGCCGTTTTAAGTGGGCGGTGCCGCAGTTCGGGCACATCATGAGGTTGACGTCGTCACGTTCCGTGCGTCATCGCACATGCGCAGTGCGGTCAGCCGATGTTCGCACCTGCGCAGTTTGGTTTTCGGCTGCTTCGCTCTCCTGTTCATGTTGCACATGCGTGGGACCCGGGAAAAGCGCGCAAAATGATCGCTTTCATCGATACCGAGCGATGGCCTGTACTGTCGCTGCCGCGTGGGAGGCACGTTTTTCGTATTCTGCCGATTCGAAACGGGAGTACCGATTTCTCGCGTGCTCATGCACTATAAACGTCTCGATTGCGACTGGCAGGGCCATGTGCTTAATTTTGAGGGGTTGCTCCCGCAAGGAATCAGAGTGCACCCCAAACACGATCTGATCCCTGATGATGGAATCAGCGGTGTCACCATAATTGCAGGACTGCGCTAATATACAGAGATGGGTTAGAAAGGATTGGAACGGTTCATCCTTACCCTGAAGGCGTTACTGGAAGATGTAGCGCTCAAAGCTCTCGTTTGTTTAGACTTCACAGTGACTGTCAAACTTCTCCAAAACGGTCTTGAATTTGGTCTTGTCCTGGCCATTGGTAAAATTAAGCGATTTGAAAATATGGATGGCTTGGTCTCCCGTAGTTGATAGGAGCAGTGCGATTTTTCTGGCATAGGACATCCTCGAGATCTGAGGCCTCAATGTAGAGAAGGAACCTTTGCTTGAAGACCCGCCAGTTGGCATCGAGATTGCTGGCGATCCGTAGCTGTGGAGGGGCCTGGATCTTCTCCACGCCGCTGGAAGGCACTTGCTGGTCGTCACGGAATCACTTGAGGTAAACCACTTAGAGATTGTAGACTACTGGTACCATGTCGTGTTAATCACCCTGGGGTAACACGGACTGCAACTGGTGCAGTTGTACTTGAAAGTAGACTCCAAACGGTGATGTTAGTTCAATACGCTTTATTGAACTTGTTAAGCAATGCACACAGTTCACTGTGGGTTGACACTCTACTAATCTAAGCGTGCTTACTATAACTAACTAGTCCAGACTAGCTCTGAGCCACATGCAAAAGGTGCTAACCCTGTCACTACAGTTGTCACCAGTGGAAAGAGGCAGAGTGTCGATGCCTTGTGTGTTTTATAGTGGGAGACCACCTTCTAGTGTTTTGCCTGGTGATTGGTTGTGTTCTGTCCTGTGTGTTGACTGGCTGTACTGGGTGTCTGTCACTGCCTGTCTGTATCTCATTATATGCATGAGTACATATCATGACAGGTCACTGTCTGTGTGGAGTCTGCACGTTCTCCCCGTGTCTGCGTGGGTTTCCTCCCATGGTCCAAAGATGTGCGGGTTCGGTGGATTGGCCATGCTAAATTGCCCTTAGTGTCCAAAAAGGTAAATTGGGATTACTGGGTTAAGGGGATGGGGTGGAGGAGGTGTGTGTTTGAGTGGGGTGCTTTTTCCAAGGGTCTGTGTGGACTCGATGGGCTGAATGGCCTCCTTCTGCACTGTAAATTCTATGATTCAAGGTGCAGTACAAATTATTGACTGGGTCCATTTTAAAACAGTTATTTTTCTTTGATGACTGCTAACTTGTTTGGAGCAGGCGTCAGTGTTCTGTGGGCAGTATCACATCGGTTGTGAAAGACACGGTGCATTTTGCAATTAATGATACAATCGATTTACCAACTTGCTACTGTGTTCGTAAACTGATGGCAATTGAAGAACAGGAAGAGGCTACAAGGGACATTTCAGACTGCACAAACATTGTGTACCTGTGAAATTTTCAATCGAGCTTTTCCAGATACCACAGAAAAAAACAAGCTGCTGGTGAGGCCTCAGGATAGTCCGTTTTTGCAGGATGCAAAGGCACTGAGCCAGACAGATACAAACACACAGATTCACACAGACTTGGCCATCATGAGCTGGCTTTTGGCCCAGAAGCAGTAATGGCAAGGAACATTTGTAATTATTTCGAAATGTTTGGGGAATCTGTCATTGTACTTAAAAATGGCTAAAACGGACTTTTAGAAGTTTGTACCACTTGAAAAGGGATTAACTATATTTTTTTCGAAAAAAACAATTTATGTGAGCTAGTGCTGCTTGACCTGCAAGTAGTGCCTATTGGAAATTAATGTGGTGAACCACGGTTATTGTAGTTCCACTGTTACTTACAGCGCTGTATATATTCTGTTACTGTTTGTTCCATTGTTACTCACTGTGTTATATATTGTTGTTCTTCCATGGCTCCGCCCCACCGGGTGTTGTATATAGTTGACTGATCTGTAGCCCTGTCTCCAGTCTGGTTTCAGCAGCAGACAGGCTACATATTAGAGTATTAAAACCATTACTTCGTCTTCTACAACTTGCCTCGTGAGTAATTAATGGTACATCAATTTAATACTCTAAGATAGTACGATGGATAAGTCACTCAAGCCTGAGCGATTGGACCTGGACCCACAGACAGCCGACACCACCGCGATCTTCCAGCATTGGCTAAGCTGTTTCGAGGCCGACCTCGACTCTTCCACTGACGCTGTCTCAGGGGAGCACAAGCTTTGGGTCCTTAATGCCCGGGTGAGCCACCGAATATTTACCCTCACCAGAGACGCGGCCACGTACAACGAGGTGATTACACTCCTCAAAAAGCAGTACATGAGGGCGGGAAATGAGGTGTACGCCCGGCACCTCCTCGCCATGACGCGTCAGCGCCAGGAAAATCTTTGGCCAAGTTCCTGCGTGACCTGCGGGTACTCGCCCGGAATTCTAGCTGCCAGGCAGTAACGGCAGTTCAACATACCGAGCTCCTGATCCGGGACGCCTATGTAGCCGCTGTTAGGTCTGACTACATCCATCAGCGCCTGCTCAAAGTGGGTACCCTCAACCTAAACAACATGGTGTGGCTCATGAACTCCCTGGAAGTGGCATTCCAGAATATGAATGTCTTCACGCCCGACCACGCGTCATCCTCGTGGGCGTACAGGGCGCAGCCATCACCCGATCCGGCGGTGTCACAAGCCTGTGCCGCGCGGCAGCCCGCCAACTCCGGGGGACCGTCCTGCTACTTCTACTTCTGTGGCCAGGGTCAGCACTCCAGACAACGCTGCCCAGCTCGGAATGCGATCTGCTGCGAGTGCGGTAAGAAGGGCCACTTTGCAAAAGTCTGCCAGGCCCGGCCTAAAACGTCCAAATCCCGCCGCGTGGTATCTTGCCCGTCGGGACCGCCCCCTTCTAATGGGTCATCCGCCTCGTGCGAACCGTGGAGTCCGCCATCTTGTTCCCCATCTCCGATGCGACCTGCCACGTGCGACTCGTGGGGGCCACTATCTTCGACGCCACCCGCTACCACCGACCAGACCAGCCACCTTCCGCAGCTCGCCTCCGTCACCCTCGACCAGTCCTGGCCCCGTCATCTCAAGAACTCCATGATTGCCGTCCGGATCAACGGGCATGAGACGACCTGCTTTTTCGACTCCGGGAGCACGGACATCTTCGTCCATCCAGATACAGTAAGGCGCTGCTCCCTCCGAATTTTTCCGGCGTCCGAGACAATCTCCCTGGCTTCCGGATCACACTCTGTTGAGGTCCAGGGATACTGTGCCGCAGCTCTTGCGATACGTGGTGTCGAGTACGTTAACTTTAAACTCTACATCCTTCCCAACCTCTGCGCTCCCCTTTTATTCGGTCTAGACTTCCAATGCCATTTCCGAAGCCTGACCCTAACGTTCGGTGGACCCCTGCCCCCTCTCACCGTCTGTAGCCTCGCGACCCTTAAGGTTGCCCCACCCTCACTCTTCGCTAACCTCACCCCGGACTGTAAGCCCATCGCCATTAGGAGCAGACGATACTGTGCTCAGGACAAGGCCTTTATCAGGTCAGAGGTCCAGCAACTCCTGCGGGAAGGGATCATAGGGGCCAGTACCAGCCCCTGGAGAGCCCAAGTGGTGGTCGTCAAGACTGGGGAGAAGTTCCAGATGGTCGTTGACTACAGTCAGACGATCAACCGGTACACGCAACTTGATGCGTACCCACTCCCGTGCATATCTGACATGGTCAACCAGGTTGCGCAGTACAGAGTCTTCTCCACGGTAGACTGGAAGTCCGCTTACCACCAGCTCCCTATCCGCCCGGAGGACCGCCAATACACTGCCTTCAAGGCAGATGGGTGCCTCTATCACTTCCTCGGGGTCCCTTTGGCGTCACCAATAGGGTCTCGGTCTTCCAACGGGAGATGGACCAATGATTGACCAGTACGGAATGCAGGTCACGTTCCCGTATCTGGATGATGTCACCATCTGCGGCCATGACCAGCAGGACCATGACGCTAATCTCCAGCGTTTCCTTCACACCGCCAAGCTCCTTAATCTTACGTATAATAAGGAGAAGTACGTTTTCTGCACAACCCGCCTAGCCATCCTCGGCTAAGTTGTGGAAAATGGAGTCCTAGGGCCCGGTCCCGACCGCATGCGCCCCCTCCTGCAACCTCCCCTCCTTCTCTGCCCCAAGGCCCTGAAGAGATGCCTGGGGTTCTTCTCGTACTATGCCCAGTGGGTCGCCAACTATGCGGACAAGGCCCGCCCACTCATCAAATCCACCCTTTTGCCCCTGCCAGCTGAGGCCTGCCTAGCCTTCAACCGCATCAAGGCAGACATTACCAAAGCATAATGCACGCTGTGGACGAGTCCATCCCGTGCCAGGTGGAGAGCGATGCGTCTGACTTTGCCCTGGCCACTAACCTCAAACAGGCAGGCAGACCAGTGACCTTCTTTTCCCTCCAGGGCTCCGAAATCCGACACTCCTCCATCAAGAAAGAAGCCCAAGCGACATTGGAGGCATTACCTGGCCGACAGGCGATTCACTCTCCGCACTGACCAACGGTCGGTTGCCTTCATGTTCAATAATACACAGCGGGTCAAGATCAAGAACGACAAGATTCTGAGGTGGAGGATTGAACTCTCCACCTACAATTACAACATTTTGTATCATCCTGGGAAGCTCAATGAGCCCCCAGATGCCCTGTCCTGCGGTACATGTGCCAGCGCACAAGCAGACCGACTTCGAGCCCTCCACAATGACCTCTGTCACCTGGGGGTCAGCTGTTCAGGACCATGACCAGGGACTGCCAGGTCTGCGCGAAGTGCAAACCACACTTCTATCGGCCAGACAGAGCACACCTGGTGAAGGCTTCCCACCCCTTTCAGAGCCTTAGCATCGACTTCAAATGGCCCCTCCCCTCCACCGACCGTAACGTGTACTTCCTCAACATTGTTGATTGATAAACTCACGTTTTCCCTTCGCCATCCGATGCCCTGACATGACCTCGACCACTGTCATCAAGGCCCTGCACAGCCTCTTCACCTTGTTCAGTTTCCCCACCTACATCCACAGTGATCGGGGCTCCTCGTTCATGAGTGATGAGCTGTGTCAGTTCCTGCTCAGCAAGGGCATCGCCTCAAGCAGGACTACCAGCTATAACCCCCGGTGAAATGTACAGATGGCGAGGGAGAACGTGACGGTCTAGAAGGCCGTCCTCCTGGCTCTACGGTCTAGAAGTCTCCCAGCCTCCCGCTGGCAGGAGGTCCTTCCTGATGCGCTCCACTCTATCCGGTCCTGTGCATTGCCACAAATGAGACCCCTCATGAACGTATATTTGCCTTCCCTAGGAAGTCCACCTCAGGGGTCTCGCTCCCATCCTGGCTGACAGCCACAGGGCCTGCCCTGCTCCGGAAGCATATGAGGAGCCACAAAACCAATCCCCTGGTCGAGCGGGTTATGCTTCTCCACGCTAACCCACAATATGCCTACATGGCACATCAGGACAGGTGACAGGACACAGTCTTCCTCCGGGGCCTGGCACCGGCTGGTTCCCCACCCGACCCTCCACCGTCTACCTCCATTACCATCGCCCCCGCGCCTACAACATCTCCCTCTCTGTCGACGCTTCCGGAAGAAGAGGACGACGCTCCCAGAGTCGCAGGTCTCGACACCAATGTCCACACCCCAGCCGGGACTGAGGAGATCACAGCAGATGGTTAAAGCTCCTAGTAGACTTAATCTATAAGTCTGCTTCACCCCCGCTGGACGTTTTTTTAACAGGGGGTGAATGTGGTGAACCACTGTTATTGTAGTTCCACTTTTCTTCCACTGTTACTTACAGCGCTGTATATATTCTCTATTACTGTTTGTTCCATTGTTACTCACTGTGTTATATATTGTTGTTCTTCCATGGCTCCGCCCCACCGGGTGTTGTATATAGTTGACTGATCTGTAGCCTGTCTCCAGTCTGGGTTCAGCAGCAGACAGGCTACATCTTAGAGTATTAAAACCATTACTTCGTCTTCTACAACTTGCCTCGTGAGTAATTGATGGTGCATCAATTAAAAAACAGAGGCTGCAAGATATGGAGACAGTTTTGACAGCATTTTAAATTGGAGGCTGTATTGAAGCTGGCTCTGATATGCGTGAGTCATTATGTTTGAGCCTGTGAGGTGTATGCTACATTCGGAGGGTGGGAAGGGAAGGGATTGGAAAGAATGGAGGATCTATTCCTGGAGGGGCGGTTTGCCAGTTTCATAGAGAACATTTCTGGTATCTATGGACGGATTATGTCAGAGGACTCAGTATCGGTGGAGGAGGTTAAGGCCAAGTGGGAGGAGGAGTTGGGGCCTGTGTTGGATGATGAGGAGTTAGGCCCTGCAGAGGGTAAACTCTACGTCCTCATGTGTGAGGCTTGGCTTAATACAACTTAAAGTGGTGTGTAGGGCTCACCTGACTAGGTCCAGGATGAGTCTGTTCTTTGCAGGGTTGGAAGACAAGTGCGAGCGCTGTCCAGGGGTCTGGCCAACTGTGTGCATCTGTTCTGGTCATGTCCCAGGCTTGTGGGTTTCTGGGTCTCCTTCTTCAGTACCATGTTGGCGATTCCGAAAATTATGCTGGAGCCCTGTCCCTTGGTGGCCATATTTGGGGTGTTAGACTCGCCGGAGCTGGAGACGGGCGTGGGGGCTAATGCCCTCGCCTTAGCCTCGTTGATTGCTCGGAGGCGGGTGCTGATGGGTGGAGGTCAGCTTCTCCACCCAGTGCCTTAGTGTGGCTGGGAGATCTGATGAGTACCTATACCTTGAGAAAGTCAAGTACACCTTGAGGGGAGCCATTGAGGCGTTTTACCAAAGATAGAAGCCACTTATTGTGTATTTCAAAGAGCTGGTCACCAATAGTTGTTATGGTGGGGGGGTAGGTATTTTTGGAAAAGTGGGACTACGGTCTGGGGGGTGGTAGGTGGGAGTGGGGGGGTTTATATGGACTGATGGTATTGTTTTGTTTATGTAGTATATAAGATAAAAATAATTGAACAAAAATAGTTTAAAAAATACATAGGCTGTATGGCGAAGAGAAAAGAAGAAGAAAGAGAAGAACTGGGAATCTTAATTAGGACTGCCGCCATTCTTAATTCATCTCCGAGTGATGAAAATCCAGAATCAGCCCATGTGAGGATAAAGGCTGTTCTGGCAGAATTTCTGGAAAATTGTGTGCCATTGTGTGGACGATTGCACAGGCGGAACCCTGTTTACATGGAAGCTGCTGGCAGTAGAGAATCAGCTAAGTCCTTGAAGGAAAGGGACTGGAATTCTGCTCAAGGAAGGTCTGAGCTGGGAAGAATTTGTGGCTGTAATTGGTGCCATAGAGGTGGAATGTACAGCCTAGAAAATCTGCTAGATCTCTTGTTAAATTGGCTATTCATCTGTAATGTATGATTCATGTCAATTGTGATTCGCCTGTTAATTTATGCTGATTCTGACTCAGGCAAGAGTAAAAGTTATAAAAACGAAATTCTTGTTCGGTAATCTAAACATTTGGTTCTTGCGGTAACTGGATCCCCACAGGGATACACTGGGCGGGATTGACCAAGCAAACCCGCCGCATGGTTCCCAGTGCCAGTAGGCGGTCCACCATTAGCCGGTGGTGGGATCTTTTATTCCTGCCATTGAAAATGAAATGAAATTCGCTTATTGTCACGAGTAGGCTTCAATGAAGTTACTGTGAAAAGCCCCTAGTCGCCACATTCCGGCGCCTGTCCGGGGAGGCTGGTACGGGAATCAAACCATGCTGCTGGCCTGCCTTGGTCTGCTTTAAAAGCCAGCAATTTAGCCTAGTGAGCTAAACCAGCCCCATTGCCAATGGGGTTTCCTGTTGAGTGCACCCCTTTCTGTCAGAAACCTGCGGCGGTGGTGCATTTTCATTGGGAACGGAAGCCCCCCCCCCCACCTTGAACAATCAGAAGATCTCACCCAAAGGGTTTATATAGAGTAATCTACAAGCAGAAGATATGACACTTCTTTAAAAAATATTTTTATTAGGGTATTTGCAATTTTTATAATAATACCAATAACAGCGACATAAACATGGCACAATAAACATTTCCATCCCCATCACAATCTTCACACCCCCCAACAAAAAAACAACATTCCGTCCCTCCCCCCACAACCTTTTTTGAATTCTGCTTCTGCTGACATTTTAATTTTCCCCGAGAAAGTCGACGAATGGCTGCCACCTCTGGGCGAACCTCAACGTTGACCCTCTTAAGGCGAACTTTATCTTCCCGAGACTGAGAAACCCAGCCATGTCACTAACCCAGGTCTCTACACTCGGGGGCTTCGTGTCCCTCCACAAAGGCCAAGACGTCGGCCTCTTTTACCCCCTGAATTCCCGGCTCTTCCGACACTCCAAAGATCGCCACCTCCGGACTCGCCACCACCGGTGTTTTGAGTACCGTGGACATCCGAAACGATTATCCGGACCACTGTCCTGTGTGCCCGGTGGACTACCTTAAATTGTATTAGGCTAAGCCTGTCACATGATGAGGATGTGTTAATCCTGCTTAGGGCATCCACCCACAGACATGCCTCTATCTCCCCCCCCCCCCCCCCCCCCCCCCGCTCGTCTTCCCACTTGCCCTTTAGCTCCTCCACCGGAGTTTCCTCCGATTCCATAAACTCATGGTAAATATCCGATACCTTCCCCTCTCCCACCCAGGTACTGGAAACTACTCTATCCTGTATCCCCCATGGCGGCAGCAGCAAGAAGGCCGGAACCTGCCTTTTCAAAAAGTCTCGTACCTTCAAATACCTAAACCCATTCCCTGCTGGCAATTCAAATTTATCCTCCAAGGCTCTCAAGCTGGGGAAGCTCCCGTCTATAAATAGATCCCCCATCCTCCTAATTTTTGCCCTCTGTCATCTCCAGAACCCACAATCCAGCCTACCCGGTGCAAACTGATGCTTATTATAAATCGAGGTCCAAACCGATGCTCCCTCCACTCTCTTATATCTCCTCCACTGCCCCCAGATTCTCAGAGCCGCCACCACCACCAGACTTGTGGAGTATCGGGCCGGCGAGAACGGGAGATGTGCCGTTATCAGTGCTCCCAAACTGGTGACTTTACATGACGCCGCCTCCATCCGCTCCCATGCCGACCCCTCCCCCACTACCCACTTCCTGATCATGACTATATTAGCCGCCCAGTAGTAATTACAGAAGTTCGGCAGCGCCAACCCACCCTCCCCCCGACTGCGCTCCAGCAACACTTTCTTCACTTGCGGGGTTTTACCCACCCACACATAGCCCAAAATAACCTTATTCATCCGCTTGAAAAAGGCCCTCGGGATGAAGATGAGGAGACACTGAAGCCGGGATAGGTTTAACTTGTGCAGTGCCTCCCATTCCCCGGCCACCTGGTTTCCCAGATACTGAAAGCTCTTTCCTACCATTCTAAGCAGCAGCTCTCCCACTCTCTTCTCCTGTCCTCTTGCCTGGATCGCAAACATCTCGCTTTCCCCCCATGTTCAATTTATACCCCGAAAGCTTACCAAATTCCCCTAAGATCCGCATAACTTCCCCCATCCCCTCCAACGGGTCTGAGATACACAAGGACAAGTCATCTGCATAAAACAAGATACGATGCTCCCCCCCGCCCCCCTCCCCCAAAACCAACCCTTTCCAGTACTTAGAGGCTCTATTTTTTAAAGTATTTTTATTAAGATTTTGCAGAATTTTTCATAATAATACAGTAGTAACAATAATAACAAAACAAACTAGAGTGAATATTAACATAGTGCAAAAAGAGGAATAGACAACAACAATTAAATAGGCATTACCCCACGTGACCCAGTCTTCCCACACCATCCCAATGAAGCACTCCCCCCCCCCCCCCCCCCCCCCCCCGCCCCCCCACTGATTGCTGCTGCTGCTGACATTTTAATTTTCCCTGAGAAAGTCGACGGATGGCTGCCACCTGCGAGAGAACCCTAGTGTAGACCCTCTTAAGGCAAACTTTATTTTCTCGAGGCTGAGAAACCCAGTCATGTCGGTAACCCAAGTCTCTACACTCGGGCTCTTCTTGGGAAAGCTTCCATCTATGAACAGATTTCCCATCCTTCTAATGCCTGCCCTCTGCCAGCTCTGGAACCCACCATCCATCCTACCCGGGACAAACCTGTGGTTGTAACATATTGGGGTCCAGACCGACGCTCCCTCCACCTTCTTGTACCTCCTCCACTGTCCCCAGATCCGCACTGTCACCACCACCACCGGACTTGTGGAGTAACGGGAACGGCAAAGGAGCCGTTATCAAAGCTCCCAGACTAGTATCTTTACATGGCGCCGCCTCCAGCTCCCCCCCCCCCCCCTCCCCCCCGACCCATCGCCCACTTCCTAATCATAGCTATATTGGCCAGTAGTAGTTGCGAAAGTTCGGCAGCGCCAGCCCCCCCCCCCCCCCCCCCCCCCCCCCCCACCCCCGACGGCGCTCCAACAGCGATCTCCTTACTCGTGGGGACTTATTCGCCCACACAAAGCCCGTAATGATCCTACTCACCCGCTTAAAAAAGGCCTTAGGGATGAAGATGGGGAGGCACTGAAAGGCAAACAAAAATCTGGGGAGGACAGCCATTTTCACGGTCTGCACCCTCCCTGCCATTTAAAGCATGTCCCACCTTTTAAAGTCCCCTTCCATTTGCTCCACCAACCGGGTCAGGTTGAGCCTGTGCAGGGCATCCCATTTCCTGGCCATCTGCATACCCAGGTAATAAAAACTTTTCTCTACCATCCTGAGCGGCAGCTCTTTCAGTCTCTCTTCCTACCGCTTGGCATGGATCACAAACAACTCGCTCTTTCCCATGTTCAGTTTGTACCCTGAAAAACTACCAAAATCCCTCAGGATCCGCAGAACCTCCCCATCCCCTCCACAGGGTCCGAAATGTACAGGAGCAAATCATCCGCGTATAGCGAGACCCGATGCCCCCCGCCCCCCCCCCCCCCCCCCGAACCAGTCCCCGCCAGTTCCTCGAGGCTCTCAGCGCCATAGCTAGTGGTTCTATAGCTAGGGTAAATAGTAACGAGAGAGGGGACACCCCTGCCTCGTTCCCCGGTGAAGCTCGAAGTACCCCGGCCTCAGCCGGTTTGCACATACACTTGCCACAGGCGCCTGGTACAGCAATTTCACCCAGCCAATAAAGCCCTCACCAAACCCGAACCTCCCCAGCGTTTCCCACAGGTACTCCCACTTCACCGGGTCAAAGGCTTTCTCTGCGTCCATCGCTGTTACCACCTCCACCTCCCCTCCCTCTGAGGGCATCATAATAATATTAAAAAGTCTCCGGACATTGGTATTGAGTTGTCTGCCTTTAGTAAACCCAGTCTGGTCTTCCTCTATCACCCCTGGGATGCAATTTGGCATCCACGTTTAAAAGCGAAATCGGCCTGTATGGTACTTAGAGGCTCTTAACGCCATGGCCAATAGCTCTAGGGCCAGAGCAAACAGTAGCGGGGAGTGGGGGCACCCTTGCCTTGTCCCTTGGTGTAGTTTAAAATAACCCAACCTCAACTGGTTCATACGCACACACGCAGGTGGGAGAACGCAGAGATCTGGATTTATCAGGACTGGAGTGCAGAGGTGGCTAAGAAGAGGGCTGGGTACAACCGGGCGAAGGTGCCTGATAGAGCAACCGCACCCAATGAAGACCTCACCAAACCCAAACCTTTCCAGCATCTCCCACAGGTAATTCCACTCCACCCGATCAAAAGCCTTCTCTGCATCCATCGCGGCCAAGACCTCCACCTACTCTCCTTCTGAGGGCACCATAATAACATTTAGGAGCCTTCAAACATTGGCTGTGAGTTGCCTGCCCTATGCAAACCCCGTCTGGTCTTCCCCTATCACCCCCGGGGCACAGTCCCCTATCCTTGTGGGCAGTATCTTAGCCAGCAGTTTGGAGTCCAGATTCAGTAGAGAAATCGGCCTGTATGACCCGCATTGCTCCGGATCCTCCTTCCATTTCAGGATCAATGAAATCAAGGCCTGCAACATTGTTGGGGGAGGATTCCCTTCTCTCTTGCTTCATTAAATATCTTCACCAGCAGTGGGCTCAATATCACTCAAAACCTCTTATAGAATTCCACCGGGTAGCCGTCTGGCCCCGGGGCCTTGACCGACTGCATGCTCTCCAACCCTCCATTCTTTCCTCAATTTTAATTGGGGCTCTCAGCCCTTCCACCCGATCCTCATCCACCCTCGGGAACCTCAACTGGCCTAAAAACTGCCTCATCCCCTCCACCCCGGCCGGGGGTTCCGACATATAATTTGCTGTAAAAATCCTTAAACACCTTATTCACCCCCGCTGGGTCCAGGACCATGATCCCACCTCTACTCTTTACTTTACCTATCTCCATGGCCGACTCTCTTTTTCTGAGCTGGTGCGCCAACATTCTGCTTGCCTTTTCTCCATACTCATAGATCCCCCCCCCCCCCTTGCCTTCCTCAACTGTTCCACCGCCTTTCCTTCAGTCAACAGCCCGAATTCCACCTGTAACCTCCGCCACTTGTTTAGTAACCCCATGCCCAGGGTTTCCGAGTATCTCCTGTCTACCTGGAGTATCTCCCCAACTAACCTGTCCCTCTCAGCTCATTCCACCTTTTCTCTGTGGGCCCGTATCAAGATTAATTCCCCTCTGACCTCTGCCTTCAAAGCTTCCCAGACCGTCGCTGCAGAGACCTCCCCCGTATCATTTGTTTCCAGATAGTTCTGGATGGACTGGTTCACCCGCCCACAGATCGCTTCGTCCGCTATCAACCCCACATCCAGCCTCCATAGCGGCCGTTGTCCTCTCTCCAAACTAACCCATAGATCCACCCAATGTGGGGCATGATCCGGCACTGCGATTGCCGAGGACTCAGTATCCGCCACCCCCTACAGTAGAGCCCTGCTCAGAACAAAAATGTTGATCCGAGAGTATACCTTGTGGATATGGGGTTAAAAAGAAAACTGCCTCGCCCTTGGCTATCCAAACCTCCATGGGTCTTCTCCCCCCATCTGTTCCATAAACCCCTTCAATTCCTTCACCCCGGCTGGCACCCTCCCTGTCCTGGATTTTGACCAGTCCAATTCCGGATCAACGACTGTGTTAAAATCTCCCCCCATAATGAAGTAATCTGACTCTACATCTGGGACCTTCCTTACGCCCGCCTCATGAATTCCACGTCAGCCTAGTTCGGAGCATATATGTTCACGAGTGCCACCCGCACCCCCTCCAGCTTCCCACTCACCATTATGTACCTACCCCCCCATGTCTGACACGATTCTCCCTGCCTCAAATGCCACCCGTTTATTAATCAGAATCGCTACCTCCCTGGTCTGAGTTCAGTCCTGAGTGGAATACTTGGCCAACCCACCCCTTCCTCAATCTAGTCGTCTCTTGTAACATTGCCACGTCCGCCTTCAGCCCCCTCTAATGTGCGAACTTGACCGGCCCATTCAGCCCTCTAACGTTCCATGTAATCAGATCAGCCTGGTCGGGGACCCGATGTGTGGGGACCCGATGTGTGGGGACCCGATGTGTGGGGACCCGATGTGTGGGGAACCCCCCCCCCCCCCACCCCCCCCCCACCCCCCCCCCCACCCCACCCCCCCCCCCCCCCCACCCCCCCCCCCCCCCCCCATTAATGCACAGCTCACAATTCTCCCATCTGCTGCTCCACTCTTTCGTGGCCCACCGCAGAATGTGTTCAGTGTTCAGGACCTGGTGCACACGTACCACCATCGCCCTCGGCGGCTCGTTGGCTCGGGGCTTCTTCGCGAGGGCTCTATGCGCTCTATCCACTTCCAAGGGTCGAGGGAACGCCTCAGCCCCAATCAACTTTTCCAGCATGTCTGTCACATAGGCCCTCGCATCCGATTCCTCACTGCCCTCAGGGAGGCCGACGATTCTCAGGTTCTGCCTCCTGTTCTCCAAGTCCTCCAGCTTCTCCTGCATTCTTTTCTGGCGGTCATTCATCATCTCCACCTTGGTCTCCAGCCCAGTTAGGTCATCCTCGTGCTCGGACACCTTTCTCTCCACCTCCTGGTTCGCACGTCCGTGGATTTCCTGATTCTGTACCACTTGACCAATCAAAGCCTTGGTCGGGTCCAGCGTGTCCTTCTTAAGCTTGGCAAAGCAATCTTCAAAGAACTTCACCAGCTGCTCTGTTGACCACTGTGCCGTCTCCCTGCGGCCCTCCTTCTCCGCCATGCCTTCCTGCGTTGCCGGCTCTGCTCGCGTCTTTCTTGTAAAACTTTGTCTTCTTACACGGCCACTTCCAGTCCAATTCTCCATCTACTGGAGGGAGATTTCTCCTCACCGTCTCACTCTCCACCGACACATCCAATAAAATCCGGGGAAAAACGGGAGAAAAAGGTCCAAAAGTCCGTCACAGGCAGCAGCTATCAAATGTGTGACCTACTCCTCCATGGCTGCCACCGGAAGTCGAGATGACACTGTGTTAATGAATATACAAGATGTCATAGGTGAAGCAAAGGTTATTTTACAAAATTGCGCCTCTGACATGAAAGCTCGCCGGCAGGGAGTGCAACTCGAAAGTTCCACCAGATGATCACCATGTGCACTTGATACACACCCTTGGCGAAAAGGCTCTTTCCAGGAGCAGGACTTTGAGAAATTGCCCTTACTGTTCCTTTCGATCCCCAAGCAACCAATAACCAGTTAACTGTTAACTCGCAGCAAATAGATTCTGAAGTGACTTGAAAGTGGCCCAAATGCCAAACAGGATAACTTGTATTGAAGCAGGTTATTGCATCAGTGGTGTGTGAAGTGCTTAAAATTAGGTGGGTGAAATTAGATCTTGTTGTGCTCATTTCTGGGTACACGCCAATCCAATTTAGGGAGCCAGCTTGCCATGTCTGAATAACATCAGATACACATCTGAAACCACTTTGATTCAGGTGCAATATAGGTGTCCCAAGCAACCTCTCAAGACTGGCATAGCCCCAAGAATAGATCAGTCAAGGACTTAACGCCAGCTTTAGAATCCAAACCAGAAATTGGTTCCCTTGGTGCAATGGTAGTTACTCCCTCTCCCCTTCCTTCCCCAATTGTCTTCAACCCAGGTCACCGAGGTTCAGCCTTGGAGCAGAAAACCTCCCACACTTGCCTAAAAATGGCCGTAAAACATTAACAGACCCCACTGCCCCTCCTGGTCTTCTTCCTAATTGCAGGGGAGGCTGTACGACTGCATGTTAGCCTGTTTCACAGTAAACACGGACCTCGCATTTTGCAGTGAAACACTCCCTCTTCTGGTAAAGAGGCACAGGGGGAAAAAAAGCTCTGGTACTAAATCCAGCACAGAAACAGGTCATTAATACAAGTCACATAGATATGGAACGCTTCATGAATTTGCATGTCATCCTTGCACAGGGGCCATGCTAATCTCCTCTGTATCGTTCCAATTTTAGTATGTGTGCTGCTGAAATGAGCACTCGAGTCACATAGATGATTCTAGAACCAGTGTATAGCAATCCTTCAGAGTTTGGGTGCTGTTGATAAACTACTAACTGGGCAGTTTAGTTTGTCTTTGCAATTGTGGAATGTGCTCAGGCATATTGGATGCATCTGGCCACTATGTAGACACCTAATTCACCCTTTAAGAATATGCCCCGATCCACAGCACTATTCACAACGCTCGAGGTTGCTCTTGCTTATGTCGTATTTTCTGTGTCATTTTGCCCTTGCTCCATGCTGTAACTAATTACTTATTTGTCAATGTGCTGTGTACGTATTCACATTCACTGTAACTATCTACTATTTTTTTTTGTCTACTGTGTATGTACTATGGACATTTCCTTGGACGCAGAAAAATACTTTTCGCTGTACTTTGGTACATGGGCGGCACAGTAGCACAGTGGTTAGCACCGTTGATTCAGAGCGCCACGGTCCCAGGTCCGTTTCCCGGCTTCTCCCCATGCGTGCGTGGGTTTCCTCCGGCTGCTCCAGTTTCCTCCCACAAATCCCGAAAGACGAGCTATTAGGTAATTTGGACATTCTGAATCCTCCCTCTGTGTGCCAACCAGGGGCTGGAATGTGGCGACTAGAGGATTTTCACAGTAACTTTTTTTAAATTCTCTTCCTTTTTCACATTTTCTCCCAAATTTACACCCAACAATAAACAATAATCAGTAACGATTATTGATTATCCTGATGGGATGGAGATCAACCTCTCCACCCTGTGCCCTGGCCTGGTGGGGAACCTGATGGAATTCTTAACGCTTGAAAAGGTCAAAGTTGAACTGAGGGGAAGGATGGAGGGGTTCTACAATTCATGGGCATTATTCATTATGCACTTTCGAGAATTGGATCACATCGACCATTGGGGGGTGGGGGCGGGGGGAGGGTTGGGGGGAGAGGGACTGTATGTGTTAATGGTGACTATGGGTGATTCCTGATTCCTTTTTGTCATTTGTTTATGTTAACATGCGGGCTAATGTTTGGGGTTTGGTGGGAGAATGGGATCATTGTTATTGATATGGTGATTGACATTACATTTGTTTCTGATTATTGTTTATTGTTGGTGTAAATTTGGGAGAAAATGTGAAAAAGGAGAATAAAATATATTTTTAAAAAACAAAGTGCATAATGTCCGTGAATTCTAGAACACCTCCATCCTTCCCCTCAGTTCAAACTTAACCTTCTCAAGAGTCAAGAATCAAGAATTCCAACAGATCCCCCCGCCACGCCAGGGCACAGGGTTGGAGAGGCTGCTCTCCATCCCAACAGGATCCGCCTTTGGGTGATCAACGAGGCGAAGGCTACGATATCTGCCTCCGCACCCGTTTCCAACCCTGGCTGGTCCGACACCCCGAATATGGCCTCCCGAGGGCCCGGGTCCAGTTTCATATGCACAACTTTAGAGATTACCCTAAAAACCACCTTCCAGTAATCCTCCAGCTTTGGACAGGACCAAAACATATGAACGTGATTAGTGCCCCACCCCCCGCAACATTCACACACATCTTCTACCCCCTCAAAGAGCCGCTCATCCTCGCCCTTGTTATGTGTGCTCTATACACCACCTTCCACTGTATCAGCCCCACCTTGTGCACGAGGTGGAGGCATTCACTCTCCGGAGCTCCTCACACCAGAACCCTTCCTCCGTACCCTCTCCCAACTCTTCCTCCCACTTTGCTTTGATCCCTTCCAGTGGTGCCTTCTCCTCATCCAAAATAGACCCGTAAATCGCCAACACTATCCCCTTCTTCAGTCCCCCTGTCGTCAGCACCTCCTCCAGCAATGTAGAAGTCAGTTCCACCGGGAAGCTCTGTATCTCCTTCCTGGCAAAACCTCGAACCTGCGTGTGTCTAAACATTTCCTCCTGCTCCAGCCCATACTTCGCTTCCAGCTCCTTCAATCCTGCAAACCGACCCCTAAGAAACAAATCTTTGAGTGTCTTAATACCCTTCTCCTCCCATTTCCGTCCCACTTCCCTGGCTCAAACCTGTGGTTCCCCCAAATCGGCATTTCCCTTGACACTGCCCCAATCTGAAGTGTTGGCAAAACTGCCTCCAGATTTTCAATGAAGCTATTATTACCGGACTCCCTGAGTATTTCCCCAGGGCCATCGGGAGCGGCGCTGTTGCTAGGGCCATCAACCCTGAACCCTACACAAACTTTCGTCCATTCTGACCTACTGGGAATCAACCCCTCTGACCCAGCTCCGCACATTTTCCACATTCGCTGCCCAGTAGTAGTACATCAGATTCAGAAGACCCAAACCCTCGGCCTGCCTTCCCCTCTGTAGCAGCTTCCCCTTCTAACACTGGCCATCTTCCCTCCCCATATGAACAAGGTAACATTCCTTCAATCTCTCTAAAAAAATGTCTGTGGCAAGAAAATCAGCAGGCATCGGAAAATAAACAGAAATCGCAGCAACACGTTCATTTTAACCACCTGTATCCGACCCGCCAGTGACAGAGGGAGACCATCCCATCTTGCCAGGTCAGCTTTCACCCTCACCAAACTAGAAATGTTGTACCTATGGAGCCAACCCCATTCCCGAGCAACCTGGACCCCCAGCTATCTAAAGTGAGTCCCTGCCCGACGGAATGGCAGCCCCCCCCCCCCCACTGATTTTCACAGTAACTTAATTGCAGTGTTAATGTAAGCCTATTTGTGACAATAAAGATTATTATTAATTATTATTACATGTGACAATAAATAAATCAAATCAAGTGATCTTCCTGCACTGGCGAGTGAGCTCATCTGTGCAGGAAATTATGTCAAGTGGCATTGCTCGCCAAGGCCAAAGAGAAAAGGCAAAATACCATTAAATAGCGTGAGTGTCTTTCTCACGCTGCAGGCTAAACACGCCCAAAACGGGACTCTGTTACTGTCCCGTTAAAAATCGCGTCCCTTATTTCTCTTATCTTACAAAAATATATCTAGCTCAGCCTTGAAAACTTCAATTAACCCACCGGCTTCCATGGCCATTTAGGGAGAGTTCCCAGTGGTTAGCATTGCTGCCTCACAGCGCCAAGGTCCCAGTTCGATCCCGGCTCTGTGTCACTGTCCGTGTGGAGTTTGCAGATTGACCCCGTGTTTGCGTGGGCTTCTCCCCCACAACCCAAAGATGTGCAGGCCAGGAGGAATGGCCACGCTAAATTGCCCCTTAATTGGAAAAAGTGAATTGGGTACTCTAAATTTATTTTTAAAAACTTAGGGAGAATTCCAGATTTCCACCGCCCTTTGTGTCAATAAGAACTTCCGAATTTCACCCATGAATGGCCTGGCTTTAACTTTAACATCATGGCCCCCTTGTTCTAGAATCTCACACCAGAGAAAATTACTTCTTCATATCTATCCTAAAAAATTGATTTAACATTTTGAACACCACAATCAAATCACCTTCTAAACACAAGGGAATACAAACAAAGTTCAAGCAGTAGTCCCCACAATTTAACCTTTTAAGGATGAAGGAGATAGATTCGGGCAGTTAGCGATCCTAGGCAGGAGCTTTACGCATTGGAAGGGCAGAGACCACAGTCGCGGTGAAGATGCAGACGGTATGCCTAATTAATGGTTCGCCCCGCCATATCGTTGATCCAGGCCTCCACGCTTGGGGGTCTCGCATCCTTCCAGTGAATAAGAACCCTCCACCAGGCTACTAGGGACGCAAAGGCCGGAATGCCGGCCTCTTTCGCCTCCTGCACTCCCGGCTCCTCTGCAACCCCAAATATTGCGAGCCCCCAGCCCAGTTTGACCCTGGATCCTACCACCCTCGACACTGTCCCCGCTACGCCCTTCCAAAATTCCTCCAGCGCTGGGCATGCCCAGAACATATGGGCACGATTTGCTGGGCTCCCTGAGCACCTAATACACCTGTCCTCACTCCCAAAGAACCGGCTCAACCTTGTCCCAGTCATGTGAGCCCTATGCAGCACCTTAAACTGTATGAGGCTGAGCCTCGCACAGGAAGAGGAGGAGTTCACTCTTGCTAGGGCATCCGCCCACGTTCCCGCCTCAATCTCCTCACACAGCTCCTCCTCCCATTTACCCTTCAGCTCCTCCACCAAGGCCTCGTCTACCTCCTGCATCATTGGTACGTTGCTGAGATCCTCCCCTCTCCAACCCACACCCCCGAGAGCACCCTGTCCTGGACCCCACGCGGCGGCACCAGCGGGAACTCCGCCACCTGCTGTTGAGCGAACGCCCTTACCTGCATGTACCTAAAGGTGTTCCCCGGGGGGAGCCCAAACCTCCCCTCCAGCTCACCCAGGCTCGCAAACTTCCCGTCCACAAACAGGTCCCCCAACCTCCTAATACCTGCCCTGTGCCAACTCAGGAACCCGCCGTCAATTCTCCCCAGGACAAACCGTGGTTCCCCCGTATCGGGGACCCCATCGAGGCCCCCACCTCCCCCCTGTGCCGTCTCCATTGCCCCCAAATTTTGAGGGTAGCCGCCACCACCGGGCTCGTGGTGTACCTCGTTGGAGGGAGCGGCAGCGGCGCCGTTACCAGCGCCTCCAGGCTCGTGCCCACACAGGACGCCATCTCCACCCTCTTCCATGCTGCCTCTTCCCCGTCCATCACCCACTTACGCACCATCGCTGCGTTGGCAGCCCAATAATAGCCACAGAGGTTTGGCAGCGCCAACCCCCCCCCATCCCTGCCCCGCTCCAGGAACACCCTTCTCACCCTCGGGGTCCCCTGCGCCCACACAAATCCCGTAATGCTCCTGTTAACCCGCCTGAAAAAAGCCTTCGGGATAAGGATCGGGTGGCACTGGAACAGGAACAGAAATCTCGGGAGCACCGTTATCTTGACTGATTACACCCTACCCGCCAGAGACAGCGGCAACATGTCCCATCTCTTAAACTCCTTCTCCATTTGCTCCACCAGCCTTGTGAGGTTAAGCTTATGCAAGGCCCCCCAGCTCCTGGCCACCTGGACCCCCAAGTACCTGAAGCTCCTCTCCGCCATTTTTAGTGGGAGCCTACCAATCCCCCCCTCCTGGTTCCCCGGCTGTACAATGAACAGCTCGCTCTTCCCCAAGTTGAGCTTGTGCCCTGAGAAATCCCCAAATTCCCTGAGAATCCTCATCACCTCCGGCATTCATATAACAGCCTCACCCACCTGACAAACCCCTCCCGAAACCCGAACCTTTTCAGCACCTCCCACAAGTACCCCCACTCAACCCTATCAAAGGCCTTCTCCGCGTCCAACGGCACCACTATCTCCGCCTCCCCTTCCACCGCCGGCATCATATTAACATTCAAGAGCCTCCGTATGTTAGTATTCAACATCGTCGGAGGCAGAGCCCCCCTTCCCTTGCCTCGTTGAAGGTCCTAACCAACAGGGGGCCCAACAGGTCTGCATACATCTTATAGAATTCGACCGGGAACCCATCCGGCCCCGGCGCCTTCCCTGGCTGCATACTCCCTATGCCTTTGCCCAGGTCCTCCAGCTCAACCGGCGCCCCCAGTCCCTCCACCTGTCCCTCCTCTACCCTCGGGAATCTCAGCCGGTCCAAAAAGCGCCCCATTCCCCCCCTCCTCCGCTGGGGGTTCGGACTGATACAGTTCCTCGTAAAAGTCCCTGAAGACCTCATTAATGTCTACCCCATTTCGCACCACATTTCCTCCCCTATCCTTATCTCCACCGATCTCCCTGGCCGCATCCCGCTTATGGAGCTGGTGCGCCAGTATCCTGCTCGCCTTCTCCCCATATTCATACACTGCTCCCTGTGCCTTCCTCCACTGAACTTCCGCCTTTCTGGTGGTCAACAAGTCGAACTCAGCCTGGAGACTACTCCGCTCCCTCAGCAATCCCTTCTCCGGAGCCTCCGCGTATCTCCTGTCCACCCTCACCAACTCCCCCACCAGTCTCTCCCTTTCTCTCTGCTCTCCTCTCCCTGTGGGCTCGAATGGAGATCAACTCTCCCCTAACCACCGCCTTCAGCGCCTCCCAGACCGTCCCCACTCGGACCTCCCCATTGTCATTGGCCTCCAGGTACTTCTCGATACATCCTCGAACCCGCCCGCCCACCTCCTCGTCCGCCAGCAGCCCTACCTCTAAGCGCCAAAGCGGGCGCTGGTCTCTCTCCTCCCCCAGCTTGAAGTCCACCCAGTGCGGGCATGGTCAGAAATGGCTATCGTCAGATGGGAGCTGTGGACCCCTGGAGGTTTGCCCACCCGGGGGAGAAAGAATTCTCCTTCTTCTCCCCAGTACACAACGTGTTCACCAGAATTGACTTCTTTGTGGTGGGGAAAACGGTGCTTCCAGGGATAGACAAAGTGGAATACTCCGCAATTGTGATATCAGACCACGCCCCACACTACATGGACATGCGGCTGGAGACGGGAAGGGCCCAGCGCCCCACATGGAGATTGGACGGTACCTTACTAGCTGACAAGGCCTTCAGCGAAAGGATAGCGCGGGCCATAGCGGAGTACACGGAGAACAACCAAAACGGGGAGGTATCATCCTCCACGTTCTGGGAAGCGCTTAAGGCCGTACTAAGAGGGGAAATCATTGCCTTCAAAGCGCAAAAAGATAGGGAGGAAAGGGTGGCTGGGCAGAAGCTGGTCGACTCCATACTGGAGGTAGACCGTAAATACTCCGAGGCCCCGACCGTAGAGCTCCTGGTGGAGAGAAAAGAACTACAAAGGAACTTTGACCTGCTCTCCACCAGGAAAGCAGTACACCAACTCCGCCAGGCGCGCGGGACCCTGTACGAACACGGAGACAAAGCCAGCCGCCTGTTGGCACACCAGCTGAGAAAGCAGGCAGCCACCAGAGAAATTGCGCAAATCAGGGGTACCAGAGGCATGTTGGAAACAGAACCAGAGAGGATTAACAAAACCTTCAAGGCATTCTACCAAGAGCTGTACACCTCAGAGCCCCCAACGGGGAAGGCTGGGATGAACTGGTTCCTTGATGGACTGGACATACCAGTCGTGGGAGAGGGCAGGAAATGGGACCTGGAAGCACCACTAGCACTGGGAGAGATCATGGACAGCATTAGCTCCATGCAGACGGGGAAGGCGCCGGGACCGGACGGTTTCCCAGCGGACTTCTACAAAGAATTTGCAACAGCGCTGGCCCCGCACCTGCGGGAGATGTTCACAGACTCGCTAGCTCGGGGAACACTGCCACCCACATTAGCACAGGCCTCAAACTCGCTGATACCTAAGAAAGACAAAGACCCAACGGAATGTGGGTCATACAGACCCATATCTCTGCTGAACGCAGACGCCAAAATACTGGCCAAAATCCTAGCCAAAAGGCTAGAAGACTGTGTACCTGAGGTGGTCACAGAGGACCAGACGGGCTTCGTCAAAGGTAGACAGCTCACCTCGAACATCAGGCGCCTGCTGAACGTGATAATGACCCCCTCCGGGGAGAGAACACAAGAGGTGATCGTCTCCCTGGACGCAGAAAAGGCCTTCGACAGAGTCGAATGGAAATACCTCATAGAGGTACTGGAGCGGTTCGGGCTTGGAACAGGGTTCACCGCTTGGGTAAAGCTCCTATACAACGCTCCCATGGCGAGTGTACGGACCAACAATACCAACTCCCATACTTCCAGCTGCACAGGGGCACCAGACAAGGATGCCCACTTTCCCCGCTGCTGTTCGCACTAGCAATCGAACCGCTAGCAATCGCGCTCAGGGCAGCAAAAAATTGGAGGGGGATCCGAAGGGGAGGCAGAGAGCACAGAGTCTCACTCTATGCAGATGATCTGCTCCTCTACATCTCGGACCCACAAAGCAGCATGGACAGAATCATTGCGCTCCTGAAAGAGTTTGGAGCCTTCTCGGGCTACAAACTCAACATGAGCAAAAGCGAGATCTTCCCAGTACACCAGCAGGGGGGGGGGGGGGGGGGGGGGGGGGGGGCAGCACTAAAGGGGCTGCCGTTCAAACAAGCCCGACATAAATTCCATTACCTGGGGATCCAAATAGCCCATGACTGGAAAGGGATCCACAAATGGAACCTCACCAGCCTGGCGGAGGAAGTAAAAAAGGACCTGCAAAGATGGAACACACTCCCACTCTCCCTCGCGGGGAGAGTCCAGACGATCAAAATGAACGTATTGCCCAGGTTCCTCTTCCTGTTTAGATCCATTCCGATCTACATCCCCAAGGCCTTCTTCAAAGTGCTGGACAAACTTATCATGGCGTTCGTATGGGGGGGGGGGGTAAAAATGCTAGGATCCCAAAGAAGGTCCCACAAAAAACAAAATCCAGGGGGGGGCTAGCTCTCCCGAATCTACAATTCTACCACTGGGCGGCAACAGCCAAGCGAGTAAGGGGATGGATCCAGGAGCCAGAAGCCGAGTGGGTGTGTGCGGAGGAGGCCTCCTGCATGGGGACCTCCATCCGGGCCCTCGCCATGGCAGCACTCCCATCCCCACCCAAAAAACACTCCACCAGCCCAGTGGTGACAGCCACCCTCCAATCCTGGAACCAACTGCGGCAGCAATTTGGTCTGATCAAAATGTCGGACAAGGCTCCCATCTGCAACAACCATAGGTTCACACCAGCACTGACTGACACCACCTTCAAAAGGTGGAGACAGGACGGGGGGACACTGACAATCAGGGACCTATACACGGACGACAGGATCGCAACACTGGATGAACTGACAGAGAAATTTCGGCTAGCTGGGGGGAACGAGCTGCGGTACCTCCAGCTCAAAAACTTCCTACGAAAGGAGACAAGGACGTACCCACAACTGCCACGACAGACACTACTGGAAGACCTACTGGACGCAAGTATCCTAGAGAAAGGGAACTGTAGTGACATGTATGACCGACTGGTAGACAGGGACGACACCGTACTAGACGCAACAAGAAGGAAATGGGAGGACGACCTGGGGATGGAGATAGGGTGGGGACTCTGGAGCGAAGCACTACATAGGGTCAACTCCACCTCCACGTGCGCAAGGCTCAGCCTGACGCAACTAAAAGTGGTACATAGAGCCCACTTAACAAGAAACCGTATGAGTAGGTTCTTCCCGGAGGTGGAGGACAGATGCGAACGGTGCCAAAGAGGCCCGGCCAACCATGCCCACATGTTCTGGTCTTGCCCCAGGCTTGTGGAGTACTGGACAGCCTTCTTCGAGGCTATGTCCAAAGTGGTGGGGGTGAGGGTGGAGCCATGCCCGATAGTGGCGGTCTTCAGGGTTTCAGACCAGCCAGATCTATTCCTGGGGAGGAGGGCGGACGCCCTTGCCTTTGCCTCCCTGATCGCCCACCGTAGAATCCTGTTTGGCTGGCGGTCAGCAGCACCGCCCAGAGCTGCAGACTGGCTGTCCGACATCTCGGAATCTCTCCAAATGGAGAAAATCAAATTCGCCATCCGAGGGTCGGACGACGGCTTCCACAGAATGTGGGAGCCATTCATGCAATTGTTCCGGGACCTGTTGTGGCCAACGAACAAGAGGAAGAATAGTCGGGTGGCCAAGAATCAGGGGAAAATTGACGGGAATCGGGGGAAGGTAGCCGGGGGGAGGGGGGGGGGGGGCTACAGGGGTTTGATGGCAAGCTAAGGCCCAAAACCAAACTGTAAATAAATGCCAATAAACATGTGCCTCGGCCATATTGGGGAATGTAAAATATGTATGCCGGCTAAAGGGGGGAGGCCACAGTTATTATTACGAAGATGCTTACCTGTAAATATATATGTTAATTTTTGCGTGTTCTTTTTTCTCTCTCTCTAACAATTTGTAATTTGTTCAATATAAAACATGAAAACTGAATTAAAAACATTTATAAAAAAGAGAAATGGCTATCGTCGAGTACTCAGCATCCTCCACCCTCGCAATCAGCGCCCTACTCAAAACGAAAAAATCAATCCGGGAATAGGCCTTATGCACATGGGAGAAGTATGAAAATTCCCTGGCCCTCGGCCTCGCAAACCTCCATGGATCCACCCCTCCCATCTGGTCCATAAACCCCCTCAACACCTTAGCTGCCGCTGGCCTCCTGCCTGTCCTGGATCTGGATCGATCTAGTGTCGGATCCAGCACCGTGTTAAAATCCCCCCCCCATTATCAGGCCCCCTGCCTCCAAATCTGGAATGCGGCCCAACATGCGCCGCATGAAACCCGCATCATCCCAATTCGGGGCGTATACATTGACCAGCACCACCCGCTCCCCCTTGCAGCTTGCCGCTTACCATCACATACCTCCCGCCGCTGTCTGCCACAAGATTCGACGCCTCAAACGACACCCTCTTTCCCACCAGGATCGCCATCCCCTGATTTTTTGCATCCAGCCCCGAACGAAACACCTGGCCTACCCATCCCTTCCTCAATCTAACCTAATCCGCCACCTTCAGGTGCGTCTCCTGAAGCATAGCCACATCCGCCTTCAGCCCCTTCAGGTGCGTAAACACGCGGGCCCGTTTGACCGGCCCATTCAGTCCCCTCATATTCCAGGTTATCAGCTGGATTTCTGCATTTTATTGTTGGCCTATCCTCCCACTTGGCCCGGTCCTGGCAACACCTCCTGGAGAGGCTGATGCAAAAATGCCATTTGAGCCGTGTGAATGTGGTTCTCCCTGTCACACATTACCTTCTGCATACTTAATTCTTCCATGTGAACTTAACTGTGGCCAACCCCACCGTCCCCCCGTGCTCTGTGTCTAATCTGTACAAAAGAAAGAAGATGCACCTATAAATTTCCTTTAACAGCTTCAGGACATCCCAAAGCAATTTACAGCCAATGTAGTATTTGTAAATTCTAGTCACTGTTGTAATGTAAGAAGTGTGGCCAATGTTTGCATAACAGGAGCCCACAAACAGCAATGGAACGTTGACCGAATAATCTGTTGTTTGGGGGATATTGTAGCCATCTAAGATGGCCACCAGCAAAGGACCATGGGAAATATGTCCAACCCAAGACTCAGACAGATACAGAGCCTATATGTATCTGAAACACAGGTAACCAGACCTGATCGAAATCCCCGCTCGTTTGCATTTAATGGCCCATTTTCCCAGGACAATAGAACTCCAATCAAGCAACCGGTACAGTCACAGACTGATCGGCACCACTCCCCTGACTCAGAAAACACATCTGCCAAGATCAATGACCGCTAAGGACCCGCCCAGCCACCAAAGCACCCGCCCCTTTATTGGCTGAAAGCGAAGACAGTGATCAGAGCCCTGCCGAACTATTGGGTCCAAGGTTAAGGACCGCCCCAAAGAGTGCGAAATCTCAGAGTAATAAAAGAGAGCACAGCCATGTGTTCTGTCTCTTTTGGATCCGGCCTGTGCCACCCAATTGTAGCAGGAACAGCCGGCTAAGTTCAAGACCAACGATCACTACCTGACAGATGAGCTCAGCAGAGACAGAGTCGCTTTCTTCGAACCAGCCAAGTGAAATACAGATAAAGGCCTTATCCATTTGCACAGCACCGGTTGCCCTGAAGTTAAGTATACGTTATTGTAGCTGACAGGTGTAGTTTAACTCGTAGTAGATATTGTGTTTGCATGTCGAGATAACTCTTGTGTATGTAAATAAACCATCTTTTGGACTAACCAACTGGTTGTGTGGTCATTTGATCGATATAAGGGAAGGCTTGTGGTTCACCAGCATTATTAATAGAGCAACAATATATGTTGGCCATGACTTCAGAACTCTCCTGCTCTCTTCTTCAAATAGTGCCATAGTATCCTTTCACCCTGAGAGGGCAGATGAAGCATCAGTTCAGCATCTCTTCCAATAGACAACATTGCCACCAATATAGCCCTTCCTCAATACTACACTGTTGGATGCTCAAGTTCATTAGTGTCATTCAGGGAAGGAAATCTGCCGTCCTTGCCTCATCTGGCCTACTTTTGACTCCAGATCACAGCAAGGTGGTTGATTCTTACATGCCCTCTCAAATGATCTAGCAAGCCACCATCACAGACAACTAGAACATAGAACATAGAACATAGAACAGTACAGCACAGAACAGGCCCTTCGGCCCTCAATGTTGTGCCGAGCCATGATCACCCTACTCAAACCCACGTATCCACCCTATACCCGTAACCCAACAACCCCCCCTTAACCTTACTTTTATTAGGACACTATGGGCAATTTAGCATGGCCAATCCACCTAACCTGCACATCTTTGGACTGTGGGAGGAAACCGGAGCACCCGGAGGAAACCCACGCACACAGGGGGAGGACGTGCAGACTCCACACAGACAGTGACCCAGCCGGGAATCGAACCTGGGACCCTGGAGCTGTGAAGCATTTATGCTAACCACCATGCTACCCTGCTGCCCCCAACTAGGAATGGGCAATAAATGCTGGCCCAGCCAGAGAGGCCCAAGTCCCGTAAACTAATTTTTAAAACGTCCCTTAATGGGAGTTCAACCAACAGCCTTCGCATTCAGAGGCAAGAGTGGTACCACTGGCCAACATGCACACCTGCTAATCTTGGAATGGAACATCTCAGTGCTGTCGCAAATGGACGTCGCTCTTCACCTTGAGGAGTTTAATGATGAATACCCCTACCTGTCTCTCCCGTTTGCCCACTTCCTCCAGGGTATGTTTGAGTGTCTTCAGCTCACTGCCCACAGCTTCCAGTATGTTCCGAGCTCGATCTTTCTCCTCCTTTGCCTCGAATTCGGTGAAGTCCAGATCGGACTTTGTGGAGTTTAGCTTTTCTATAGCCGTCTCCTTCAACCTCTCCAGCTTCTTCATGGATTTATTAAGCTCCTCTATCATTTTACTTTGCTCCAGTGTTTTAATCTACAGACATATTGGAGGAGAAGACAGTTCTATCAATTGGAATTGTGCACACCTTATAGAGAATGAACCAACAATAAAGCTTTCAATTAAACAAAGGAAAGTATGTAAGTGTTGGTCTGAAGTCTCAATGTAGAGGGTGATTTGCATCTCAGCATCAACTAACCAACCAACCAAGGTTAACGACATAGTGGTAATGTCCCTGAACCCCAGTAATTCAGAGACGGTTGCTAACATTTTTCAGCCATTCCACCGGCGGCATCTTCCAGACGCGTCATCGGGCGGTCCTCCACAGTGGGTTCCCTGACAGTGAAAGGTGCGAACAACGGGAAAACCCGTTGACGGCAGCGAGACCGGAAGATGATGCTGGTGGTCAATGGCAGGCCACCTCCACTGCAACAAAACATGCTGGGGAGGAGGGCCAAATGATCCCGCCAGTGAGTTCAAATCCCACCATGGCAGCTTGAAAATATAAAACAAGAAGCAGAAAAGTGGCCACGTTGTAAAAATTCAATGAACCGATTCATGAATGTCCTTTAGGACAGGAAACCTGTCATTCTTATCCAGTCTTCCTTTCTGGGACTCCAACATGGTTCGTACAGTTTTTTTAATGTAATTTTTTACAAACATTTAAAAATACAAAAACGTAAATACTCTGGGGAACAGTCTCTCCAACTCACAATTTTACAGTCTGTATCTGTACAAGTTATTCTTTTTTCCCCTTTTCAACTCCACCCCCCCAACGGCGAACAATTCCTCAAACATGGTCACGAACAATCCCCAACATGGTTAGCTCTTAGCTACCTTCTGAAATGGCCAAGCAAGCATGCAGGTGTATCATCACTTTCCCAGGAAAACGAGAGATGGTCAATGAATGTCAGCCTTGCCAATATAGTGCCCATGGCCCGAGATTGAAAAATAAAAAAATACAATTGCTCTCCTTTAAACACCAAAATCGGTCTTGTGGGGCAGTGGGTAGCGTCCCTGTCACTGGGCCAGAAGGTCTGGCTCGAATCCCACCCCAGGACTTGTTGGCCAAGGAAGTTGCGCTCATAACAGGTTGAATGTCAACCTGTAAGTTCTTCCAAACACGCCAATGAATGCCAGTAAGAGCGGGAAAGACTCCTGGCCATCCATGCTTGATGTGGAATGGCGCCCCTCAAACTATAAGCCTCTGGCGACAGACAATCAACCTGTTCCAGGAATTAGTAGCTATGAAAATGGACAAAAGTCTGCCTTAGTGCACCACTAGGTGCGGGAAGACAATTGGAAACACCAAAATCAGGGATACTTTTTGAATTTCTAGTTACCTCTGCCTACTTGATTGATACAATATATGCAAGCAAAATAGGCAATTCGCTAATCCAACACTTCCAGTATGGGTCTGACACAAATGGGTCAATGTAAGGAGTATACGGTGCAGCAATGCTTGCGTAACTTTCTTTCTCACTGGAAGGGAAGATCATGTTCATGTAATGATTGATAACCTCACTTGGTCCTCTCTTCACTGTGAAGAGGAACTTGGCAACTAGTACAGAACCAGGCAGCATCTACCATCCATAATGGAGGGTCAAATACCAGCTTTCAAGATCAGCCAGTCAAACCTAACATTGTTGAATAGCTGGCACCCCTATTCCACTGAACCTCTCTTTTTGCAGGAGCCCTTAAAGCTAAAGGTTGTGAGATAGTAACCTTACATGCAGAATATTAGGACAGAGGGCCAATAGCACATTGGTCAATGGTAAGAGGCTGGGAGTTTTGGAAGTACCTTAAGCTCATGAGTGTCAGAAAGCTTCGCTTTCAGATCTATGCTGGAGGTTTGTGCTTTATGGAGTTCCTTCTCAAGACGTTCCACTTTTTTCTGCAGCTTCCGCACAGTTAAGTGGGCCTCGTCCCTTTCCACCGCCAACGCAGTTTGGGTCTGTTTCTCAACATCCAGTTGGGTGATTTTTTTCCTCAGCAGGTCCATGTGCAGCTCCTTGCTGACCAACTTCTCTTTCTGGGCTTTAAGCTGGGAGAGTTTAAAGAAAAAAGAATTAGTCTCTTTTGTTCTCTCAGATTGAAAGCGATTTGTTCTTTAAAACGCCAGCCCTAGCTCAGTGGCTGCACCCTGGGCCTGGAGTCAAAAGGTTGTGTGTTCAAATCCAGCTCCAGAGACTTAAACACATAATCCAGGCCAATACATTATAATATGGGCAATACGGTAGCACAGTGGTTAGCACTGTTGCTTCACAGCGCCAGGGTCTCAGGTTCGATTCCCGCTGGCGTCACTGTCTTTGTGGAGTATGCACGCTCTCCCCGTGTCTGCGTGGCCTCTGGGTGCTCCGGTTTCCTCCAACATGTCCCGAAAGATTTGCTGTTAGGTGAATTGGCCATTCTGAATTTTCCCTCCTTGTACATGAACATGCGCCGGAATGTGGCGACTAGGGGATTTTCACAGTAACTTCGTTGCAGTGATAATGTAAGCCTACTTGTGACAATAATAAATATTATTATTATTAGTATTACATGGGTGGGAGTGCTGCACTGCCGAAGATGTCATCTCATTTGAATGAGGTGTTAAATCCTCACAGGTGGCTGTAGTACATCCCGTGGCAGTCAGAAAAGGAGAGCAGGTGTTCTACCCAGGGTTCTGGCTAATAATTGTCGCTCGGTCAACATCACCAAAACGGATGATCTGTTCCCGACCCTCTTCCCTGCTTGCGGTGCACCAATTGGTTGCTGGGTTCCCTGCATTACAACAATGTCTGCATTTCAGAAGTACTTCATTGGCTGTAAAGCACTTTGGGATGTGCTGAGGCTTTTTTCTTTAGGCCCGAGTAGAGGGAGCTTTACTTTCCATCGGTCTGTCTCTGTTCCTGACATGGGACTGTTTGGTACTAAAATGGTCTGAACTCCATTCTTTAGCATCAGTATCACTTACCTTGATCAGCACAAACATTTTAGAAAAGGAGAAAAAAAACTCTGAATTAAGTAATTCTGAAAAGTCTGTGAGAAAAAATAAATTTACAAGTCTTACTGAAGCCCGGTGTAAATAAATGTCCATCCAGGGAGCCTCTTGATTACTATTTTTCCCCAAACACAGTTGTCGTGGAGAGATATTGCTTCAGGTTTAGGTG
Source organism: Scyliorhinus canicula (assembly GCF_902713615.1). Lineage (NCBI taxonomy): Eukaryota > Metazoa > Chordata > Chondrichthyes > Carcharhiniformes > Scyliorhinidae > Scyliorhinus > Scyliorhinus canicula. Next base: position 193,635,608 of record NC_052146.1, on the reverse strand, counting down.
TTAACTCCAAATCAGTTGGACGTAACAGTAACCTGCAATTTCCTGTCCTTGTTAGTGCTGAGATAGACACATACGAGGTGACTTGATGACTGGGAATTGAAACGACTGGATAGCATTTTCAATTTAAAATGTAAGCAGTAACGAGTGTGAAATTATGCCCAGGAAGATCCGTTAGATGAAGATTCTGGGATGGTTGCATGAAGTATTGGCTCCAGTTCATACACAAAGATTAAATGCTCTCCCCACTGGCATGAATGGGGATGGTAGCGTGTTGAAAATGTACTCTCCCCCCTACCACAGGCTCCACCAGCTCATTCAATCTCCTTCTCAAACCCATGCACACACTATCTTGAACTCTACCCAGTCAAATGTTTAGATACTGGATTTACAGTTGTCATTATTGATGGTGGCACAGTGATGAGCACCGCTGCCTCACAGTGCCAGGGACTCGGGTTCGATCCCGGCCTTGGGTGACTGCCTGTATGGAGTTTGCACTTCTCCCAGTGTCTGAGTGGGTTTTCTCTCACAGTCCAAAGATGTGCAGGTTGGGTGGAATGGCCATGCTAAATTGCCCCTTCGTGTCAAAAAGGTTAGGTGGGGTTACGGGGTTGCTGGCCGAGGTGGGGTGCCCTCTCAGAAGGTCGCACAGATTCGATGGGCGAATGGCCTCCTTCTGCACTGTCGGGATTCTATGATTTTTTTAAAACATTTTCAATAAATTTAGAGCATCCAATTATTTTTGTCCAATTAAGGGGCAATTTAGCATGGCCAATCCACCTAGCCTGCACATCTTTTGGGTTGTCGGGGCAAAACCCACGCAAACACGGGGAGAATGTGCAAACTTCACACGGACAGTGACCCAGAGCCGGGATCGAACCTGGGACCTTGGCGCCGTGAGGCAGCAATGCTAACCACTGTGCCACCGTGCTGCACTGTAGGGATTCTATGATGTGAAAGGGTAATGGGCACAGATTGTTATCTTCACTGCCTGGACAGTAATCTCCTGGGATGGATCGTCCAAACTCTCAATAGGAATCAATAAAATAAAAATTATGGGATTCTATGAAGGTGTGTGCATACAGCCTCCAAGATTACTGCCCTAAGGTGAAAATCTATACCATAAACAGCTAGAAAGACTGGTGGATTATTAAAAAATTCATTTACGGGATGTGAGTGTCGACGGCTCAGCCAGCATTTATTGCCCCTCCCTACTTGCCTTTGGGAAGGTGGTGGTGAGCTGCCTTCCTGAACCCCTACAGACCCAGAGGTGTAGGTACACTCACAGTGCTGTTACGGAGGGAGTTCCAGGATTTCAACCCAGCGACAGTGAAGGAACAGTGATATATTTGCCAAGTCAGGATTGTAAGTGACTTGGAGGGGAACCTCCAGGTGGCGGTGATAGGTAGGATCAAGACAGGCAAGCTGGATAGAGCAAGAAAGTTCACGATAAAGTAGATTGCACTTGGGCGATAGACAGGGATTGAATGGTGGGTAAGAGTTGATGAGGGGCGGGAATGTGGATGGGTCATGGCTGCTGAGTTGATTGGCTGTTTCTTGCTCATAGCATACTGGCTTCACTCCACCTTGTACTAGAAAATCAATCAAATTAAATTGACAACGTCAAGAGTTGGATATCGGAGATTATTCTACCTTTCTCTTCAGATTGTATGTAAGAGTCTTGTTCTCAATTATGGCCTCATTCTCCATTTTAAGTAGCTGGTCAGTTCGAGCAAGAATAGCCTCCAGCTGCATATCAAAGCCAATCTCTGCTGTCATTCTCTCCAGCTTCATCTTCTCTGCTACATCCTCCAGGAATTTGAGATACTTCACAGGAAATGAACATTTTAATTACTAAGGTGCATGCATTTGTGTTTGCAAACACAATTTTAACCTTCCAACGAAGATGCAGAAATATTCAGATAAATTGTCCCACATTTAGATCTCACATTGACATCAATTCACATCGCAAATATAAAGTATCTAAAACTTAAACCCAAACATACATCCTCCAATCCAGCTTCAGGTCTGAGCCACTTCACCAAAAGCAATGAGTTCAAGGAACGGACTCTATGAGAGGATGTGGCCTGTTTCATTCCCATATGTTATGGCAGTCCAGGGAAGATGGCGCCCTTAGGAGTGCCAGCCATACCATGAGAGATCCGTCCTTTGACTAGTAATCCGGGGGCTGAATCTCACTTACAAGTATACATGTGAATAATCTACCCAATTCCAATGCATTTACCTGAATTAAAAACGCAATCATTCCAAACAGAGAGGAAACCAAGGACTGTCGGAGATCAGAGAGCATTAGCATCATACTTGGGCCTCAATTTTAATCCTGGCACTGGCGTTCAAATATGCCCAGCCTCAGTGGGTACATTTCTCAAGAGACCTTGACTGAAGCAGGAGTGTTTTAAAATCAGAAAATGCTGGAAAAATCAGCAGGTCTGGCAGCTTCGCTGGAGAGGGAAACAGCACTAATGCGGTGAGTCTGAATAATCCTTCTACAGAACTGTAATTAACTGTGTTTCCTTCTCCACAGATGCTGTCAGACCCGAGTTTATCTAACATTTCCTGCTTTTATTTCAGATTTCCAGCATCTGCAGGATTTTGCTTTCATTTGGGGGAAGTGTTTTATTGTGCTGGGGCTCATGAGCTGGGGCAACGAGCAAGGTGCCTGCAAAGCTGGAGAACTCTGTCGCCTCCAATGTCCTGCTCCTTGGGTTTAAGGAGGAGACAGGGGAACTTTGAAGGATGAGAATGTGTAGCGTGGAAGAAAACCAAAATAAATAATATAGCCCCATTCTGTTCCCTCCCAGTTGATGGGTTAAGTGCCGATAACTTCTCATTCACTGTTATAAAAGCAAGTTTGGTGTTGAAATAATCAGAAAATAAACTTGGTCCAAATGGTCCCCATACTTTCAGTTTGTCCAGGCTCAAACTATCGCAAAGCACGTCTCCAGACAGCAGATTTCCCTCCAAGTGCCGGACTTTCTCCTGGAGCTCGGATAGCCTCTGCTCTGCCTTTGTGGAGCGCTGCAGGGCAGCTTGGTGCAGATCCACCTGCTTCTCCAGTTGCTCCGCCAGTTTGATCACCTTCTCTTCCAGCTGCGACACTGTCTGACAGAGACGTTAGAAACACACAATTAATGACTGCGACCACTTTCTGGTCCCGATGGTCGCAATTGGAACTGATCTTTGCTGTACCGTCATCCATGGTGAGAAATGTGCCAGCGCCAACACTTTACACCTACAGCGAGCTTTCATATGGGTGTGTAAATTAACAAATACAATGGGATTCTCAGGGAGGCGGGGGGGGGGGGGGGGGGGGGGGGGGGGGGGTTAAACTAAACTTACAAAACTCAAGATACAACTGCTGGCCTATTCTAACTGTACACTTTCTCAGCTGTTTTGTATCCCATTTTACCCAATCTTAAAACCATAAGAAATAGGAGTAGACCATTCAGCCCTTAGAGCCTGCTTCTCCATTTAATAAGATCATGGCTGATTTAACACTCAAAAAGTCCACTGTCCTGCCTTCTCTCAGTAACCCTGAATTCCCCGACTGATTAAAAACCTATCGATCTCAGCCTTAAAAGATTTGGTTCCCTATCCTTTGACATCCTCACCCAACAAAATAAATCTATCAACCTCACAGCATGAGTCACTCTGACTCCATTCCTAATGGGCCTTGCTTTAATTTTAATGGGTTCCCCTTGCAATGAATTCCCACACCCTCTTGGCACCCGTCGTATCGAATGCTTTTGTACCACTTTACCTGAATTTGATCACCCCTGAACCCTCTTAGCTGAAGGGGATACATGCCAAGTGGATGCAACCTTTTGTCACAATTTAACCCTTTGAGTCCTGGTATCACATTGGTGAATCTGTACTCCACCCTCTTCCCACACCACCCATGGTCACTGTATCTACTCTGTGTTGCACTGCTTGATGTGATGGCATAGGCAAATATCCATAAAGAGAAAAGGCAGGTTAATGCTTCAGGATTGTCTCCTTCATCAGAACTGAAGGTTGAAAGAAAAACGGCCAAAAGTAGTTCGGCTTGAAAAGCCGAGGAAAGGTGCAAAGTGGAAAACATTTAACTCCCTCCGTGATTGGTGAATTTGTGGATTTTCTCTCCGCCCTCTGCACTATTCCCCCATTTTCCCAGCCTGACTAAAATGCCTTCTTATTGTTCGAACTTCAGTTTCGATGTGGGGTACAGATCCAAAGCATCGACTTGCCGTCCTCCCCTTGCCCAGTGACCTGATGTGCAATGTCCTGGATTTTCTGTTTTAGCTTCGGGTTTGCAGATTCGGCGTTATTTCCTTTTATTTTAATTCTGCTGTGGAATATTTTAGTGGCATTTACGAGCACTTAAGCGCCGTCTGGCTGAAGAGGGGGCCGCGTCCGGCTAACAGCCTGCATCTGGGGCACTCCCACTTCCAAAGCACTGAACAAATAATTCAGCCCTCTCTAAACATTGCATCATTTTCAGAAAATAGTGCTGAGCATGTTTTTATTTCAGCGAGCGTCCCTCACCCTATGCTCCCGCCGCCTCAGTGCCGATCATTGTTACCAGACAATCAATAAAGATTTTTAAGCTAATAAAATATCCAGCACAGGCAAAGACGGTCAAAGGTATAAAAACGTTGACTCAATTCTTTGGTAATCTTTGCGGTTGTGGGCAACATTGGGTTGATTTTAAGAGCCCCACCTATCGAAAGGTTTTATGGATGGGAGATTCAGGATGAGTGTGGGCCTGGATTCTCGACATCCAACCCAGAGGACAACGGGCTGAGTTTGCAGTGTCACTTTGTCAGATCTACAGGGAGACTTGTGCTGTTCAAATGGGTGGATGACAGAAAAGTTGGCCTCTCAAAGGCTGATCATAGCCTGCACACTCATTGCGCATTTGTAAAACATGGCGCATCATGAAGCAAACTGTAACAAGATTTCCCCTTTCATAGATAAACATTGAGCTCCACAGATTGGCACCAGAGATTAGTAATCTCAACGCCTACCCAGAAAAATTAAGACAGTACAATAATACTACTATTCATCAAGGCCTGTAATCAAGGTATCAGTCTTGTGGTTTCTGTCAAATACTGAACTTGTGCAATTCGGTAACGTCCGGCCTATTTACAAGCTCTCTGCTTCATTCGCACCTGTAGACAAGGCAAAGGTGAAGGAAGTTATGTCAACATGCAGCCTTTAAAGAGCAGCAGCATTAGGAATTTAGCTACTTGTAAAGTTAAACAGCCACATCAGGAAACAAAATCATTTTCAAAAAGCAGACTTTGAATACGTGTCAGTATTTCCAAATCCTCCATCCGGGGAAGAAATAGCTGGCAAAAATAGACATAGATGGGCAAGCAGTGAAGAAAAAAGCAATAGTGAGCACTGGTGAGCATTTGAGCCCTTGTTTGTTTATTTGATAATGCCATTTGGTCATTTCAGTTTGGTTACAGTTTCAGCTCTAAGTTGCAGCCAGAATTTATGGCCTGCTGTTGAATGGGGCCGTATAGTGGTAAACGATCAAAGAGTTGTACTGCAGTATAGAGAATGTGAGAGGGGGGGCGGAGCGGTGGCATAGTGGTTAGCACGGCTGCCTACGGAGCTGAGGACCCAGGTTCGATCCTGGCCCCGGGTCACTGTCCGTGTGGAGTTTGTACATTCTCCCCATGTCTGCGTGGATTTCACTCCCACAACCCAAAGATGGGCAGAGTAGGTGGATTGGCCATGCTAAATTGCCCCTTAATTGGAAAAAAAATAATACTCTAAATTTATAGGGAAAAAAAGAATGTGAGCAATTACAATGCCACTTTTCTACTTTCCCCATTCAAAACAATGCAGGAAAACTGTCCATGAGTACAAGGTATGTTTGCGCACTGCCCCTCAGTATAAGGTCTACTGGGCATAGTCATCAGGTGTAATGTAAATTGGGAACCCTCCCCTCCAACACATGGGCAGGAATTAATGAGCCCAATGGGGGTCTCGCCGACTGGTTGGAGAAACACTAGGAAACCCCTACCATTTCCTTGGGGATGTCCTGACAGTTAACATGGGCCTTTCCCGGGATTGAGGCCTGTCAGGGGCAGAAATACTGCCCGCAGAGAGCTCCCTGCTGATTAGAGACCGGCGGGTCCTCAGCTGCATCAGGAGCGATGGCAGCTGCTGGTGGTCCACCCACTAGCAGCCCACGATCAAGAAAGTAGCCCAGGCCAAAGGCGAGTCTGGCACAAAAGTAAAGCGGGAAAGGTGGCCAATCCATAGCTTACAAGGGAAATTAAGAAAGAAGCACACAAATTGGCCAAGAAAAACAACAGGTCTGAGGATTGGGTGCAGTTTAGAATTCAGCAAAGGAGGACCAAGGGATTAATTAAGAAGGGGAAATAGAGTACGAGAGTAAGCTTGCAGGGAACATGAAAACTGACTGTAAAAGCTTCTATATGTACATGAAGAGAAAAAGATCGGTGAAGACAAATGTAGGTCCCTTATTGTCAGAAACAGGGGTATTTATAATGGGGGACAAAGAAATGGCTGAGCAATTAATTACATACTTTGTTTCTGTCTTCACAAATGAGGACACAAATAAGATACCAGAAATGTTAGGGAGGCTGGGTTTGGTGAGAGGGAGGAACTGAAGGAGATCAATATTAGGATAGAAATGGTCGAAAGGAACTTGATGGGATTGAAGGTTGATAAATTCCCTGGGCCTAATAATCTACATCACAGAGTACTTAAAAAAGTAGCTCTAGAAATAGTGGATGCATTGGTGGTCTATAGACTCTCTATGGACTCTCAAACAGTTCCTACTGGTTGGAGGGTAGCTAATGTAACTCCACTATTTAAAGAGGGAGGTAGAGGGAAAACAGGGAATTATAGACCAGAAAACTTGACATCGGTAGTGGGAAAATTGTAGAATCCATTATCAAAGATTTTATAGCAGAGTGGCAGGATCAGACATGGATTTATGAAGGGGAAATCATGCTTGACCAATCTACTGCAATTCTTCAAGGATGTACTAGTAGAGATGGTGAGGGGGAATCAGTGGATGTGGTTTATTTGGACTTTCAGAAGGCTTTTGACAAAATCCCACATAAAAGATTAGCGTGTAAAATTAAAGTGCATGGGATTAGGGATAGTGCATTGAAACGGACAGAAAATTGGTTGACAGATAGGAAACAAAGAGTAGGAATTAACGGTCTTTTTCCAAATGGCAGGCAGTGACTAGTGGGATTCTGCAGGGATTGGTGCTGGGACCCCAGCTAGTCACAATATAAATTGTGGCATGGTAGCACAGTGGTTATCACAGCTCCAGGGTCCCAGGCAGGGCCGGCTCAAGGTACCGGCAACTCGGGCAGTCGCCCGGGGCGCCATGTGCTGGGGGCGCCATCAAGGACTGCGTGACTGGCGTCAGAGACCCGGCGCATGCGCAGTTGGGCCGGTGCCAACCAGCGCATGCGCGGTGGCCGCCCCGCACAAACATGGCGGATGGATCCAGGCTCGCCGGTGGAAGAAAGGAGACCTGCCGACAGAGAGACCGGCCCGCCGATCGGTCGGTCCCGATCATGTACCAGGTCACTCCGGCGCCCCCCCCCCCCCCGGTGAACGGTGCCCCCCCCCCAGTGAACGGAGCCCCCCCCCCCCGAAGGGCGCCGAAGTTCAGCTTGCCCGGGGCGCCAGCAACCCTAGGGCCGTTTCTGGTCCCAGGTTCCATTCTCGACTTGGTTACTGTCTGTGCGGAGTCTGCACGTTCTCCCCGTGCCTGCATGGGTTTCCTCCAGGTGCTCTGGTTTTCTCCCACAGTCCAAAGATGTGCGGGTTTGGTGGATTGGCCGTGCAAAAATTGCTCTTAGGTTAGATAGGGTTGCCTGGTTGCTGGAAAGGGTGGAAGTGCGGGCTTAAGTAGGGTGTTCTTTCCAAGAGCTGGTGCAGACTCGATGGGGCAAATGGCCTCCTTCTGCACTGTAAAATCTATGATTCTATGATATTAATGATTTAGATGAGGGAACAAAATGTAGCATCTCCACATTTGTAGATGACATCAAATTGAGTGGGAAGGTGAGCTGTGAGGAGGACGCAGAGATCCTTCAGTGTGATTTGGACAAGTTGAGTGAGCGGGAAAATGAATGGCAAATGTAGTATGATTTGGATAAACGTGAGGTTATCCACTTTGACAACACAAACATTAAGGCAAACTATTATCTGAATGGCCATAAATTATGAAAGGGGAATGTGTAACGAGATCTGGGTGTCCTCGTACACCAATCGCTGAAAGTAAGCATGCAGGTGCAGCAAGCTGTACCATGTGGTTCATTAATGTCCATTAGGGAAAGACAATCTGCCATCCTTACCTGGTCTGGTCTCCATGTGACTCCAGACCCAGAGCAAAGTGGTTGATTCTTAACTGCCCTCTGAAATGGCTGAGGAAGCGAGTCAGTTCAAGGGCAATTGCGGATGGGCAACAATTATTGGAGTCGGGCATCGGGGTAGGGTGAATGCGTGTCCAGTGTCGGGTCGAGCTTGGTTTGGGGGTGGTGGTGGGGGGGTGGTGCTGGGTGGTTATATGCGGGCGGGCTGTCCCATGAGGGTCTCATTCTGGGTGTTTACAATAGTTACTCTGAAGTTAGAAGTATTTCTTTTCCCTTCTAACTCTTTCAGATTAACTATCAGGGTTAAACTAGCAGAACCATCCGAAGTTAGCAATTTAACTTGCTCCTGTCGGCTGGTTCCCAGCCCAGCGTAATTGTCCCGAGGAAGTTAGTCCTTCTGGACAATTGCCAGGTAAACTCTAGAGTGGGAACTCCCAAGAGGATTCCCCAGTGCATCTTTGGGGTATCTCCCAAATGCGACACTGGGGAACCAGGAAGTTATGGGAATATGTGTTCAACTCCTGGGTTTTGAATCCACCCAGGAGGAGGCTGAGGCAAGCGAAGACCAGGTGGCATTCATGCTAATCATCTGTTTGCTTCAACAAATCCTCTCCCTTCAACCTCCGCTTAATTTTCCTGTTTGCATTTACTCTCAATGATAGTTATTCTCAGATATTCTTACTTCAGTCTCCACCAATCCTTTAATTGTGTAGCTACACCCTTATTGCTCTGCGTGTGTATGCCTTCCATTTGGCCCTGTTCTCCTTCATTTTCAAATGAATCATGCTCCCTCTTTACCCCTCTGGAAAGCTGTCTATTTCCAGTGTCTGTGCATATTCCAGTGCTTGCTATTGTTACTGGTCTCTCTGACTGCTTTATAGCAACACCATGTGGCAACAAAATGATTGGCAGCAAAGACATTGCTTACTGCAAGTGGTAAGACACAGCCAAACATAATTTCTTCACGCCAAAACTGAAAATGGAAAGTCAGCTTCAACTATATTCCCTTGAAGACTGAAAGTTGTGGAGTGATGTCATTGAGCTGTCTAAAATGATATTAGGATAGGTGGAATGAAAGTAGTCCCTTCAATAGGGAAATCCAGAACAAGAGGACCTAAGCTTAACATTCAATTCATTTGGGAGTGATATCAGGAAACATTTCTTCACCCTGTAGCCACCTGGGGTGGCCACTGCCCAACACAAAATGGAAGATTGCAAGGAATGCAGGGAAAATGGACATGTTGTAAAGCAAGCAGCTTGCAAAGCGATTGTATATTGGGACGACTGCAGAAACCAGTTTTGACTTGCAGAAACCAGACAGCACTGTGAAAAGAAACCAGTTAACATACTAATGAGGTGATACCGGGCGATCCCCAGATACAATGGAAACAAGTTAAACACAGATCGATACATTCTATGGAAGGCCAGGCCCTTTGGCGCCAGAGGAGCCCAAAACAATAAGTCCCAAGAACCCCCCCAGTGACCGAGGAACTGCCCCATGATTGGGGGGTTCAAATATAATCGATTGGGAAGAGACCCAATCGATTCCAAGCAGGCAAGGGAGTCCGCCCAAAGGGGCGCGGATCCCCTGGGACCTATAAAAGAAAGGTCCCACACATGGTTCAGTCTCCTGTCTTCTGCTCCAGCCTTCGGACAGCAGCCACCAACAAGTAAGTGCCTCCCAACGACCGCTACCAGAGATAGGCACGCCTGACCCCCTTTTTAATTGATACCAACCTGAAGTCTGCAGACCAGACCAGAGCAAGAGGCCTTGTTCCCTGACCCAGCAGTTCCTTCGAGATAAGTATTAGTTATTTAGCGGTAGGAGTAAGTTTAATCCTTTTAGCGTGTGCATGGGTAGTTATTATAATTGTATTATAATAAACTCAGTTGTTTGAACTTACTAATTGGTGTACGGTTTTATTGCTTTGAACTTCACCTTGAAGCTTGTGGCGGTGTCTTAACGACACCTGACGACTCCAGAGCTTAGAACAGAAACTTAGAGCTTAGAGCCAAACTCCAGAGCTTAGAGCCAAATTCAGCACACTCACCACAGAACGAGCAACAACCCAATGAGTAGGGACAATCTGGAACTCTTTCCCTCACAGGGTGCAGGGTCCCTTTAAATTTCCTTGCCTGGACTGTACTCTATATTTGTACATGGTTACAAGTAGTTAATAAAGACTCACTGTTAACATACAGAAGAGTATAAAAACATAATTAACAGGCACTCAATAACTAACACCATCCTAAAAAGTGCCATAGGATTTTTTGCATCCACCTGAGAGGTCAGACAGGACTTAATATCTCACACAAAACAATGCAGCATTCCTTCAGTACTGCACATCAGACAATGCAGCACTCCCTCAGTACTGCACATCAGAAAATGTAGCTCTCCCTCAGTCCTGCACATCAGAGAATGCAGCACTCCCTCGGCACTGCACATCAAAGAATGCAGCACTCCCTCAGCACTGCACATCAGAGAATGCAGCACCCCCTCAGTACTGCACATCAGAGAATGCAGCACTCCCTCAGTCCTGGACCTCAGAGAATGCAGCAATACCTCAGTACTGCACATCAGAGAATGCAGCACTCCCTCAGTCCTGGACCTCAGAGAATGCAGCAATACCTCAGTACTGCACATCAGAGAATGCAGCACGCCCTCAGTACTGCACATCCGAGAATGCAGCACTCCCTCAGTTCTGCCCATCAGATAATGCAGCACTCCCTCAGTCCTGGACCTCAGAGAATGCAGCACTCCCTCAGTACTGCACATCAGAGAATGCAGCACTCCCTCAGTCCTGGACCTCAGAGAATGCAGCACTCCCTCAGTACTGCACATCAGAGAATGCAGCTCTCCCTCAGTCCTGCACATCAGACAATGCAGTACTCCCGCAGCACTGCACATCAGAGAATGCAGCACTGCACAGTACTGCACATCAGAAAATGCAGCACTGCCTCAGACCTGCACATCAGAGAATGCAGCAATACCTCAGTTCTGCCCATCAGATAATGCAGCACTCCCTCAGTCCTGCACATCAGAGAATGCAGCACTCCCTCAGTCCTGCACATTAGAGAATGCAGCACTCCCTCAGTACTGCACATCAGAGAATGCAGCACTCCCTCAGTACTGCACATCAGAGAATGCAGCACTCCCTCAGTCCTGGACCTCAGAGAATGCAGCACTCCCTCAGTACTGCACATCAGAGAATGCAGCACTCCCTCAGTACTGCACATCAGAGAATGCAGCACTCCCTCAGCACTGCCTATCAGACAATGCAGCACTCCCTCAGTCCTGCACATCAGAGAATGCAGCACTCCCTCAGTCCTGGACCTCAGAGAATGCAGCACTCCCTCAGCACTGCACATCAGAGAATGCAGCTCTCCCTCAGTCCTGCACATCGGAGAATGAAGCACTCCCTCAGCACTGCACATCAGAGAATGCAGCACTGCACAGTACTGCACATCAGACAATGCAGCACTGCCTCAGACCTGCACATCAGAGAATGCAGTAATCCCTCAGTACTGCACATCGGAGAATGCAGCACTCCCTCAGCACTGCACATCAGAGAATGCAGCACTCCCTCAGCACTGCACATCAGAGAATGCAGCACTCCCTCAATTCTGCACATAAGATAATGCAGCACTCCCTCAGTCCTGCACTTCAGAGAATGCAGCACTCCCTCAGTACTGCACATCAGAGAATGCAGCACTCCCTCAGCACTGCCTATCAGACAATGCAGCACTCCCTCAGTACTACACATCAGAGAATGCAGCACTCCCTCAGCACTGCCTATCAGACAATGCAGCACTCCCTCAGTACTGCACATCAGAGAATGCAGCACTCCCTCAGCACTGCACATCGGAGAATGCAGAACACCCTCAGCACTGCACATTAGAGAATACAGCACTCCCTCAGCACTGCCTATCAGACAATGCAGCACTCCCTCAGCACTGCACATCAGACAATGCAGCACTGCCTCAGTCCTGCACATCAGAGAATGCAGCACTCCCTCAGTCCTGGACCTCAGAGAATGCAGCACTCCCTCAGTACTGCACATCAGAGAATGCAGCACTCCCTCAGCACTGCCTATCAGACAATGCAGCACTGCCTCAGTCCTGCACATCAGAGAATGCAGCACTGCCTCAGTCCTGCACATCAGAGAATGCAGCACTCGCTCAGTCCTGGACCTCAGAGAATGCAGCACTCCCTCAGTACTGCACATCGGAGAATGCAGCACTCCCTCAGCACTGCACATCAGAGAATGCAGCACTGCACAGTACTGCACATCAGACAATGCAGCACTGCCTCAGACCTGCACATCAGAGAATGCAGCACTCCCTCAGCACTGCACATCAGAGAATGCAGTAATCCCTCGGCACTGCACATCAGAGAATGCAGCACTGCCTCAGTCCTGCACATCAGAGGATGCAGCACTCCCTCAGTACTGCACATCAGAGAATGTAGCACTCCCTCAGCACTGCCTGTCAGACAATGCAGCACTCCCTCAGCACTGCACATCAGAGAAAGGCAGCACGGTAGCATTGTGGTTAGCATAAATGCTTCACAGCTCCAGGGTCCCAGGTTTGATTCCCGGCTGGGTCACTGTCTGTGTGGAGTCTGCACGTCCTCCCCGTGTGTGCGTGGGTTTCCTCCGGGTGCTCCGGTTTCCTCCCACAGTCCAAATATGTGCGGGTCAGGTGGATTGGCCATGCTAAATTGCCCGTAGTGTCCTAAAAAGTAAGGTTGGGGGGGGGGGGTTTGGGTTACGGGTATAGGTTGGATACGTGGGTTTGAATAGGTTGATCATTGCTCGGCACAACATCGAGGGCCGAAGGGCCTGTGCTGTGCTGTACTGTTCTATGTTAATTCAGCACTCCCTCAGCACTGCACATCAGACATTCCGGCACTCCCTCAGCACTGCACATCAGAGAATGCAGCACTCCCTCAGCACTGCATATCAGAGAATGCAGCACTCCCTCAGCACTGCACATCAGAGAATGCAGCACTCCCTCAGCACTGCACATCAGAGAATGCAGCACTCCCTCAGCACTGCACATCAGAGAATGCAGCACTCGCTCAGTTCTGCCCAACAGAGAATGCAGCACTCCCTCAGCACTGCATATCAGAGAATGCAGCACTCCCTCAGCACTGCACATCAGAGAATGCAGCACTCCCTCAGCACTGCAGATCAGAGAATGCAGTATTCCCTCGGCACTGCAGATCAGAGAATGCAGCACACCCTCAGCACTGCACATCAGAGAATGCAGCACTCCCTCATGCACTGCACATCAGATAATGCAGCACTCCCTCAGCACTGCACATCAGATAATGCAGCATTCCCTCAGCACTGCACACCAGAGAATGCAGCACTCCCTCAGCACTGCACATCAGAGAATGCAGCACTCCCGCAGCACTGCACATCAGAGAATGCAGCACTCCCTCAGCACTGCACATCAGAGAATGCAGCACTCCCTCAGCACTGCACATCAGAGAATGGAGCACACCCTCAGCACTGCAGATCAAAGAATACAGCACTCCCTCGGCACTGCACATCAGATAATGCAGCATTCCCTCAGCACTGCATACCAGAGAATGCAGCACTCCCTCAGCACTGCAGATCAGAGAATGCAGCACTCCCTCAGCACTGCACATCAGAGAATGCAACACTCCCTCAGCACTGCACATCAGATAATGCAGCACTCCCTCAGCACTGCAGATCAGAGAATGCAGCACACCCTCAGCACTGCAGATCAGAGAATGCAGCACTCCCTCAGCACTGCACATCAGAGAATGCAGCACTCCCTCAGCACTGCAGATCAGAGAATGCAGCACTCCCTCAACACTGCAGATCAGAGAATGCAGCACTCCCTCAGCACTGCACATCAGAGAATGCAGCACTCCCTCAGCACTGCACATCAGATAATGCAGCACTCCCTCAGCACTGCAGATCAGAGAATGCAGCACTCCGTCAACACTGCAGATCAGAGAATGCAGCACTCCCTCAGCACTGCACATCAGATAATGCAGCATTCCCTCAGCACTGCACACCAGAGAATGCAGCACTCCCTCAGCACTGCAGATCAGAGAATGCAGCACACCCTCAGCACTGCAGATCAGAGAATGCAGCACTCCCTCAGCACTGCACATCAGAGAATGCAGCACTCCCTCAGCACTGCACATCAGATAATGCAGCACTCCCTCAGCACTGCAGATCAGAGAATGCAGCACTCCCTCAACACTGCAGATCAGAGAATGCAGCACTCCCTCAGCACTGCACATCAGATAATGCAGCATTCCCTCAGCACTGCACACCGGAGAATGCAGCACTCCCTCAGCACTGCACATCAGAGAATGCAGCACTCCCTCAGCACTGCACATCAGAGAATGCAGCACTCCCTAAGCCCTGCACATCAGAGAATGCAGCACTCCCTCAGCACTGCACATCAGAGAATGGAGCACACCCTCAGCACTGCATATCAAAGAATACAGCACTCCCTCGGCACTGCACATCAGATAATGCAGCATTCCCTCAGCACTGCACATCAGATAATGGAGCACTCCCTCAGCACTGCAGATCAGAGAATGCAGCACTCCCTCAACACTGCAGATCAGAGAATGCAGCACTCCCTCAGCACTGCACATCAGATAATGCAGCATTCCCTCAGCACTGCAGATCAGATAATGCAGCATTCCCTCAGCACTGCACACCAGAGAATGCAGCACTCCCTCAGCACTGCACATCAGAGAGTGCAGCACTCCCTCAGCACTGCAGATCAGAGAATGCAGCACTCCCTCAACACTGCAGATCAGAGAATGCAACACTCCCTCAGCACTGCACATCAGAGAATGCAGCACTCCCTCAGCACTGCACATCAGATAATGCAGCACTCCCTCAGCACTGCAGATCAGAGAATGCAGCACTCCCTCAACACTGCAGATCAGAGAATGCAGCACTCCCTCAGCACTGCACATCAGATAATGCAGCATTCCCTCAGCACTGCACACCAGAGAATGCAGCACTCCCTCAGCACTGCAGATCAGAGAATGCAGCACTCCCTCGGCACTGCAGTTCAGAGAATGCAGCACTCCCTCAGCACTGCACATCAGAGAATGCAGCACTCCCTCAGCACTGCACATCAGATAATGCCGCACTCCCTCAGCACTGCAGATCAGAGAATGCAGCACACCCTCAGCACTGCAGATCAGAGAATGCAGCACTCCCTCAGCACTGCACATCAGAGAATGCAGCACTCCCTCAGCACTGCCTATCAGATAATGCAGCATTCCCTCAGCACTGCACATCAGAGAATGCAGCACTCCCTCAGCACTGCACATCAGAGAATGCAGCACTCCCTCAGCACTGCACATCAGAGAATGCAGCACTCCCTCAACACTGCAGATCAGAGAATGCAGCACTCCCTCAGCACTGCACATCAGAGAATGCAGCACACCCTCAGCACTGCAGATCAAAGAATACAGCACTCCCTCAGCACTGCAGATCAGAGAATGCAGCACTCCCTCAGCACTGCACATCAGAGAATGCAGCACTCCCTCAGCACTGCACGCCAGAGAATGCAGCACTCCCTCAGCACTGCACATCAGAGAATGCAGCACTCCCTCAGCACTGCACATCAGAGAATGCAGCACTCCCTCAGCACTGCACATCAGAGAATGCAGCACTCGCTCAGTTCTGCCCAACAGAGAATGCAGCACTCCCTCAGCACTGCATATCAGAGAATGCAGCACTCCCTCAGCACTGCACATCAGAGAATGCAGCACTCCCTCAGCACTGCAGATCAGAGAATGCAGTATTCCCTCGGCACTGCAGATCAGAGAATGCAGCACACCCTCAGCACTGCACATCAGAGAATGCAGCACTCCCTCTGCACTGCACATCAGATAATGCAGCACTCCCTCAGCACTGCACATCAGATAATGCAGCATTCCCTCAGCACTGCACACCAGAGAATGCAGCACTCCCTCAGCACTGCACATCAGAGAATGCAGCACTCCCGCAGCACTGCACATCAGAGAATGCAGCACTCCCTCAGCACTGCACATCAGAGAATGCAGCACTCCCTCAGCACTGCACATCAGAGAATGGAGCACACCCTCAGCACTGCAGATCAAAGAATACAGCACTCCCTCGGCACTGCACATCAGATAATGCAGCATTCCCTCAGCACTGCATACCAGAGAATGCAGCACTCCCTCAGCACTGCAGATCAGAGAATGCAGCACTCCCTCAGCACTGCACATCAGAGAATGCAACACTCCCTCAGCACTGCACATCAGATAATGCAGCACTCCCTCAGCACTGCAGATCAGAGAATGCAGCACACCCTCAGCACTGCAGATCAGAGAATGCAGCACTCCCTCAGCACTGCACATCAGAGAATGCAGCACTCCCTCAGCACTGCAGATCAGAGAATGCAGCACTCCCTCAACACTGCAGATCAGAGAATGCAGCACTCCCTCAGCACTGCACATCAGAGAATGCAGCACTCCCTCAGCACTGCACATCAGATAATGCAGCACTCCCTCAGCACTGCAGATCAGAGAATGCAGCACTCCGTCAACACTGCAGATCAGAGAATGCAGCACTCCCTCAGCACTGCACATCAGATAATGCAGCATTCCCTCAGCACTGCACACCAGAGAATGCAGCACTCCCTCAGCACTGCAGATCAGAGAATGCAGCACACCCTCAGCACTGCAGATCAGAGAATGCAGCACTCCCTCAGCACTGCACATCAGAGAATGCAGCACTCCCTCAGCACTGCACATCAGATAATGCAGCACTCCCTCAGCACTGCAGATCAGAGAATGCAGCACTCCCTCAACACTGCAGATCAGAGAATGCAGCACTCCCTCAGCACTGCACATCAGATAATGCAGCATTCCCTCAGCACTGCACACCGGAGAATGCAGCACTCCCTCAGCACTGCACATCAGAGAATGCAGCACTCCCTCAGCACTGCACATCAGAGAATGCAGCACTCCCTAAGCCCTGCACATCAGAGAATGCAGCACTCCCTCAGCACTGCACATCAGAGAATGGAGCACACCCTCAGCACTGCATATCAAAGAATACAGCACTCCCTCGGCACTGCACATCAGATAATGCAGCATTCCCTCAGCACTGCACATCAGATAATGGAGCACTCCCTCAGCACTGCAGATCAGAGAATGCAGCACTCCCTCAACACTGCAGATCAGAGAATGCAGCACTCCCTCAGCACTGCACATCAGATAATGCAGCATTCCCTCAGCACTGCAGATCAGATAATGCAGCATTCCCTCAGCACTGCACACCAGAGAATGCAGCACTCCCTCAGCACTGCACATCAGAGAGTGCAGCACTCCCTCAGCACTGCAGATCAGAGAATGCAGCACTCCCTCAACACTGCAGATCAGAGAATGCAACACTCCCTCAGCACTGCACATCAGAGAATGCAGCACTCCCTCAGCACTGCACATCAGATAATGCAGCACTCCCTCAGCACTGCAGATCAGAGAATGCAGCACTCCCTCAGCACTGCAGATCAGAGAATGCAGCACTCCCTCAGCACTGCACATCAGATAATGCAGCATTCCCTCAGCACTGCACACCAGAGAATGCAGCACTCCCTCAGCACTGCAGATCAGAGAATGCAGCACTCCCTCAGCACTGCAGATCAGAGAATGCAGCACTCCCTCAGCACTGCACATCAGAGAATGCAGCACTCCCTCAGCACTGCACATCAGATAATGCCGCACTCCCTCAGCACTGCAGATCAGAGAATGCAGCACACCCTCAGCACTGCAGATCAGAGAATGCAGCACTCCCTCAGCACTGCACATCAGAGAATGCAGCACTCCCTCAGCACTGCCCATCAGATAATGCAGCATTCCCTCAGCACTGCACATCAGAGAATGCAGCACTCCCTCAGCACTGCACATCAGAGAATGCAGCACTCCCTCAGCACTGCACATCAGAGAATGCAGCACTCCCTCAACACTGCAGATCAGAGAATGCAGCACTCCCTCAGCACTGCACATCAGAGAATGCAGCACACCCTCAGCACTGCAGATCAAAGAATACAGCACTCCCTCAGCACTGCAGATCAGAGAATGCAGCACTCCCTCAGCACTGCACATCAGAGAATGCAGCACTCCCTCAGCACTGCACGCCAGAGAATGCAGCACTCCCTCAGCACTGCACATCAGAGAATGCAGCACTCCCTCAGCACTGCACATCAGAGAATGCAGCACTCCCTCAGCACTGCACATCGGAGAATGAAGCACACCCTCAGCACTGCACACCAGAGAATGCAGCACTCCCTCAGCACTGCAGATCAGATAATGCAGCACACCCTCAGCACTGCAGATCAAAGAATACAGCACTCCCTCGGCACTGCACATCAGATAATGCAGCATTCCCTCAGCACTGCACACCAGAGAATGCAGCACTCCCTCAGCACTGCATATCAGAGAATGCAGCACTCCCTCAGCACTGCAGATCAGAGAATGCAGCACTCCCTCAGCACTGCAGATCAGAGAATGCAGCACTCCCTCGGCACTGCAGTTCAGAGAATGCAGCACTCCCTCAGCACTGCACATCAGAGAATGCAGCACTCCCTCAGCACTGCACATCAGATAATGCAGCACTCCCTCAGCACTGCAGATCAGAGAATGCAGCACTCCCTCAGCACTGCACATCAGAGAATGCAGCACTCCCTCAGCACTGCCTATCAGACAAATCAGCACTCCCTCAGCACTGCACATCAGAGAATGCAGCACTCCCTCAGCACTGCCTATCAGACAATGCAGCACTCCCTCAGCACTGCACATCAGAGAATGCAGCACTCCCTCAGCACTGCACATCAGATAATGCAGCACTCCCTCAGCACTGCAGATCAGAGAATGCAGCACTCCCTCAACACTGCAGATCAGAGAATGCAGCACTCCCTCAGCACTGCACATCAGATAATGCAGCATTCCCTCAGCACTGCACACCGGAGAATGCAGCACTCCCTCAGCACTGCAGATCAGAGAATGCAGCACTCCCTCAGCACTGCACATCAGAGAATGCAGCACTCCCTCAGCCCTGCACATCAGATAATGCAGCATTCCCTCAGCACTGCAGATCAGATAATGCAGCATTCCCTCAGCACTGCACACCAGAGAATGCAGCACTCCCTCAGCACTGCACATCAGAGAGTGCAGCACTCCCTCAGCACTGCAGATCAGAGAATGCAGCACTCCCTCAACACTGCAGATCAGAGAATGCAGCACTCCCTCAGCACTGCACATCAGAGAATGCAGCACTCCCTCAGCACTGCACATCAGATAATGCAGCACTCCCTCAGCACTGCAGATCAGAGAATGCAGCACTCCCTCAACACTGCAGATCAGAGAATGCAGCACTCCCTCAGCACTGCACATCAGATAATGCAGCATTCCCTCAGCACTGCACACCAGAGAATGCAGCACTCCCTCAGCACTGCAGATCAGAGAATGCAGCACTCCCTCGGCACTGCAGTTCAGAGAATGCAGCACTCCCTCCGCACTGCACATCAGAGAATGCAGCACTCCCTCAGCACTGCACATCAGATAATGCCGCACTCCCTCAGCACTGCAGATCAGAGAATGCAGCACACCCTCAGCACTGCAGATCAGAGAATGCAGCACTCCCTCAGCACTGCACATCAGAGAATGCAGCACTCCCTCAGCACTGCCTATCAGATAATGCAGCATTCCCTCAGCACTGCACATCAGAGAATGCAGCACTCCCTCAGCACTGCACATCAGAGAATGCAGCACTCCCTCAGCACTGCACATCAGAGAATGCAGCACTCCCTCAACACTGCAGATCAGAGAATGCAGTACTCCCTCAGCACTGCACATCAGAGAATGCAGCACACCCTCAGCACTGCAGATCAAAGAATACAGCACTCCCTCAGCACTGCAGATCAGAGAATGCAGCACTCCCTCAGCACTGCACATCAGAGAATGCAGCACTCCCTCAGCACTGCACATCAGAGAATGCAGCACTCCCTCAGCACTGCACATCAGAGAATGCAGCACTCCCTCAGCACTGCACATCAGAGAATGCAGCACTCCCTCAGCACTGCACATCGGAGAATGAAGCACACCCTCAGCACTGCACACCAGAGAATGCAGCACTCCCTCAGCACTGCAGATCAGATAATGCAGCACACCCTCAGCACTGCAGATCAAAGAATACAGCATCCCTCGGCACTGCACATCAGATAATGCAGCATTCCCTCAGCACTGCACACCAGAGAATGCAGCACTCCCTCAGCACTGCATATCAGAGAATGCAGCACTCCCTCAGCACTGCAGATCAGAGAATGCAGCACTCCCTCAGCACTGCAGATCAGAGAATGCAGCACTCCCTCGGCACTGCAGTTCAGAGAATGCAGCACTCCCTCAGCACTGCACATCAGAGAATGCAGCACTCCCTCAGCACTGCACATCAGATAATGCAGCACTCCCTCAGCACTGCAGATCAGAGAATGCAGCACTCCCTCAGCACTGCACATCAGAGAATGCAGCACTCCCTCAGCACTGCCTATCAGACAAATCAGCACTCCCTCAGCACTGCACATCAGAGAATGCAGCACTCCCTCAGCACTGCCTATCAGACAATGCAGCACTCCCTCAGCACTGCACATCAGAGAATGCAGCACTCCCTCAACACTGCAGATCAGAGAATGCAGCACTCCCTCAGCACTGCACATCAGAGAATGCAGCACTCCCTCAGCACTGCACATCAGAGAATGGAGCACACCCTCAGCACTGCAGATCAAAGAATACAGCACTCTCTCGGCACTGCACATCAGATAATGCAGCATTCCCTCAGCACTGCACATCAGATAATGCAGCATTCCCTCAGCACTGCACACCAGAGAATGCAGCACTCCCTCAGCACTGCACACCAGAGTATGCAGCACTACCTCAGTACTGCCCTGTGGAGAGTAACTTGTCTCCAGGCTGCTCAAAGCCTGTCCACCATCTACAAGTCACAAGATGAGCATGTGATGGAATACTCACCACTTGTCTGGATGAATGCATTTCCTGCAACGCCCAATAGACTCAACACCATCGAGGACAAAGCACCTCAACCACCATCATGAACATTCACTCTCTTCACTGGTGATGCATAGTGGCAGCAGTGTGCAGCACCTACAAGATGCACTGCAGCAACTCACCAAGGTTGCTCTGACAGCACTTTGCAAACCCGCAACCTCTGCCATTTAGAAGGACAAGGGCAGTAGATATGCATGGAAATGCCATGACCTGGAAGTTCTCTTCCAAGTCACTCATCATCCTGACTTGGAAATATATCGCACTGCCGTCAGTGCCGCTGGGTCAAAATCCTGGAACTCCCTTCCTAACAGCACATGTTGGTGGCAGCAGTTCAAGAATGGGGTCATCATCAACCTCTCAAGGCAATTAATGATGGGCAATAAATGCTGGCCTAGCCAGCAATGCCCACATCCCACAGTTTATTTTTTAAAAGCTAAATTATAATCTTAGATTTTGTGCTCAGATCCCTGGGATGAGGCTTAATCCCACAACATTCTGACTCAGAGGGCCTAGGGGCCCCAATTGGGCTGGTAGAAGTGGTGGAGGGGCTGCAGGCGATGCAGTTGGGCAAGGCCCTGGGTCTGGACGGGTACCCAGTGGAGTTTTATAAAAGGTTTTCAGGGTGCTGGGGCCTTTGTTGGCAAGGGCGTTTAATGAGGCAAGGGAGCGGGGGGTGCTCCTCCCAATGGTGTCGCAGGCTTAGATCTCATTCTGAAGCGGGAAAAGGATCCGGAACATTGTGGGTCGTACAGGCCGACCTCCCTGTTAAATGTGGCTGCCACGTTATTGGCCAAGGTCATGGCCTTGAGAATAGAGGATTGTGTGCCAGGGGTGATTTGGGATGACCCTAGATGGGGTTCGTTAAGGGGAGGCATATGGTGGTGAATATCAGGAGGTTGCTAAATGTCCTTAATGATGCCCTCCGAGGGACGAGAGGTTGAGGTGGTGGTCGCCGTGGACGCAGAGAAGGCCTTCGATCGGGTGGAGTGGGACTATTTGTGGGACATCCTGGGGAACTTTGGGTTTGGGCAGAGTTTTGTGGACTGGGTCCGTTGCTGTTTCAGGCACTGGGGCGAGTGTGCAGAAAGACAGGATGAGCTTGGATTATTTTAGGCTGCAGCGGGGGACGAGGCAGGGATGTCCATTCTCCCCATTTGCCTTGTCTATAGAGCCGTTGGCGATGGCACTGAGAGCGTCAAAGGATGACAGGGGATAGTACGTTGGTAGAGCGCAGGGTCTCGCTATACGTGGACGACCTGCTTTTGTACATATCGGACCCGCCGGGAAGGATTGGAGGGATCAAGGGGATCCTAGAGGAATTCGGCTGGTTTTTGGGGTATAAATTGATTATGGGTAAAAGCGAGGTCTTTCCGATCCAGGCAAGGGAGCAGGAGAAGCGATTGGGTGAGATGCTGTACAAGGTGGTGGGGGGGAGCATTTGGTATTTGGGTATCCAGGTGGCGCGGGAGTGGGAGCAGCTGCACAAGCTGAATCTGGCTCGGTTGGTGGAGCAGATGAAGGGGGACTTTAGAAGGTGGGATATGTTCCTGTTGTCACTAGTGGGAAGGGTGCAGACGGTGAAGTTGGCGGTACTCCCGAGGTACTTGTTTGTCTTCCAGAGCTTTCCAATTTTTATTCCCAAGGCGTTCTTCAAGAAGGTGAATGCGGTGATTTGAAAAATGAAATGAAAATCGCTTATTGTCACAAGTAGGCTTCAAATGAAGTTACTGTGAAAAGCCCCTAGCCGCCACATTCCAGCGCCTGTTCGGGGAGGCTGGTACGGGAATTGAACCGTGCAGCTGGCCTGCCTTGGTCTGCTTTAAAAGCCAGTGATTTAGCCCAGTGCTAAATCAGCCCCTGATTTCAGGGTTTGTGTGGGTGGGTAAAACCCCGCGGGTGACGAAGGTACTGCTGGAGCGGGCCTCGAAGGGGGTGCGGGGCTGGCCCTTCCTAACTTTATAAATTATTATTGGGCAGCAAATATAGCGATGGTCAGGAAGTGGGTAGTGGGGGAGGGGTTGGTTTGGGAGCGGATGGAGGTGGCCTCATGTAAGGACATGAGTTTGGGGGCACTGTTAACAACGTCTCTGCCGTTTCCGCCGGCTCGGTCCTCCACAAGCGGTAGTAGTGGCAGGGTGTGAGGACAGTGGCAGCAGCACATGGAGCTGGAGGGAGGGTCAGTGTAGACACCAATATGTGGCACCCACTGGTTTGCTTGGGGGGGGGGGGGGGGGGGAGTGCAGTGCTGGACATGGTGTCCCGGGGGAAGCAGCGGGCGGGGATCGAGCAGTTTGGGGATTTGTTTATAGATGGAGGCTTTTCGTTTGTGGAAGAATTGGAGGAGGAGTTTGAACTGCCCGATGGGAATGGGTTTCGTTACCGACTGGTGAAGAACTTTGTGCGAAAGCAGGTTTTGACTTTCCCGCATCGGTGTCAAAAATGGGAGTGGGGGAGGGGAAAGTATCGGAGATTTATAAGGAGCTTATGGAGTGGGAGGTGAAGCGAAGGTGGGGGGAAGAGCTGGGTGGAGAGCTGGATACTGGGTTGAAGCAGGACATCCTGAGGCGAGTCAATGCATCCTCGTCGTGTGCCAGGCTTAGCCTTATATAATACTGTATAAGGTAGTCCACAGGGCACATATGACTGTGGCCTGGATGAGCAGGTTCTCTGAAGGGGTGGAATATAGGTGTGGGCATTGTGCGAGGGGGGTCCTACGAATTATGTCCATATGTTTTGAGCATGTCCAAGGCTTAGGGGATTCTGGCAGGGGTTTGCTAACGTCATATCAGAAGTACTGAAGATAAGGGTGGTTCTGAGGCCAGAGGTGGCGATCTGTGGAGTGTCAGAAGATCCGGGAGTCTAGGGGATGACAGAGGCCGATATTGTGGCCTTTGCCTCCCTGGTAGCCCGGAGACAGATTTTATTGGCGTGGCAGGACTCGGAGCCCCCGAAGTCAGGGGTGTGGGTCAGTGACATGGCTGGATTTCTCGGGCTCGAGAAGATTAAGTTTGCCCTGAGGGGTCGATGCTGTGATTTGCCCAGAGGTGGCAGCCGTTTATTGACTTCTTAGGGAAAAAGGATTGGGGATGTTTAGGTAAGCCATGTTGGATGGGTTTTGTTGTTGGTTGGGTGTGTGTTGTTCATCCTGCTCTTTCGATATCTTGTTAAAATTATAAGTGCTTTAATAAAAATACTTTAAAAAGAAACATTCTGACTCAGAGGCTAGTATGCCATCATCAACCGTTCCTACTACTCCCAATTGCAGTTTGCTATTACAATTTTTTTGGCAGTTTATCAATGGCACAGATTTGAGCCTGTGCTCATCAGACATGGGTTCAGCTGGAACCCAAAGTGGCTTATCTGGCAGAAACATAAAGGGGGGAAAGGCTGAAGAGGTGGTCAGATCCACTGTGTCAACCAGCATCCCCCACCACCATCCTCCACCTCACCCCTGATCTGAATTTAGTCCCCACCTTGAAAGCATGGGGGATGGGGGAGGTGGGGGAGACAAGGGTGGGTAGGGCGAGAGGGGGAGGGGAATGGGACACTCACTGGCCTGGTATTGTACTGCTAAACTGCAGATTCCATTGGAGGTACTCGTTCAAGCGTGACGTACCAAGCTTTCCCTTCAGTAAGATCAAGTTTCCCCGTCAAACAAAGTCTCCTGATAATAACACCATTGTTTGCAGTTTTAATGCAATCACTTCATCTCAGCCCAAACAGGAACCAATTCCTTCAGTCAAATTTGCAATGTTCCAGACATTGTAAGAATTGGTGTTTCTTTTGTCATTCTATCGGCATAAACAAAGAGTGAATTGGTCACAGTAACCTTTGAAACAATTGAGTTAGCATGAAGAGAAGGGTTCATACTTAAAGACATACAAAAATATTTTAGAGATTCTTTTATCATTAAAGTCAGCGCTTAGAGAAAACGGTCTACTGCTCCAGTCTTCATATCTCGAATAGAATATCACTGGAGAGGGGGCAAAAATAATTTCACAGAATCCCTACAATGCAGAAAAAGACCTGAGTCTGCACCGATGCTCTGAAAGAGAAGCCTAGCCAGACCCCCACCCTATCCCCGTAACCCCACCTAACCTGCACATCTTTGGACTGTGGGAGGAAACCGGAGCACTCGGAGGAAACCCACACAGACACGGGGAGAACGTGCAGATTCCACAGTCAGTGAGCCACGGTCGGAATTGAACCCAGGTCCCTGGCGCTGTGATACACCAGTGCTAACCATTGTGCCGCCATGCTGCCTCATAATTTAAAAGGATAATATCAGAATTGAGAGGTTATATCTCGCAGAAAAGAGCGCTTTTCTCTGGGAAAAAGCAGGTTTAGAGGTGGTCTGAAAGTGACCTTTAGAATTATGAAGAGGTATGATACAGTAAATATAATGATGCTTACTATTACAATCCCAGACCAGACACCAACGGTGGCGAGGATACAGGTCTAAAACACCAATAATTTAGTTTATTTGTAAGATTTGGGACTGTGTAGAAAGAATGATTCAATTCAGGAGTGATTGGAAGAAGAAATAGGGCTTGGTTATTTTTAAAACAAAACTTTATTATGAAGACAATATTAAACTTTTTAAGTTCACACAGCCTACAATTTACAACTTAAACACTACTACTCAGAAACAGGAAGGGGGCTGTCACTATGATGGGGATGTACTACAGGCTTCCCAACAGCCCACGGGAAGTTGAAGAACAGGGGCTGGATTCTCCGTTCCGGAGACTAAGTGTTGACGCCGTCGTGAAAATTGTGGAGTTTCACAACAGCAAAAACGGCGGCACTGGTCCACACCTAGCTCCAAAGGGATTAGGACGGGCGTCATGGGAAATGCCACCCTCTGGAAGCGGAACGGCAGCGGATTCGCCGGTTCCGTGATTGCCGCACAGCTGCAGCCGCACTTAAGGGATTCTCCACCTCCCACACACAAGCGTCGCAGCCAACGTGGCTGGAAAGAGAGCAGCGTCGCGCTTCCGCGATGCAGAACTGGAGACCCTCCTTGACTCCGTGGAGGAGCAGCGGCTGGTGCTGTACCCTGGCCCGGGAGGGAGGTTCTCAGGCGCCAGCGTTTGCTGTGCCTGGGCAGAGATGGGAGCCGCCGTCAGCACCGTCAGCAAAGACGCCTGGTCTGGCACCCAGTGCAAAAACAAACTGACCCCTCAGGATGGCCAGGGTGAGTAGTCAGCGCTATGCCCCTGCACTAAACCCCCTACCCCACACACACGTGACCCGGATCCCCCCCACCCCGTAAGGCCAGAAAGTTAGACACCAGTTAAGTTGGTTCAGGAGCAGGGCACAGTTGAGTTATAGGGGTTAGGGCACAGACTGTATATATTTCTCCACAATAAACACCTATTAACACCGTTGAAACCTGCCTCGGTGCTCTGTCGGGTGGGTGTGGGGGTGGGTGGGTGTGGGGGTGGGTGGGGCCCAATGGGTGGACCGAGTAACCCCCCCCTCACCCGACCGTCCCCAGCATCCACTCCCCAGCTATTCGACAGGGCCATGTGATGGACTGGCCAGCTCACATGCAGTGATCGCACAGGTGAAGGTGCTACTGCGGGCATGAGTCAGTCATTGTCTAACGACGTGGAGCATGGAGCTCATCGCAGCGCAGGTTGTCATCATCCTCCATCCCGTGGACCAGACCCGCTGTCACTGCCCACCCAGTGTCTCTAGCTCGTACGGCCGCAGGTATATATAACGGAGGGGTGTGCATACGGTTAGTTTGGTGGTGTGGGAGGCGAGGGTGTTAGGTGGTGTGGGAGATGAGGGGGTGTGGTATGATGGTGTCCGTGCCCCTGGCCAGTCACCCCCCTCCCCCCTAGTCTGTGAAAGATGTCTGGATTAATGTGTCCTGTGCGCGCTGGCCCTGGTGGTTCCATTGTGCGGCCTCCCGTGCCTATCCAGCCCTCATGTCCCATTCATTGTCCCCCTCCCCCTCATTCAACTCGTCTGATGAGGCCTGCCCTTCCTCCTCATCCTTCTCCAGCACACCGCCCCTCTGTTGCGCAATGTTGTGGAGGATGAAGCAGGCCACCAGGATGCGGGCAACCCTCTTGGCCTCGTACTGGAGGGCCCTACCCGGACCGGTCCAGGCACCTGAAACGCATCTTCAGCACCCCGAAGCACTTCTCTATCACACCCCTGGTCGTACAATGGGCATCATTGTATCGGGTCTCCACGTCGGTCTGTGGCCTCCATAAAGGCGTTATCAGCCACGACCACAACGGGTAAGCCCTGTTGCCCAGTAACCAGCCCCGCAGTCTGGCGGGGTGTCCCTCAAACGTGTTGTGGATCACCGATTGCGCCAAGGTGAAAGTGTCGGGTACACTGCCCAGGAATCGGGTGCAGACGTGCAGGATTCACATCTGATGGCCACAGACCTGAATGTTCATCAAGTGGTACCCCTTTCGGTTGGTGAACAGCGGCCTGTTATCCGCCAGTCTTCGCTGGGCGACGTGCGCCCCATCGATGACCCCCTGGACCCAGGGCATCCCGGTGATGGCAGCGAAGCCAGCAGCCCAGGCATCCTGGTTGGTGCCATACCACAGGGTACCGATCCGCTAGGGCATACAGGGCATCGGTAACTGCATGGATGCACTTACTCGCCGATGCCTGTGAGATGCCGGACAAGTCTCCACTGGCGAATGGAACGGCCCCGTCGCGTAAAGGTTCAGCGCCACCATCACCTTGACGCCACCGGGAATGGGTGTCCTCCCCAGTCCCCTGCGGTGCCAGGTGTGCCATCATCTGGCAGATGTGTCGCACTGTCTCCCTGCTCATCCGCAGTCTCCGTCTGCATGCCCGGTCCGGAAGGTCCTCAAAGGACATGCAGTCGCGGTATACGCGTGGCCCCATCTGGTGCCTCCTTGGCACCTCCTCCTCATCCTGTCGGGCGGCGGCCCCTCCAGCCTGAACGGCTGCCACCTGCCCGTCTGCAGCCCGCTCCTCTGCTGCAGCCTCCGCCTCCTCTCTGAGCCGCCCCTGCTCACGCTGCCACACGGCTGTAGGCAGGGCAGCGGCCATGGCCACGGCAGCCAACATGTAATCATGGCGCATGCACCTGTGCCCAACCAGGTGCCATGGGCTACACGGTGGCGGCAGTTGTTACCGCACGCCCCAAGCACGCCATTTTGGGGGGCCAGAGAATGGCAAATCAGCATGAAACAAGCATCAGGCTTGATTTCAGCATCGGAGCTGATTCGCTGGCCGATCGTGTTTCATGATTTTGGCGTCGCCTAACAGAGAATCCAGCCCCAGATATGTAAGCAGATTCTGGATAGATGTAGAAATGATAGGGTTGTTGTAGTGGGAGACTTTAATTTTACTCACATTGACTGAAAACCGCTTAGGGCAAAGGGACTGGATGGTGAGGAATTTTTTACGTGTGTCCAAGGTGGGCAGCACAGTGGCTAGCATTGCTGCCTCACGGCGCCAAGGTCCCGGCTCTGGGTCACTGTCCATGTGGAGTTTGCACATTCTCCCCATGTCTGCGTGGGTTTTGCCCCCACAACCCAAAGATGTGCAGAGTAGGTGGACCCTGCTAAATTACCCCTTAATTGGAAAAAATGAATTGGGTACTCTAAATTAAAGAAAGAAAAAGTGTCCAAGAAGGTTTTTTGGAACAATATGTGGATAGTCCAACTAGAGAGGGGGCCTATATTGGATCTCGTACTGGGGAACGAGCCCAGCCAGCTTTCAGAAACTCATGGAAAAGGACGAGTGTTGTCCCAGATAAGGTGCTAAATTGGGAGAAGGCTAACTACAACCAGATTAGGCAGGATTTGGAGGCTGTTGTTTGGGAGAGGCTGTTTGAGGATAAATCCACATTTGGCATGTGGGAGTCTTATAAGGAGCAGTTGATGGGAGTGCAGGACAGGCATGTGCCGGTAAAAAGGAAGGACAGGAAAGGCAGGATTCGGGAACCATGGATGACAGCTGAAAGAGTCCCCCCCCCGGCGATTCTCTGTGGTCGACCGGCCGAGTTTCTGCCGAGTTCCACCACCGTGGTTCCAACCTGGTTCCACCCGGCGTGAGTTTGGACCCACGGCCGAGGTGGCCATCCTGGTGGGGGGGGATCTGACTCCCGGGGGGGGGGGGGGGGGGGGGGGGCTTCCATGGCGTCCAGGCCCGCAATCGGGGGCTTCCGATCGGCGGACGCCCGCGAACTGGAGGGGGCTACCTTCTTCCGCGCAGGTCTCCTGTAGGTCTCCACCATGTTGCTCGACGCCGGCGAGGAGACGGCTACCACGCGCACGCGCACCGCGGAGATAGCCACCACGCACATGGACAGACCCGCGCCAGCCGTGCACGGCCGCCTTTTGCCGCCGGAGTAGAGAACACTCCGGCGCCGTGCTGGCCCCCTGAGGACCGCTGAATCGCTAGGCCAGGAGGCCCGTTGAGGCCGGCATACACCACTCCAGTGTTTATGCCGGTGTCAACACTTGGCTGAGATTTTGGAGAATCCCGGCCAAGGTCTATGCACATTCAAAAGTGAATGGTCTTATTAGCGACAGGCAGCATAAATTTGTACGAGGGAGGTCATGTCTCACTAATTTAATCAAATTTTTTGAGGAGGTTACAAAAATGATTGATGAGGGAAGGGCTGTGGATGTTGTCTACATCAACTTTAGTAAATCAATTGATAAGGTCCCTCATGGCAGGTTGGGTGCAAAAGATTAGATCACATGGGGTCTGGGGTGAACTCGCTGGATGGATCCAGAACTGGCTTGGCCATAGAAGACAGAGGGTGGCAGTGGAAAGGTGTTTTTCCGAATGGAGGTCTGTAACTAGTGTGTTCAGCAGGGAGCAGTACTGGGACCTCTGCTCTTTGTAATATATATAAATGACTTAGAAGAAAATGTAGCGGGTCTGATTAGTAAGTTTGCGGGTGATACTAAGAATGCAGGAGTTGCGGATAGTGGTCAAGATTGTCAGAGAATACAGCAGGATATAGGTAGGCTGCACAATTGGGCAGAGAAATGGCAGATGGAATTTAACCCGGACAAATGCAAGGTGATGAATTTTGGTAGAAGTTTGGAAAGCTGTGGGTCGTATAGGCCAATCTTCCTGCTAAATGTGGATGAAAAATTGCTGGCAAAGGTCTTGGCCACACGGATAGAGGACTGTGTTCTGGGGGTAATAGGGGAGGACCAGACAGGATTTGTTAAGGGACGACACGTTGCATCCAACATTAGGTGGCTCCTTAACGCAATAATGTTGCCTGCGGAAAGGCGCAAGGCCGAGGTGGTGGTGGCCATGGAAGTATCTGTGGGATGTCCTGGGGTGGTTTGGGTTCGGACAGGGATTTGGGGATTGGGTCCTGTTGCTCTATCAGGCACTGGTGGCAAATGTAAGGACGAATCAGGTGGAACACAGGGCCTCGCTCTATGCGGATGATATAAGAGTTGCTAAACAATCTAATAACAAATTCAGGAGAAACTTCTTCATTCCTAGCTCAGTTCTGGGCACCCCTGCAAACACTGACTCAACCCCCCCTTCCAAAATAATAGGGGGTAAGTTATCCAAATGCAAACAGAGCTATATTGGCAGGAATACTTTCACTGGTATAGAGCTGACAATACCAAAAGAAATAGAGAAACCTGATAATTGAGGGTCAGAAATCAAACAATTGAAACAGTACAATCAGCTTGAAGATTTACGCCTCGCATTTAAGTTACAAAAGTTCCAGTGAAAAGAGGTTCAGGTGGATTATGAGGAAATTATAAGTCCAGAATTATTGATGACTTCTGTTCACCCAACACTCGATTTCTTCAAACCTTCCAACTAATTCACGAAAGACAGGCAATCATTATTCAGTGCTGAACCACCACGATGCACTTAACAAGAAAGGGGGGGGGGGGGGGGGGTGTTATATATAGTGTAGAGCAGGTGATACCCTGACTGAACAGCAATGAAAGAACACTGCTACCTAGTGGCAGAGTGTTTCAGTTGCCTTAAATATTGAATCAGTACTTTGTTCATAGATCTATTTCCCCATTGTGTGAATTGAGGAAAATTCCCACAAGATGGAAACAAGAAAGAAAGAAAAAACTGCATTTAGAAAGTACCTTTCACAAGCTCTGGAGATCTCAAAGTGCTTCACAACCATTATTATTGTGGTGTCTGAACCATGACAGCTCCCCACAAACAGCAAAGAGATAATAACGAAAACTTTTTTTAGTGACATTGATTGAGGGATGCACATTGTCCAAGGCAGGATGAAGTCCCCATCCCTTTGATACAGAACCTTTTCGGTCAACCTGAGAGGGGAGAAAGGGCTTCGGTTTCATGCCTTGTCTGAAAGACGGTACCCACGGCATGCAGCACTCCCTCAGTACTGATCTGGATCGTCGGGATGGATTGTGTGTCTTTGGAAAGAGACTTGAACCCACAGTCTTTTGACCCAGAGTGAGTTAAACCACTCAGCCATAATCCCTCACATGTCCCTGTTCGAGGGAAAGAAGAAAATAACTGCGCTTTTGTAGCAGCTTTTGCAATCTCAGGGCACCCTGTTCCACAGTGTAGCCGCCTGGGGTGGCCACTTCCTGATTCCAAAATGGAGGCCCGCAAAGAATGCAGGGAAAACTGGTCAGGGACAGGGAAACAAGCAGGTGCAAGGTTTCCTGTGTATTAAGACTTGCAAAAACCCAGACAGAACCGAAACCAATAGCCATCTACATATTAATGAGCAATCCCCAGGAACAATTAGAAACATTGAAGCGATCAGGACCAAACCAGACTTCCCGGCGCCAGCAGGAGCCAGGACAAAGGAAGGCCAACGGACACATAGGAACCGCCCAGCGATCAGGGAACAGCTCCAGTATTGGAGAAATTGATTAAAACGATTGGGACTTGGTCCAATTAATTGGGGCCAGGTCCGGGTCCGCCCAAAGGGGCGTGAAACCCCTGGGGGCTATAAAACAGAGCCTCCAAGTTCAATTCGTCCTTCTTGGCAGGTCTTCTTGGCAGGGTCTCTCAGCAGCTCGAAACAACTCTTGACCGTGACTCTCACCAACGAGAGACCAGCCCAGCGGCTGCACCAAACAAGTAAGTCAACGTACGCTACGAGATAGGCGCTCCTAGCTACTAGTCCATACCAGCTTGAAACCTGCAGCCTCAGAACCGAACAAAAGGCCATTGTTCCCTGACCTGGTTGGCCATTTCCAAAGCTAAGTATAGGCCTTTTAGTGTTAGAGATAGTCTAGTAAGTAGAGTTTTATGCATGAGTAGTGATTGACTGTGTGTATAATAAACGTGTTTGATTTGAAACTTACTAACTGGTGTATTGAGTTATTGATCAGCA
Source organism: Scyliorhinus canicula (assembly GCF_902713615.1). Classification (NCBI taxonomy): domain Eukaryota; kingdom Metazoa; phylum Chordata; class Chondrichthyes; order Carcharhiniformes; family Scyliorhinidae; genus Scyliorhinus; species Scyliorhinus canicula. Next base: position 193,602,802 of record NC_052146.1, on the reverse strand, counting down.
CTTGGCTTTGAACCTCGTGGTGGTATCATAAAGATACCTGGCGACTCTAGAGCAAAGGTGATTAAACAGAGCAAATTAAGTAAAAGCACAATTAGCAACAACACCCAGTGAAGTACTTTTGGAATGTGGTTGCTGTTGTTATATTGGAAATGCAGCAGCCAATATGTGAACAGCAAGATCCAACAAGCAACGTATAAATGACGAGATAATCTGTATTTTAGTCATCTTGATTGAGGGATAAATATTGGCCAGGACATTGGGGAGATGTCCAAGGTGAAATAGTGCTGGGGATCTTCAATGTCCACTGGACTGGAACTGAATGAATGACGGTGTGGAACAGGTACAATCAGCTCGTACCTTTGCTGCTACTCTCAGGTGTCAACTGTCGCTCAGTGACCAGGATGTTCCAGCCCTGCCGTGAGCCAACCAACAGTCCAATGCTTTCGGCAGGACCGGAAGATCCCAGTGAGGAGTGGGGCCGGATAATCCCACCCACTGTGTCAGAAGGCTCTGGATTTAATCCTCAATCTAGATTACAAATTTCAGATTGATGCTTCAATGCAGTACTGAGGGACTGTTGCAACGTTGGAGGTGCCATCTTTCATATGAGATGAAGACGCACATTCCTTCTCAGGTACATGTGGAAAGGTCCCAAAACACAATTCAATGAGTTTCAAGGGAGTTGCCTAATGTGTCCTTCCTTGCATTTATCCCTCAACCATCAATACTAAAACCATTTATTTATAGTCAAGTCATTGATCTGCTCATTGGGCTTTGCTATGTGCAAATTGGCTGCCACACTTGTATTGCAACAGTATCTACACTCCAAGAAGTACTTCCATTGAGTGTCAAGTCCTTCTGGGACATTACGAGGTTGTGAAAGGTGCTGTTTATGTCATATCTTCTTTCCTTACGCGGAGTGTGGAGTTCGACTTTAAAACGGGATGCCAAAATGCTGAGTGTGACCAACTTCAGCTCTCACCCCAGTTTTTTGTTTGGTAGCATTTTATTAACATTAGTAAAATGAGCAATTGTGGATTAAGGACATGGTTAATAGTCACCTGAAGCCACCTGTCTTTTGCCTCAGATACACTAATTATGTTCTACAGTCCCTTCAGGGTTCAGTTGGAGTTACAGGAAACAGGTACTTGATCAACAAGGAACTCGAGAGTTATGGGCGACGGGCAGGAAAATTGAGTTAAGGCCACAATCAGATCAGTTACATCCGGACAAATCTCCATTTTCTTAGAATGCTAAACATTGGCAAAAGGGGCAGAGTTACCTCAGGCATTCACTTAAAGGAACAGAACGTCCCCAGTGGCTGTTTTGGAAGAATCATTGCCATGCAGACATAAATTGCCTGGTTAATTTCATGGTTATCATCCGGCTTGTAATTCCAGACTTTTATTGAATTCAATTTTCACCATCTGTCGATGCGAAATTCAAACCCAAGGAGGTCTCTGGATTGTCGGTCCAGTGGCAACACCACTGAGCCACCACCCCCCACTGGTTATGGTGGAGGCTGACTCTACACCCCACATTTCTTCCACCCAATCTCCAACTGTTTTGGGGGGGGGGGGGGGGGGGTGGCGTTGTGGGAGGGAAGAGGAAAGAGGGAGTCCACCTTTTCCAGTTACCCCTCAAGTCCTGTAAATGATCCAGCAGAAATATGAAGCTCCCCCCCCCCCCCCCCAAATCCATTTGCTCTTTCTGGGTTCATTGTATTCATGGGGAAGTTAAAGCACTTGGTGTTATTGGTCTCTCCACCCGCTTCCTGTGCTTTGTACCCAGGGTTTTGTGCTTCACAGCTATGGTGTACATTCAATTAATGTAAGAAAAAGGAACATTAGGAACAGGAATAGGCCATTTCACCCTTCGTACCTGTTTCATCATTAAGTTGAATTGTAATAATGGCATTGTCACTGGACTAGTAATCCAGTGACCCAGGGTACTGCTCTGAGGACCCAAGTTGAAATCCCACCACAGCAGAAATTTTTTTATTGAAATTTGAATTCAATAAAAATCTGAAATAAAAAATATAATGATGGGCAGAAAGCCATTGCCAATTGTTGTAAAAACCCAGCTGGTTTACTAATGTCCTTTAAGAAAGATATTCTGCCGTCCTTACCTGGTCTGGCCTACATGTGACTCCAGACCCACAGCAATGTGGTCGATTCTCAAAAGGCCGAGCAAGCCACTCAGATCAAGGGCAACAAATGTTAGCCTCGCCAGTGACACCCACAGGAAAGAATAAAGAAAAAAACCCTACCCTATTTCCCAGCGACACAATTTCCTGGCTACGAGGCAAGTTCTACCTCTTCACCTTTCACAATATTTTTCTGACCCCCGTTAACAGGTAGAGATGGCTTACCCTTTTGCTGCTTTCCTCACTAGTGCAAATTTCACAGATCCTTCCTTTGATGGCTTCTTCAATGGGCTGAACTATCACATCTGCTTTGCTGAGCAGAGATGCCAGTTGATGCTTGAATGCCTCCAACTGACCATGAACCGCTTTGGCTTCACACACACTGGTCAGTAAACTCCCATCCAGCTCTCTGGAGCGCTGCTCCCAGCTTCCGGTCTCTAACTTCGAGGCTTCCCAAGCTCTTTGCGTGGAATCCAGCCTGTCATGTAGCATTCTGGTCTCTCTTTCCATGTGGTGTTTAGCATTCAGTGCGTTGTCTAATTCCTGCGAGGTTGTTCAAAAGAAAAAACACTGAAACAAATACACACAAGAAACTTACTAACATTGGCAATCTGACTGGGAAACAGAAACAATCATTGGGAAAGCTTTGAGGATATTTAAGTTATAGGAAGGAGCAGCACCAATATGATGGGCTGCACTTATTGGAGTGCGACCAATGTCCTAGCGAAGAGGATACATGGGGAGGTGACAAAGGCTTTGCTAGTAAGATGGAGGTGGGGATCTACAAGAAATGAAACAAGGCTAAGTATAATTAATACAGGAAAGGAGAGCATTAAACAGACTAAACTAAGAGAGGACATAAACTGCCAAGGGATAAATAGGGTTAGAGAATAGAAGTGTAAAAATATGGGCCGAGATTCTCTGAAAATGGGGCCGGAAAACGGACATGAATCACTCCAGGCTTTTTTCAAAAAGTCATGAGTGATTCTCCGACTTCAAGAGGGATAGCAGGGCCCCGGCGTGCGCCACGCAGCTTCTGCTGCTGATACGGGGCCCTGAACTTCCAGCTGCCAATCCGTGCATGTGCGCGGCGGCCGTTTTCGCTCCAGCCCCCACGCAACATGGTGGAGCCACACAGCGGGCTGGCGCAGAAGATAGCCCCCCCACCGAATTGTGCGCGCCCCCGCCGATCGGTAGCCCCTGATCGCAGGCCTGGCCGTCGTGGAAGCCCCCCCCCCCCACCCCCCACCAGGACGGCCACGAGTCTGAGCTCCCGCCAGGTGAAATCATACGGGAACCATGTCGGCAGAACTCGGTGGGAACTCGGCCCGGTCGACCGTGGAGAATCGCCGAGGGGGCCTCTTTCAACGGCCCCCGACTGTCGCCCCGGCGACCGGAGAATCGCGTCCCGGCGTCAGAGCCGATCGTGGGTCTGAGACCCCATTCTCCGCCCCTGCACCGAGCACGATTTCGGCTCGGAGGCTCAGAGAATACCGGCCATGGTTAATAATAAAGTGAGAGGTGACTTCTGGCAACAGCATGCGAGTGCAAGTTGGGCGAAAGGTGGCTCCCGTCAGGGTCTTTGCTCTTTTTATCCCTTTTTACCCATTTGGGGGGATTTCTGTGTCCAAAACTAGTGGGCTGATCTTGGGAACATTTGCTTGAAGGAATTATGCTGATAGGTTTGACGAAAAAGCCCGTTGGGAAGAAACCAGGTTGGTAGTCTGTCGAAGGAAGAAGGAATCTGAAGGGGGGAAGATAGCTCAGGAGTCATGCCCATTACATTGGACACGCTAGTGGTGGTGATGTCGCAGGAGCTGGAAAAATTTGGGAAGCAGGCGGATAGGGAGATTGAGGGGCAGGTAAAGAAATGAAGAAACCCTTTAGAGCCACTATCGAGGAGGCATTGGGCCCAATCCGAGAGCAGCTGGGTAAGGCCTTGAAGGCAGTGAAAGAGCAAGGCGAGATGTTGAAGGGTGTGGAAGAGGCCTTGTTGCAGCATGTGGGGCGTTCTCCTCGGTGGAAGTGGAGTTGCTGCTTGTGATGGAGAATAACAAGGGCCTGAGGGTAAAACTGGAGGATTTGGAGAACAGATCGAGGCGTTTGAACCTCAGGACGGTAGGACAGCTGGAGGGAGTGGAGGGTTCAAAGCCAACCGAGTACTTCTCAGAGATGTTCTCCCAGCTGGTGGTGGGGGGGGGGGGGGGGGGGGGGGGGTGTTGAGGTGTCCGTCCTTCGACTTGGGCAGTGCAGCAGAAGCCATGGCCAAACGAGCCAACGCGGGCGGTGATTATCCGCTTACATACTTTCCAGAGGAATGAGTGGGTGCTGGTATGGGAAAGCAAGAGCCACAACATTGACTGGGACGGGCATACGATGGGTAGATACCAGGACATTGGGGCCAAGCTGGCATACAGACATGCGGTGTTCAACAAGGTGAAGGTGGTGTTTTACAGCAAAGGAGTGCAGTTCAGGGTGGTGTACCCGGCACGATTGAAAGCAAAAATGGATTGAAAGATTCATTTCTTTGATAGGCTGGAGCTGGCAGAGGCCTTCAACAGAGAGAAGGGACTGGTCTGAGGAGGGCTGATGTGGACTTTGTGAGAGATGGGACTGGGTTGATGATGTTTTATTACAATGTGTTAATGTTTCTTCTTATTATTTTTCTCTTGATGTGGAGATGCCGGCGTTGGGCTGGGTTGGGCACAGTAAGAAGTCTTACAACACCAAGTTAAAGTCCAACAGGTTTGTTTTGAATCACTAGCTTTCGGAGCACAGCTCCTTCTCAGATGAATGCCTGAGGAAGGAGCTGCGCACCGAAAGTTAGTGATGCAAAACAAACCTGTTGGACTTTAATCTGGTGTTGTAAGACTTCTTACTGTTTTTTTCTTGGATGTTGAGGTTGTAAATGGGGTGCTTGACAAGCTATCGGTAAGGGAAGAGGAAGCTAGATAGGATGCCAGGGCTTGGGCACTTGGGCGGGTAAGGCAGGCTATGAGGAATTAGGCTGGTATTTTTGATTGGCTTTGTGGAGGGGGATCCTGGGTGGGGGTCATCCCACCAACAAGCAGGAGTCGCTAGTGAATGGGAGTGAAGTGGGGGGAGTGGCTGCGACTTGATGTGTCAGTAATGGTGAGGCATGATGTGTCAAGTTGTTTGTTTGTTTGGTGAGGGATGTGGGTGGCTGAGGTGGCAGACAGTATGTAAGCCTGGGGAGGGAGGGAGGAGGTACTGGGTGGGGAGTGTATGTGTGTGTGTAGCCCGAGGGGGGGGGGGGGGGGGGGGGGGGGACCAGGGGATTTTCTTTTGGGTGGGGCTGGTGGTCATCTTAAGTGGGGCTGGGGCCCAGGAATTTATATGGAGGAGATGATGTATCACGATGGAAATGGCTGACTTGAGGGTGAGGGGGGCTGAGAGACCCCCAACAAGGTTAGTGACATGAAACATGCGGGGCCGGGGGGGGGGGTGGGGGGGGGGGGGTCAAAAGGGCAAGAGCTTTCTCCCATTTAAAAGGTTTGGGGCTGACGTGGTGTTCTTACAGGAGACTCACATGTGGGTGCGGGACTAGACCAGGATGTAGGAGGCCTAGGCAAGCCAGGTCTTTCATGCAGGCTTTGATAGCAAGGCCCACGTGGTAGCGATATTAATCAACAAAAGGGTCCGTTTCCAGGCAGGGTAGATCTTCGCTGTTGGTTGAAGGCCCATTGGAGGGGAAGGCAGTGGTGTTTGTGAATGTATATGCTCCGAATTGGGACAACGTTAAGTTTATAAGATGGTTGTGGCCAGGCTGCAATACAGGATTTAGATTTTTTTAAATTCATTTACGGGATGTGGGCGTCGCTGGTCAAGCCAGCATTTATTGCCCATCACTAGTTGCCCTTCAGAAGGTGGTGGTGAGTTGCCTTCTTGAACCGTTACAGTCCTTTAGGTGTAGGTACACCCACTGTACTGTGGGGGAGGGAGTTCCAGGATTTTGTCCCAGTGACTGAGAAAGAATGATGATATATTTCCAAGTCAGCTTGGTGAGTGACTTGCAGGGAAACCTCCAGGTGATGGGGTTCCAGGTATCTGCTACTCTTATCCTTCTAGATGGTTGTGGTCCTGGGTTTCAAAGGTGTTGACTAAGAAACCTTACTGAGTTATTGCAGTCTTGTAGATGGTACACACGGCTGCCACTGTTTGGCGGTGGTGGAGGGTTTGAATGTTTGTGGAAGGAGGAGTGTTATGGGCCAGGGTTTAGAGAACCCCAAAGTGTATCATGGAGATCACCTCACCCACGATTTTAAATAGATTGTGGTATGGGGAGCACACAGCCCACTCTACAGGTGTGGTACAGCAGAAATCTAAAAGTATCTTATAAAGCAAAACAATGTTTATTCTATGAACGAAGTCAACCTTTTTAAAACATAAAGTGAACATCTTAGCAACCATCAATTCAAATACAACCCCCAAAGAATACAACACTCCAAGTAATCTTTAAACTTTTGTCATGTGAGAGTACCTTTAAGAAATGGGTGTTTTTTATAGAATAACTGTAGTGGATGTACCTTTAAGAAATGGGTGTTTATTACTGCAGTGATGTCAAGAGTGTGGGTGGAGCTGGGCTGTCTGTCAGCTTTCAGTTTCACTTTGAGAAAAGCTTGGGTGCGTCTGTGTTTTTTTGGTTTCGTTTTAGTGTTGGAGCTGCAGCCAGCCACAGAATGTGTAATGTTGTTCTCTCTGCCATGTAAAGACGATCTCTTGATCATTTGGTGAATTCAGAGTTATAACTGTTCTCAGTAGTGAATTTAAAGCTGATGTGCTTCTGTAAAGGGTTTTAAAAAAAAAGTCTTATGGATGTTAAAACGAAAGTAAGGATTACTTAGTGTTGTATTTTTTGGGGGTTGTATTTGAATTGATGGTTGCTAAGATGTTCCCTGTATGTTTTAAAAAGGTTAACTTGAGTTCATAGAATAAACATTGTTTTGCTTTAAAAAATACTTTTTGATTTCTGCTGTACCACGCTTGTAGAGGCGGCTATGTGCTCCCCATACCACAATCTATTGAAAGTTGTGGGTCAGATCATAGAATTTACAGTGCAGAAGGAGCCCATCGAGTCTGCACCGGCTCCTGGAAAGAGCACCCTACCCAAGCCCACACTTCCACCCTATCCCCATAACCCAGTAACCCCACCCAACACTAAGGGCAATTTTGGACACTAAGGGCAACTTATCATGGCCAATCCACCTACCCTGCACATCTTGGACAGTGGGAGGAAACCGGATCACCCGGAGGAAACCCACGCACACACGGGGAGAACGTGCAGACTCCGCACAGACAGTGACCCAAGATGGGAATCGAACCTGGTACCCTGGAGCTGTGAAGCAATTGTGCTAACCACAATGCTACCGTGCTGTCAGGTGAACTCCACGATACACTTTGGGGTCCTCTAAACGCTGGCCCATAACACTTTCCTTTTAACATCCATAAGACAAAAACCTTTTTTACAGAAGCACGTGCAAGGGTACGTGATGTCTCGGAGCGTGTTTTCCGGGTCCTTAAGGGGGAGGGGAGCAGCCCCAAGTCGCAGTCCACATTGGCACTAACGACATAGGTAGGAAAAAGGACAAGGGTGTCAGGCAGGCCTTTAGGGAGCTAGGATGGAAGCTCAGAGCGAGAACAAACAGAGTTGTTATCTCTGGGTTGTTGCCCGTGCCACGTGATAGTGAGATGAGGAATAGGGAGAGAGAGCAATTAAACACGTGGCTACAGGGATGGTGCAGGCGGGAGGGATTCAGATTTCTGGATAACTGGGGCTCTTTCTGGGGAAGGTGGGACCTCTATAGACAGGATGGTCTACATCTGAACCTGAGGGGCACCAATATCCTGGGGAGGAGATTTGTTAGTGCTCTTTGGGGGGGTTTAAACTAATTCAGCAGGGGCATGGGAACCTGGATTGTAGTTTTGGGGTACGGGAGATTGAGAATATAGAGGTCAGGAGCACAGATTTGACTTCGCAGGAGGGTGCCAGTGTTCAGGTAGGTGGTTTGAAGTGTGTCTACTTGAATGCCAGGAGTATACGAAATAAGGTAGGGGAACTGGTAGCATGGGTTGGTACCTGGGACTTAGATGTTGTGGCCATTTCAGAGACATGGATAGAGCAGGGGCAGTAATGGTTGTTGCAGGTTCCGGGGTTTAGGTGTTTTAGTAAGCTCAGAGAAGGGGGCAAAAGAGGGGGAGGTGTGGCGCTGCTAGTCAAGGACAGTATTACGGCGGCGGAAAGGATGCTAGATGGGGACTCTTCTTCTGAGGTAGTATGGTCTGAGGTTAGAAACAGGAAAGGAGAGGTCACCCTGTTGGGAGTTTTCTACAGGCCACCTAATAGTTCTAGGGATGTAGAGGAAAGGATGGCGAAGATGATTCTGGAAAAGAGCGAAAGTAACAGGGTAGTTGTTATGGGAGACTTTAACTTTCCAAATATTGACTGGAAAAGATATAGTTCGAGTACATTAGATGGGTCGTTCTTTGTACAATGTGTGCAGGAGGGTTTCCTGACACAATATGTTGACAGGCCAACAAGAGGCGAGGCCACATTGGATTTGGTTTTGGGTAATGAACCAGGCCAGGTGTTAGATCTGGAGGTAGGTGAGCACTTTGGAAACAGTGACCACAATTCGGTGACCTTTACATTAGTGATGGAAAGGGATAAGTATACCCTGCAGGGCAAGAGTTATAGCTGGGGGAAGGGCAATTATGATGCCATTAGACATGACTTAGGATGTGTAGGTTGGAGAAGTAGGCTGCAAGGGTTGGGCACACTAGATATGTGGAGCTTGTTCAAGGAACAGCTATTGCATGTTCTTGATAAGTACGTACCAGTCAGGCAGGGAGGAAGGGGTCGAGCGAGGGAACCGTGGTTTACCAAAGAAGTGGAATCTCTTGTTAAGAGGAAGAAGGAGGCCTATGTGAAGATAAGGCGTGAAGTTTCAGTTGGGGCGCTTGATAGTTACAAGGAAGCGAGGAAGGATCTAAAGAGAGAGCTAAGACGAGCAAGGAGGGGACATGAGAAGTCTTTGGAAGGTAGGATCAAGGAAAACCCAAAAGCTTTCTATAGATATGTCAGGAATAAAAGAATGACTAGGGTAAGAGTAGGGCCAGTCAAGGACAGTGGTAGGAAGTTGTGTGTGGAGGCTGAGGAGATAAGCGAGATACTAAATGAATACTTTTCGTCATTATTCACTCAGGAAAAAGATAATATTGTGGAGGAGAATGCTGAGACCCAGGCTATTAGAATAGATGGCATTGAGGTGCGTAGGGAAGAAATGTTGGCAATTCTGGACAAGGTGAAAATAGATAAGTCCCCGGGGCCTGATGGGATTTATCCTAGGATTCTCTGGGAAGCCAGGGAAGAGATTGCTGAGCCTTTGGCTTTGATTTTTATGTCATCATTGGCTACAGGAATAGTGCCAGAGGACTGGAGGATAGCAAATGTGGTCCCTTTGTTCAAGAAGGGGAGTAGAGATAACCCCGGTAACTATAGGCCGGTGAGCCTCACGTCTGTTGTGGGTAAAGTCTTGGAGAGGATTATAAGAGATACGATTTATAATCATCTAGATAGGAATAATATGATTAGGGATAGTCAGCATGGTTTTGTGAAGGGTAGGTCATGCCTCACAAACCTTATCAAGTTCTTTGAGAAGGTGACTGAACAGGTAGACGAGGGTAGAGCAGTTGATGTGGTGTATATGGATTTCAGTAAAGCGTTTGATAAGGTTCCCCACGGTCGTCTATTGCAGAAAATACGGAGGCTGGGGATTGAGGGTGATTTAGAGATGTGGATCAGAAATTGGCTAGTTGAAAGAAGACAGAGGGTGGTGGTTGATGGCAAATGTTCAGAATGGAGTTCAGTTACGAGTGGTGTACCACAAGGATCTGTTCTGGGGCCGTTGCTGTTTGTCATTTTTATAAATGACCTAGAGGAGGGCACAGAAGGTTGGGTGAGTAAATTTGCAGACAACACTAAAGTTGGTGGAGTTGTAGACAGTGTGGAAGGATGTTGCAGGTTACAGAGGGACATAGATAAGCTGCACAGCTGGGCTGAGAGGTGGCAAATGGAGTTTAATGTAGAGAAGTGTGAGGTGATTCATTTTGGAAAGAATAACAGGAATATGGAATATTTGGCTAATGGTAAAATTCTTAGTAGTGTGGATGAGCAGAGGGATCTCGGTGTCCATGTACATAGATCCCTGAAAGTTGCCACCCAGGTTGATAGGGTTGTGAAGAAGGCCTATGGTGTGTTGGCCTTTATTGGTAGAGGGATTGAGTTCCGGAGCCATGAGGTCATGTTGCAGCTGTACAAAACTCTGGTACGGCCGCATTTGGAGTATTGCGTACAGTTCTGGTCGCCTCATTATAGGAAGGACGTGGAAGCTTTGGAACGGGTGCAGAGGAGATTTACCAGGATGTTGCCTGGTATGGAGGGAAAATCTTATGAGGAAAGGCTGATGGACTTGAGGTTGTTTTCGTTAGAGAGAAGAAGGTTAAGAGGTGACTTAATAGAGGCATACAAAATGATCAGAGGGTTAGATAGGGTGGACAGTGAGAGCCTTCTCCACGGATGGAGGTGGCTAGCATGAGGGGACATAGCCTTAAATTGAGGGGTAATAGATATAGGACAGACGTCAGAGGTAGGTTTTTTACGCAAAGAGTGGTGAGGCCGTGGAATGCCCTACCTGCAACAGTAGTGAACTCGCCAACATTGAGGGCATTTAAAAGTTTATTGGATAAGCATATGGATGATAATGGCATAGTGTAGGTTAGATGGCCTTTCGTTTTTGACTTCCCATGTCGGTGCAACATCGTGGGCCGAAGGGCCTGTACTGCGCTGTATCGTTCTATGTTCACGTCAGGTTTAAATTCTCTACTGAGAGCAGTTATCGCTCTGGATTCACCAAATGATCAAGAGATAGTCTTTAGATGGCAGAGAGATCACAATTACACCTTATTTGGCTGGCTTCAGCTCCAACACTAAAACAAAGCGAAAGAACACAGACACACCCAAGCGTTTCCTCAAAGCGAAACTAAAAAGAGCCAGAGCTCAGCTTCGCTCACACTCTGACATCACTGCAGCCACTTGAGCAGACAAACATTTCTTAAAGTGACAATCCCATGACAGGAGCATCAAGCGGGCTGCTTTGTTCTGGATGGTGTCAAGCTTATTGAGTGTTGTTGGAGCTGCACTAATCCAGGCAAGTGGAGATTATTCCATTACACTCCTGGCTTGTGCCATGTAGATGGTGGACAGGCTTTGGGGTCAGGAGGGGAGTTACTCGGCGTAGGATTCCTAGCCTTTGACCTGCCCTGGTAGCTACAGCATTTATGTGACTAGTTCAGTTTCTGATCAATGGCAACTCCCAGGATGTGATTGTGGGGGATTCAGCAATGGCAATGCCATTGAATGTCAAGAGGCAATGGTTAGATCCTCTCTTGTAGGAGATGGCCATTGCCTGGCACTTGTAGGACGCTACTGTAACTTGCCACTTGTCAGCCAAGCCTGGACATCGTCCAGGTCTTGCTGCATTTGAATATGGACTGCTTCATTATCTGAGGAGTCACGAATGGCGCAGAACATTGTGCAGTCATCCGCAAACATCCCCACTTCTGACCTTATGATGGACAGGAGGTCATTGATAAAGCAGCTGAAGATGGTTGGGCCGAGGACACTACCCTGAGGAGCTCCTGCAGTGATGCCTTGGAGCTGAGATGATTAACCTCCAACCACCACAACCATCTTCCTTTGTTTCAGGTGTAATTCCAACCAGCGGAGAGTTTTCCCCTGATTCCCATTGACTTCAGTTTATCTAGGGCTCCTTGATGCCGTACTCGGTCAAATGCTGCCTTGATGTCACTCTCACCTCACCTCTGGCATTCAGCTCGTTTGTCCACGTTTGAACCACGGCTGTAATGAGGTCAGGAGCTGAGTGACCCTGGCGGAATCCAAACTGAGCATCCATGAGCAGGATACTGCTGAGTAAGTGCCGCTTGATACCACTGTTGATACTCCTTCCAGCACTTTGCTGATGATGGAGAGTGGACTGATAGGGCAGTAATTGGCTGGGTTGGATTTGTCCTGTTTCTTGTGTACAGGACACGCCTGGGCAATTTTCCACATTGTCGGGTGATGTTAGTGTTGTAGCTGTACTGTAACTGCTTGGCTAGGGATGTGGCAAGTTCTAGAGCACAAGTCTTCAATACTATTGCTGGAACATTATCAGGATTTGCAGTATCCAGTGCCTTCAGCCGTTTCTTGATATCACGTGTAGTGAATCGTATTGGCTGAAGACCAACCTCTGGAGGACACCAAGATGGATCACCCACTCGGCACTTCTGGCTGAAGATTGTTGTGAATGCCTCAGCCTTGTCTTGTGCACAGATTGCTGGGCTCCTCCATCATTGAGGAACATGAGAATCGCGGGAGCGGCGCTGGGCCCGATCCTCGGGTAAACGCCGATTCCCCGCCCCCGCGCCAAACGTAATTTCGGCGCGGGGCTGCAGAGAATTCAGCCCCATAACTTCACATTTTTCTACATTATATTGCATCTGCCAAGGCTTTGCCCACTCCCCTAATCTGTCTATATCCCTTTGTATCATTCTCACCACTTGCCTTCTACCTATTTTTGTGTCATCCGCAAACTTGGCAATAGTGCATTAATTTCCCTCGTCCAAGTCATTAATATATATTGTCAATAATTGTGACCCCAGCACTGATTCCTGTAGCACGCCACTAATGGCCCTTCCTGTTGATTTCCCATTCATTTTACTTTGTGGTTATCATTTTGATCCATGGATATTTAATGGACATATAACTTTAAGTCGAGCAGAGGAAGCGATGACCTCAAAAGTTGCAGAGTAGTGCACTGTGCTATCAGAGATATCACTGCTGAACAGCACAACGCAGACTTTTTGGCACCCGAGAGATGAGAGGGATTTGGTTCGATTGGCCGTATTTTGCCCGGTGACAAGCAGTTATTGGGTCCTACCCAAGTGGGATGGTTTTCAGAGAAGCAGGAAGTGGCAGTCGGATCCTGGGTGCTCAGAGAAGCTGTGAGTGTCTCTCGCTCTCTTTTTCCAGAAATGTTGCCTACTGCTGATTTCTGAATCTGCAGAAAGGTTCTTGAAACCTGGATGAATCTATGGTGAAAACCATTACAGATTGAAAGCAAAAACCTTGAACTGAAAGCCTAGACTGAAGAAAGGTGTACTGGAAGACAATCATTGAGACAAAGACTCTGACCTTTTTTACTTTCATCATTATTTTTTTACCCCTCTTTTCCCCTTTGTGTTTGTTTGACTGTTGGCTGTGTGTGTATGTGTGTATAGGGTGGAGGTAAGTTAAAGAAGAGTGGGGATTAGGAATTAGATAATAGTTAACCACTTGTATTTGCTGAACATTTAATTATAGTGTGGAGATGCCAGCGTTGGACTGAGGTGGGCACAGTAAAAAGTCTTACAAAACCAGATTAAAGTCCAACAGTTTCTGCTTGGCGATTCTGCGTTGTTGTGCATCCTGAAGGCTGCCTTGGAGAACACTTACCCGAAGATCAGAGGCTGAATGCCCTTGACTGCTGATGTGTTCCCCGACTGGAACACTTCAGGACGCACAATGTCATATCCCAAGCAGAAACTGATAGCCACGTTCCGCATACGTGAGTACGTCCTCAACCAGGACCTTGGATTCATGTCTCATTACATTCACCCCCCACCATCTGGCCTGGGCTTGCAAAATCCTTCCAACTGTCCTGGCTTGAGACAATTCACACCTCTTTAACCTGTGATTATCCCTCTCTCCAGTTGCTCCATCTGGACCTGTAAAGAATTAATTACCTGCAAATACTTGCATTCAAAGTATTGTCTTGCATTCTTGACTTTGTCTATAAATATGGTTGTGGAACCCACCTCTTCACACACCTGATGAAGGAGCTGTGCTCTGGAAGCTAGTGGTTCAAAACAAGCCTGTTGGACATTAACCTGGTGTTGTAAGACCTCTTACTATTTAATTATAGTTATCGTTATTAATAAAAATTAATTGTGTTTAAATTTACAAACCTGGTGACTCAGGTTATTCAGCAACCAAAGACCAGAGACGTTGGGTATTTTCTAAGAATTATTTGTTAGTTTCTATTGTGTTGCGACTCTGGGTCAAGTGGAGCTGGAATTGACCGTGCACTAGCCCAGCGGGTGCTAACACCATCTTCCCCTCTTATCCCTACCTGCTTTCTATTATTTAACCAATCCTCTATCCATGCTAATATACTACCCCGACACCATGGGCTCCTATCTTATTAAGTAGCCTTTTGTGTGGTACGTTATCAAATTTTTTTTTGAAATCCAAGAATATTACATCTACCAATTTCCCTTTATCTATTCTGCCCATTACCACCTCAACGAATTTTAAGAAATTTGTCAGGCATGATTTCTCCTTCATATAGCCATGCTGATTCTGCTTGATTATATTGGGCGGGCGCAATTTAATGAAAAGAAAAAAAGAGTCCCGTTCTGGGAGGGTTTAGTGGGATATTTCCCAGTGCTTGTAGCAACGAGAACGACTCCGGTCGTTCTCCCCGTGTCTGCGAGGGTTTCCTCCGGGTGCTCCGGTTTCCTCCCACAAGTCCCAAAAGACGCGCTGTTAGGTGAATTGGACATTCTGAATTCTCCCACAATGTACCCGAACAGGCGTTGGAGTGGGGCAACCAGGTGATTTTCGCAGTAACTCTATTGCAGTGTTAATGTAAGCCTACTTCTCGGTGGAGAAAGACCCACGAGGCTGCACTTGCCTTCATTTCCTGCACTGAGGAGCTCAATTCAAGGAAGAAATCAAAAGTTGCAACATGGTAAATGGTTTTTCGAACATGATAACTCAGACTTCTCAGCCAATTAATTGGTCAAAAGGCTGTATTTTGCCCAGGAACAGGTGGTGATTGGGTCCTACTCGAGTGGAATGATTTTCAGAGGACCAAGGAGCTTAGTTTGAAAACTGGACATTCAAGGGAAAGGACTTCTCTCTCTTCAATGAAACCACTACAGGATGCAAACAGAGACCTGGAACTGAAAGCTTACTTTGAAGGAAGGGCTGCTTAAAGACAGCCATTTGAATCAAAGACTCCTTTTCTTTTACTTATGATTTTCACCCCTCTTTTCCACTTTGTGTTTGTCTGTCATGTGTGCGTGTGTGTAGCGGGTGGGGAGGGGGGAAGTTAAAGTGGGGATTTAGGAATTAGATAACAGTCAACTAGTTGTATTTATTGCATATTTCATTATTGTACTTGTTATAAATAAAAAGTAATTGTGTTTAAATGTACAAACTTGGTGACTGTAATTATTGGGCAGCCAAGGGCCAAAGACTTTGGGTATTTATCTGAGAATTATTAGTTAATTCAATTGTGTTGCGACTCTGGGTTAAGTGGGGCTGGAATTGACCGCGCACTAGCCCAAGGGGTCTTAACAGAGACAACAATTCTGCATCTTCCTGTAATAAATTAATAAGATCAGAAATCCTCTCCACTGGACACCCCAATCATCCCCATCACTTCTTTTGTTTCATTCGTCAACATCATTTTCTAATTATGATTTTAAAAATCACTGATTTTATGCAGTGGGCTAAACAGCTGGCTTGTAATGCAGAACAAGGCCAGCAGCGCGGGTTTAATTCCTGTACCGGTCTCCCCCAACAGACGCCAGAATGTGGCGACTAGGGGCTTTTCACAGTAACTTCATTGAAGCCTACTCGTGACAATAAGCGATTATTATTATTATTATTATTAATGACTACGTCATTGTCATCTTCTGGGTGTCACGGTAGCATAGTGGTTAGTACTGTTGCATCACAGCATCAGGGTCTCAGGTTCAATTCCTGGCTTGGGTCACTGCCTGTGCGGAGTCTCCACGTTCTCCCAGTGTCTGCGTCGGTTTCCTCCGGGTGCTCCGGTTTCCTCCCACAAGTCCCAAAAGACGCGCTGTTAGGTCAATTGGACATTCTGAATTCTCCCTCAATGTACCCGAACAGGCGTCGGAGTGTGGCAACCAGGTGATTTTCGCAGTAACTCTATTGCAGTGTTAATGTAAGCCTACTTGCGACAATAATAAAGATCATTATTATTATTATTCATACCTTACGGATAGTATCCAATTCCTGCACATAGGATGCAACAGCTTTCTGTTCCCTTCCCAACTCAGAAACAAGTCTCATGATAGTTTCCCGGCTAGCCTTCGATTCCATGTCATGGGTGCTGATGGTCTCCTCCAGGCTTCTAATCTGGAAAGTTTTCCTGTTGTTCTCCTTGTACACCTCTCCCACCTAAGAAAGAAAATGCATCAAGCAGCAGAACCAGGCTTCATGGCAGACGTGAAATCTCACTAAAGTCAGTGATAGTTTTAAGGAACAGAAGGTGCGAGCAGGAAGTTAACTGCAGTGCCTGGGAGCTGCTGAATGGCCTTGCTGGTCCTAACAGTACAGAACTCCATAACCCATGATAGCTTCTCACTGCGTCACACATTGCAATTGTAGGCTTTTGCAGTGATGCCCCCACCCTCAGACTGACTCTGGCCCCGAAATATACCACAAAGTGGTGAGGGAGCAGGGGAGTGCAACTGCGGAGAGAGAAGATCAGAACCACTTAATTCCTACACAGGAACCACCTTAATCAACACCCAAAATACCTTATGCAAATCATCCCGTTGTAAACTAAATCTGAAATTATATCGATAAATTCAAACAAAACCCCACCCTGGTCTTATATATAAATGCCTAAAAATGTTACATTGTGGTGGTTGGGGTTGCGCACAGGACAATGTTAGACTTCAGCACAGTGTTCTTGTCCACACAAACCTAACTTATTAGTGCACGGGTGGGTCAGCCACTTTGGAGGATCTGGGGTGTGTCTCGTGTTGAGAGCAAAAGCGTTTAGCTGGAATCTCCAGGCCAAGGAGAGTCTTGTAGTTGCTGAGTGTTTGTAACTATGCTGTGGTGCATAGACCTACCCCCCCCCCCCCCCCATTTGTTTTTCTTTTATTCATGGGATGTGGGTGTCACTGGTGTTGCCCATCTCTAATTGCCCTTGAACTGAGTGGCTTGCTAGGTCATTTCAGAGAGCTATTCAGAGTCAGAGTCAATCACATTGCTGTGGGTCTGGAGCCACATGGAGGCCAGACCAGATAAGGCTGGCAGATTTCTCTAATGTAAAGGACTTAAGTGAATGAGATGGGTTTTTACACATAAGCTTATTGATAATACCATGACTAAGACTAGCTTTATATTCCAGATTTATGAATTGAATTTAAATTCCACCAGCTGCCGTGGTGGGATTTGAACCCACAGATTACTGGCCCAGTGACATTATCACAACACCACCATCTCTCCCTGTTTCACAGTGAGACCTTTCTTGATGACAAAGTTGTGGCTCATTTGAGTTATTCCCTATTCATCATTATTGCTGTGTAATTTTGTTCAACCGATATAACCTAATAGGACTTGTATAAAGTTAGACCGGTTGTATAAAATAGACCGGTCCTTGTCTATCCAAAGCGGAGAAAAAATGCCCAGAGCCTAAGGTCGGGTCCCCATCTAGAGTACGTCATTCAATTTTAAGCACCGTACATTAGTTTAGAGAAGCTGTAGTGCAGATTCGCTAATAATAATCCTTATTGTCACAAGCAGGCTTACATTAACACTGCAATGAAGTTACTGTGAAAAGCCCCTAGATGCCACATTCCGGCGCCTGTTTGGGCACACAGAGGGAGAATTCAGTATGTCTAATTCACCTAACAGCACGTCTTTTGGGACCCTGGTGCTGTGAAGCAACAGTGCTAACCACTGTGCTACCGTGCCTCCCTCGGTCTTTAAGTCTTAAATTTATGGACAGGTTGCATAACCTTGGATTGTATCCCCTTGAGTTTAGAAGGTTGAAGGGCAATCAAGGTCATTTATCTTCTGCCAAATATATCAAAGCCCTCAATATCTCCTATCTCACGGTTTATCCCATCCAATATTTCATATTCCTCTTCCTTAACCACAATGTCTGCATCCTTTTCCCTCTTTTTTGAAGACAGAAACTAAGTATTCATTCAGAACCATGCCCGTTTTCCACCTCAACACGAATATTAACTTTGTGGTCTTGAATAGAACCCGCCCTTTTCTTAGATATTCTCTTGCATTTTATGTTTTGATAAAACATCTTCACGTTCCAGCCCCAGTCCTGGGCTTGAGCACAACACGCAAGGCTGATGCTCCAGTGCAGTGCTGAGGGAGTGCTGCACTGCAGGAGACACCATTTTGTGGTAAGACATTAAACAGAGGCTGCGCCCACTTGCTCAGGTGGATGTTAAAGATCCCGGGCTTCATTTCGAAGAATAAGAAGGACGTTAACCATGATGATCCAGCCAGTATTATCCTTCAATCAGTATCACCAAATCACATTGGGCGCGATCAAGTGATCACACTGCGTCAAAAAAGTAGTACGCCGCAGCGCAGCGTGGCCGATAGAAGCCGGGAGACTCCGCTCCCAGAAACTACCCGGCTCACAGCGCACTATGCGAGATCTAACGTGATCTCGCAGATGTCGCAATGTAAATCCCACCCTGTGGGCAGAATCACTCTTAGGCAAATCTGCATAATAAAGCAAGAGAGCTAGACACAATTTAATATGCAGTTTCCTGAGATACCCTTCGCATTGGAGACCTTGGCAAGCGCCGTTCTAGTCTCAGGGACCGGACGGAATAGAACATAAAACATTACAGCGCAGTACAGGCCCTTCGGCCTGTACAGGACAATGTTGCGCCGTCCTGTGAAACCCCTCTAAAATCTCTCTACACTATTCCCTTATCGTCCATATGCCTATCCAATGACCATCAGTTGCACGCCCTTTGGGCAGGGCAGTTTGCTGGTGCTTCCCAAGCACCCTGGCACTGCCAAGGTTCCCAGATGGCAGTGTCAGCTGGAAGGGGCACTGTCAGGGTACCAGGTTGGCATTTTTGCACTGTGGCGATCGGGCTGAAGGTGCCCCCTGCGGGTGTTGGGTGGGTGTGTGTGGGGGGGAGCTGTAGTGCGTTACAGCTTGGGGAGGTTCGGGGTCGGGTCGGGGGCTCCAGAGATCAGGATGCCATTCCGCTACACTGAGGAGTTCCGGCAAGTGGAGCTCCTCAGTGCAGATAATGGGATATGTGTGCCCTTGCATTAAGCGTTATCTAGATACATAGAACATAGAACAGTACAGCACAGAACAGGCCCTTCGGCCCTCGATGTTGTGCCGAGCAATGATCACCCTACTCAAACCCACGTGTCCACCCTATACCCGTAACCCAACAACCCCCCACCCTTAACCTTACTTTTAGGACACTACGGGCAATTTAGCATGGCCAATCCACCTAACCCGCACATCTTTGGACTGTGGGAGGAAACCGGAGCACCCGGAGGAAACCCACGCACACACGGGGAGGACGTGCAGACTCCGCACAGACAGTGACCCAGCCGGGAACTGAACCTGGGACCCTGGAGCTGTGAAGCATTTATGCTAACCACCATGCTACCGTGCTGCCTACCTGTGACACCAGCAAATCCAGACGAAGCTCTGCTCCTCTCGAATCTACATTCATGGCATGCGTGAGCTTCTCCAAAAACTCATCATGTTCTTTCATTCTTCTCATGTCTTCCTGCTTGGTCTCATCCCACTCTGTTAGATATTTTCTGTCAAGTAAACATTACACAGGACTTTTGGCATGTTTAGGTTTTTAAATCAAGACTTTGGTGATTTAAATATGTCTAAATACATAGCGCTAATGTTATTTTTAAAAATTAATTTAGAGAACCCAATTCTTTTTTTCCTTCAAATTAAGCCAATTAAGGGGCAATTTAGCGTGATCAATTCACCTATCCTGCACATCTTTGGGTCGTGGGGGTGAAACCCACGCAAACATTTTTCATTTCATTCATTTCATTGTTCAACACGGGGAGAATGTGCAAAATCCACACGGACAGTGACCCGAGGCTGGGATCGAATCCGGGTCCTCAGTGCCATAAGGCAGCAGAGCTAACCACTGTGCCACCATTCCGTCCTACATAAAGCAAATGTTAACTGATAATTTGACTGAATGTGACAAAATGATTACACATCATCTAAACCTCATATATACACATCTTTTTTTCTCTATACATAATAGGTATCTGTGATATATTTTGTTCTAATGGTTCTTATAGAACATAGAAATGGTTAGAGAATCATCACACATCTTACTATCTGTTATTCTCGCCTTGGTTTTCCACTCTTTGTGGCTCAGTCTTTCTCCTTTTGTTTCTATCCCCTCAACTCTTCGCTGGTTTTCATTCTGTCATTTTCTGATTCCCTCTTCAATTTCAGGTCGAAAGTAGTGGATGACGTGGCACGGAAAGGCTGCATTTTCCGGTTGTGAATTATGGGGCTAATCTGGCCCTGGGTCACTCCATTGTCATCTTCGTGCCATCACAGGTTTGCATCACTATCGTTCTTACCGTTCCCCCAGTTCCACTGATTGCCGATTCATTCACATTACTTTCTCTACTTCTTGCCCTTTCAGCTACCTCCTCAAACCCAGTATCCTCCCAACCTATTGCTGCACAGACACTCATCTCACACTTATCTATCTATGCTCCCTCCTTATTTCCACTCATTCCCCCAAAAAGTCGACGGGTCACTTTTACCCCATTCCCAAATCCACTTATCACGGTTTCCATAAAATTTTATCTACTTCCTTAAAAATAAATCACATTAGGATGAGGAAAGATGTTTGGTGTCTGTCTCTTCCACTATCTCACGGGTGTATGTTGTTAACGTTTACATGCCCCATGTGTTGGCAAAGCACAGCCGATATATTCAGAGGCTTTCAGTTTTCTTCCAAATTTGTGTTGTGCCTAATATAAAAACTGAACTAAAATTAGGGTGAGGAAAGACACTGGGCGGAATTCTCCGTTTCAGCGACTAAGTGCCGGCGCCAGTGGAGAATCTGCTGGTGGATCACAGCAGGAAAAATCACTGCGAACCCTTGACAATTCCTGTAGCGATTAGGGGATCGCGCAGAAAATGGCCAGAGCATCGCTGGATCCCGGGCCATGCATGCGTAGGGCTGTCGGCCTGCACTGGTCGTGCCGGAAAACATGGCGCCGGCTGTGCTTGAACTTTCATGGAATGTGGGAATCGCTGGCAAGACCAGCATTTGCAGCCCATCTATAACTGCCTTTAAACGGAGTGACTTGTGAGGCTATTTCAGAGGGCAGTTAAGAGTCAAGAACATTGTTGTGGATCTGGAGTCGCATGTCGGCACGCCCAGGTAAGAATGGCAGGTTTCCTTCCTGAAAGGACATTAATTAACCAATTGTGTTTTTACAACAATTGATGATAGTCACCATCACCGAGACCAGCTTTCTAACCAGATTTATTAACTAAATTCCACCAGCTGCCATGGTGGGATTGGAACCCCTGACCCTGGGGCATTAGCTGGGATGATGGCTCCAGTGACATTACCACTTCGCCAGCATCTCTCTATTGTTCACTACCACATTCTCTCAGGCAACAAGCGACAAGTAAATGTTGTCCACTTGCCATGAATGACTGAAGTAACACCATTCCCCGGAGATTTTAGCAAATTAAAGAACTCTAGAAGGGACCAACACCTGTACAATTGTGGCAATAGACAGGAGGAATCAATCAGCAACTAATCTAGAAGTGTTTGATGATCCCTTTAAATCACACCGATGGGAAGGGGATTTTTTGTGTATTTAGCCATGTGTAGGAGAGAGCTGGACAGCTAAGGTCCAAAACAGCATCAAATCAGTGCGCCACACTGATACGTCATGCTATGCCTCCTCTGCATACTGCCAGTGTACACACATGCTCACACCCTCACTTAAATGGTGTCCTTCACGATTCATAACACAGGTATGCTCGTGTCGCAGACGTCATTTTAGACCTCTCAAAGCACCTTCAAAATGGTCAGTGCGGATTGGAATTTTGTGCCAAAAGTTTTTTCTAAAATATAAAGAACCAGACAACAAAAGATAAAAACAGTATTTTATATTTCTGCCCATTTAATTTTAAGAAGCCCAAAGCAAAATTCTCTGTTCTAAGCTACCATCAGGCAAGATGCCACACCGTCAACAGGGGCTCTGAAAATTTGTAATTTCATTGGACATCGAAGCGATGACAGTTGTGGTGTTAGTCTGAAATCCAGAATATGCCAGGATACCAATGGGTGACTTTATTATTTGTAGTTCTAACACAGGCCCTGGCACAGAGATTGGGGGATGCAAGTTCTGGGACAGCTATGGGTGCCGTGAAGCTCAGGCTGAATGCTAACAGTTTGGGTCACACAAAATCTGAAGCACTCAATTGGGGTCACAACGTTTGGGAAGCACTTTACTAATAGAAGGACTCAGAAGATAAACGTTGAATGAATGTTTCTATAGGTATGTCAGGAATAAAAGAATGACTAGGGTAAGAGTAGGGCCAGTCAAGGACAGTGGTGGGAAGTTGTGTGTGGAGGCTGAGGAGATAAGCGAGGTACTAAATGAATACTTTTCGTCAGTATTCACTCAGGAAAAAGATAATATTGTGGAGGAGAATGCTGAGACCCAGGCTATTAGAATAGATGGCATTGAGGTGCGTAGGGAAGAAGTGTTGGCAATTCTGGACAAGGTGAAAATAGATAAGTCCCCGGGGCCGGATGGGATTTATCCTAGGATTCTCTGGGAAGCCAGGGAAGAGATTGCTGAGCCTTTGGCTTTGATTTTTAGGTCATCGTTGGCTACAGGAATAGTGCCAGAGGACTGGAGGATAGCAAATGTGGTCCCTTTGTTCAAGAAGGGGAGTAGAGATAACCCCGGTAATTATAGGCCGGTGAGCCTAACGTCTGTGGTGGGTAAAGTCTTGGAGAGGATTATAAAAGATACGATTTATAATCACCTCGATAGGAATAATATGATTAGGGACAGTCAGCATGGTTTTGTGAAGGGTAGGTCATGCCTCACAAACCTTATCGAGTTCTTTGAGAAGGTGACTGAACAGGTTGACGAGGGTAGAGCAGTTGATGTGGTGTATATGGATTTCAGTAAAGCGTTTGATAAGGTTCCCCACGGTCGGCTATTGCAGAAAATACGGAGGCTGGGGATTGAGGGTGATTTAGAGATGTGGATCAGAAATTGGCTAGTTGAAAGAAGACAGAGAGTGGTAGTTGATGGGAAATGTTCAGAATGGAGTTCAGTTACGAGTGGCGTACCACAAGGATCTGTTCTGGGGCCGTTGCTGTTTGTCATTTTTATAAATGACCTAGAGGAGGGCGCGGAAGGATGGGTGAGTAAATTTGCTGATGACACTAAAGTCGGTGGAGTTGTAGACAGTGCGGAAGGATGTTGCAGGTTACAGAGGGACATAGATAAGCTGCAGAGCTGGGCTGAGAGGTGGCAAATGGAGTTTAATGTGGAGAAGTGTGAGGTGATTCACTTTGGAAAGAATAACAGGAATGCGGAATATTTGGCTAATGGTGAAATTCTTGGTAGTGTGGATGAGCAGAGGGATCTCGGTGTCCATGTACATAGATCCCTGAAAGTTGCCACCCAGGTTGATAGGGTTGTGAAGAAGGCCTATGGTGTGTTGGCCTTTATTGGTAGAGGGATTGAGTTCCGGAGCCATGAGGTCATGTTGCAGTTGTACAAAACTCTAGTACGGCCGCATTTGGAGTATTGCGTACAGTTCTGGTCGCCTCATTATAGGAAGGACGTGGAAGCTTTGGAACGGGTGCAGAGGAGATTTACCAGGATGTTGCCTGGTATGGAGGGAAAATCTTATGAGGAAAGGCTGATGGACTTGAGGTTGTTTTCGTTAGAGAGAAGAAGGTTAAGAGGTGACTTAATAGAGGCATACAAAATGATCAGAGGGTTAGATAGGGTGGACAGCGAGAGACTTCTCCCGCGGATGGAGGTGGCTAGCACGAGGGGACATAGCCTTAAATTGAGGGGTAATAGATATAGGACAGAGGTCAGAGGTGGGTTTTTTACGCAAAGAGTGGTGAGGCCGTGGAATGCCCTACCTGCAACAGTAGTGAACTCGCCAACATTGGGGGCATTTAAAAGTTTATTGGATAAGCATATGGATGATAAGGGCATAGTGTAGGTTAGATGGCCTTTAGATTTTTTCCATGTCGGTGCAACATCGAGGGCCGAAGGGCCTGTACTGCGCTGTATCGTTCTATGTTCTATGTTCTATGTTCTATGAGGAAGAGGCCTACCTGAGTTTTCTCTCTAATTCTGTATTCCTCTGTTCGAGTTCCCTGTTCTCATTTTGCAAAACCTGCAGAGTTACTTCTGCCTCAGTCTTTGACGTAAGCAGAGTTCCAGACTTCTCCTCAGATTCCAGAATCCTTTCTCGCAAGCAGCCGATGAAAGATTGCTGCCTTGTGTTGTCCACCTTGTAGCTTTCAACTTCCACCTTTAGCTCCTGGAGATAGCCCTCTTGGGAGGCAAGTCTCATACAAACATCTGTAAGCTGTCAGGAAGATTTGTCAGCAATCTGACACATTTGTACAGTAAGTAATGACCTTATCTGTTGATAATGGGCTGGATTCTCCGGTCTCCCAGCCGACTGTCGGCGGCGCGGGTGCGCTGGCAGCGGGATTCTAAACTCCCGCTTTGTCAATGGGATTACCCATTGAAGCCACCCCACATTGCCAGGAAACCTGCAGGTGGGGGTGTGCTGCCAGCGGGAAAAGAGAATGCCAACAGCCGGAGAATTCCAGCAAATCCAACCAATGTCAAGTAATGAATACCATATTACTACAGCCAAGACCAAGTTCAAATCAGTTTGTTCTCTCAATCCATTAACGTACAGTTAGAAAATCATGTCAAATTAATTTTGGCAGTCGTACCTTCCAGATTATTACTCACTAGTACAGCAGCATTGCTTTGCACAGCTTAAGGAATGAACTTGCATTTACATAGAATCTTTCACAACCACAGAACTTTCCAAAGCGGTTTACAGCCAAGGAAGTATTTTTGAAGTGTAGTAACTGTTGTCATGTAAGAGTGCGTCAGCTAATTTTCACACAGCAAACCCCACAAACAACAATGTGATAATGACCAAATCATATTCCTTAATAAAAGCAAATTACTGCGGATGCTGGAATATGAAACAAAATAGAAAACGCTGGAAAATCCCAGCAGGTCTGGCAGCATCTGTAGGGAAAGAAAAGAGCTATCGTTTCGAGTCCAGTGACTCTTTGTCAAAGCGAACAGAGAAAGTGGGAATTATTTATACTGTGGAGTGAGAATGAAAGATGAGTACCTCTGCACAGCAGCATGCTTTAATATTTTATCATTTAAATAATAATCCCGTTTGCTGTTATTCCTACCAAAATGGATAACCTCACATTTGTCAAC
Source organism: Scyliorhinus canicula (assembly GCF_902713615.1). NCBI lineage: Eukaryota > Metazoa > Chordata > Chondrichthyes > Carcharhiniformes > Scyliorhinidae > Scyliorhinus > Scyliorhinus canicula. The sequence goes on along the minus strand of NC_052146.1, from coordinate 193,577,225 downwards.
ATTGTATTCCATCTGCCAAACCCTAGCCCATTCACTTAAACTATCCAAATCCCTCTGCAGACTTCCAGTATCCTCTGCACTTTTCGCTTTACCACTCATCTGAGTGTCATCTGCAAACTTGGACACATTGCCCTTGGTCCCCAACTCCAAATCATCTATGTGAATTGTGAACAATTGTGGGCCCAACACGGATCCCTGAGGGACACCACTAGCTACTGATTGCCAACCAGAGAAACACCCATTAATCCCTACTCTTTGCTTTCTATTAATTAACCAATCCTCTATCCATGCTACTACTTTACCCTTAACGCCATGCATCTTTATCTTATGCAGCAACATTTTGTGTGGCATCTTGTCCAAAGCTTTCTGGAAATCCAGATATACCACATCCATCGGCTCCCCGTTATCTACTGCACTGGTAATGTCCTCAAAAAATTCCACTAAATTAGTTAGGCATGACCTGCCCTTTATGAATCCATGCGGCGTCTGTCCAATGGGACAATTTCCATCCAGATGCCTCGCTATTTCTTTTTTGATGATAGATTCCAGCATCTTCCCTACTACTGAAGTTAAGCTCACTGGCCTATAATTACCCACTTTCTGCCGACCTCCTTTTTTTTGACAAGTTGAACCTAGTGCTGCCCCTCTATCCTGCTCCACACCGCCTCTCCCCCATTAGTTTAAATCTCATCCTATCTTCAGTTCTCTCTAAGTTTGACAAAGTCATCCAAACTCGAAACGTTCACTCCATTCTCACTCCACAGATGTTGTCAGATCTGCTGAGATTGTCCAGCATTTTCTGATTTTGCTGCAAAACATTTAATTGGCCGTGAAGCAATTTAGAATGTCCAGACCTTGTGAAAGACACTATATCAATGCAAGTTCATTTACATTACATTCGTGAGACTGCACCTTGAATGGTGCAATCATCAGCAAGACTCATGAAAATAGCGTAGCCCATAAGTAACGTGGAAAAGTTTGATAAGGCTGACCCCTGGTGCCATGAGGAAAGGTTTAAAATACTTGCAGCCTTGAGCACAAGTGCAGGAGGGCTCCAGAGGGACAGTTACAATATTAAGTGGAAGCAAAATGGTTAAACCATGACTACAGGACCAGGGAGACACAGGTCTACACTGGAAAAAGGGTAGTCCAGGGCTGATATGTCAGGAAACACTTCTGCGCACAGGGAGAGAGGAAAAACTCCTGCAAGGGTCATGAGTCGGGGAGTGAGGGCACAAAATGCAGGTCACATACAAAAGATAGTGAGATGCTGTGATGAGGAACTACAGGGGTGGGATTCTCCGAACCTCCGAGCCAAAATCGCGATTGGCGCGGGGGCGAAGACTGGGCGTCAAGCCCGGAATCCGATCCGACACCGCTCCCACGATTCTCCGCCCCAAATCGGGCACATGCGGGATACACGCCACAACCCGTGGATACGCACCACGGTTTGGGGGCCATTGACAGAGGCCTCCAAGGTGATTTGCCAACGTAACCTGTCCGAGTTCCCGACGGCGTGGTTCTATCTGCCCTGGTGGGGGGCGCGGGGGGGATCCTTCACCGGCGGGGGGGGGGGGGGCTTCACAGACAGCCAGGCTATCAGTCGGGGGCCACCGATCCGCGGGCGCACGCATGCGCCCTTGGGGGGGCCTATCTTTTCGGTGCCGGTCCGCGGTGTGGGTCTGCCACATCGTGCAGGGTGGCCGTGCGCATGTGCAGACCCCCGACCGGAAGTGCAGGGCCCTGTATCGGCAGCCGGAGCTGTGAGGACTACTCCGCGGCCCTGCTAGCCCCCTCCAGGTAGGAAAATCACTCTGGACTTTCTTCAAGAAACTTCCGCATTTTGCCGTTGGAGAGGGACATAGCCCCATTATTGGAGAATCCCACCCACGGTTTCTGTTGAGTGCTGATGGAATGGGTCCAATAACCTCCACCTAATGTAGTTCTAAAGTCCTCCCAAAAATACCTGAACAAAATTAAATTCAGAAGAAACCATCCTCAGGCAATTGACCATAATTTATTCACCATTTCTTTCTCCATTTACATATTCCATTAATGCTGACAGAGGATAAAGAAGAACCTGCATGCAGTTGTGTAACTGAATAAACAAAATGGATCTAAGCAGGTGAAGGCCTGCGATTTAATCAGTAAACTTTACACCTTTCTGAGCGTTAAAACAATCTCGCCCTTCCTGCCATCTGAAAGCAGGCCTCTTCCTGCCTCAGGATTTTCAGATTACCTCAGCCTGACTGCTTTTGTATTTGACCTGCAGTGCAGCCAGTTCACTGCGAGCCGACTCAGATGCAACCCGATGATGATTCAGTTGTTCACGCAGGACCGGAATTTCCACCATTGGTTCAAAGGTTCCCTGGAGGATCAAAAACAACTGCGTGAGCTTCCCTTGCTCCACACAATATGCACTAACAGATGAATACCCAATGTCACTGAACAGTTCAGTCACTAATTACGGTGAATTGGATGTAATTCCAAAATTCTGTTTGCCATTTTAAACCCAATCACCCTCCACTTCCCAGCCTCCTTGCAGGCCACGCTTTTAAGCCAAAAATCAAACCATGCCTCACACCGTTTCCTGATGGCTTCTGTTTTGGGTGACCAGGCCTCCCAGTTTTGCCAAGACAATCCTGGTTTTTCGCTAGGCCTCCCAGTGTCCCGACAGTTTTCTTTCAATTTGCTCAAATATTTCAATCCCCCGCCCTCCCCCCCCCACCCTTCAAATGCCCCGCTCCTTTAACCGGCCCCTCGGGCTCCCTCTGCTGTCGTTAAAACCCCCCTCCCCAAAAAGCAATCTCGTGCTGCACCTTAGGAATCGGAATGCCAACCTTTAAGCGGCTGTGCCAGGACACACTCCCGCAGGTGCGGAATCTTTCTCACCGGCACCCAGACCTGGGAAGGAATCAGCCCTCTGGGTGACAAAGGAAGACTGACGGCCGTGTCTGCCAACCACAACCCCACACTTGGTGAGGTAGCCGCACTTCGTCCATCAGTAAACCACCAACCAATGCTGAGGAAGGTGGCAGGCTGGTGAGTTCAGTTGGGCCCTGCCATGTCCAAGTGAGCATCTTGGCGAAACACCATTTGTGGGTTCTGGGTGCAAACAAATTCTCCTACACTCGAGGTGCATCCTAGAGTTTAAAATGAACATTGCTGGAACCCAGAGCTTTTAAATGCACATCGGTCTTAACATTGTGCGTTATACTGTAAAGTCAGATTGGGATAGAGGATTCCGACTGGAAACAGTTGTGACAAACAAAAGCTCGATTCAGTTTTTTTTTTAAACAAAAAGAGGCAGAAATGTATAATTGAAGCAAAATTCAGTGGTTTGTTCCTGCTGTCTTTACTTATTGGATGTCTTAATGGGGTTGCCAACTCGAGTTGGACATATTCCAGTAAATGCCGCCACATGGCCACCTACCTTCAACTGCCCCAACCCCAACACTCCTGTCATCGGCTGCCCAGCCTGTCAATCATTACAGAGCCCACCGTGTCAAGACTTTTCAATCTGTCCCAGTTTTGACTTTTCAAAATCTGGCCACCCTATCTCTTCCAGGGTGGGAAAATGGCTCCCAGACTCCTTTTGGGCACCATTCCTCGGGCCAGAATACAATACCCTACTTTGGACCCCAACTGTACAGGATGGATCCCAGAGGCCTCAAGAGCTGGAAGATGTTCTCACCAACATCCTGAACGGCACCATGTAGATACATGGCCTACTGCTGAAGTGAGCACCCAGAGGTGGAGCGCCCCACCTTTGTTTTTCTTTTTGTTTTTAAATAAAGATTTAGAGTATCCAATTCATTTTTTCCAATTAAAAGGCAATTTAGCGTGGCCAATCCACCTATCCTGCACATCTTTGGGTTGTGGGGGCAAAACCCACGCAGACACAGGGAGAACGTGCAAACTCCACACGGACAGTGACCCAGATGCGGGATCGAACCTGGGACCTCGGCGCCATGAGGCAGCAGTGCTAACCACTGCACCACAATTCAGTCCATGTAGCACCCCACATGATAAGCACATACAGCTCAACACTAAGTGGTGAATAAGTCACAAACTGCTGAACAGTCAGTAAATATTATTCAAAAAATATTTAGGCTGGGCAATTTGCAGTTTTGGTGCTGCTGACAGAGCTTTGCATAGCATAACTATCTGAAAATTTAGCACAGTCTGATCTTAGAGACAAAAGAAAGGATTTGTTTTTTAGCTTTTATTCATCTAACTGTGTCTCTGGGGAAATTACTAATGGAGGGTTTGTTCTCCAAGGCAGAACAAGCACTCAGATCTACTACAGGTAATAGGAACATTGTAACATAGGTTGGTGACGGTGCGGCAGAAATGGGAAGAGGATTTGGGAAGCGCGGTGCGGGGCTGGATTTGGGAGGAATCGATGCATATGGTTAATGCATCCTCGTCATGTGCTAGGCTCAGTCTTGTACAGCTTAAGGCTGTTCATAGAGCACATAAGACACCGGTTGGGCTGAGCCGTTTCTTCCCGGAAGTGGCTGATCAATGTACGCGATGTGCTGGTTCCCCTGCGAACCACGTTCACATGTTCTGGTCCTGTCCAAAATGAGTGGTATTTTGGAAGGATGTTACGGATGTATTGCCTCGGGTGGTGAAGGTAATGGTCGAGCCTTCCCCATGGGTGTCTGAGGATCCTGGTGTCATGGTGCGAAAGGGAGCCGATGTCGTGGCTTTTGCAGTGACCTGGGATTGGGTTCGAACCCGGGTTCTCAGTGCTGTGAGGCAGCAGTGCTAACCACTGCGCCGCAGTGCCGCACTGATATTACCAGATTGTTTAACGAATGTTATGACCCCTGTTGATGTTACCACTGGTCAAATCAGATTATTATTATAAAGTTAAAAGACAACGCTGCAGGAAGCAGATGTAAAGCAATGTAGCTTATAAGAAGCGAGAGATCCTCGGAGATAGCCGAAAGTCAGTAACTCCTTAATGCAGGCCTATGAAGCAATGGTGTTCTCTTCATATAGTTGAATACTGGGAAAGAGTGCATGGAAGGCGAAGCTTGAATGCATGTGACGATTGAGGGAGAGGAGCATCGAAAGGAAAGGTTGAAACCCTGGAGGTTGATCCTTGATGAAGACATCTGAGAGAAGGTGTCGTTTGGGAAGAGATTCCAAGGTGGGTTCTTCGAAAGCAGAGATTGGACACCCTCGTGTGGAAGATAGAATTCCAGTGAGGCCAGTTGGTTCACAGTGTGCCAAAAGTCTGGGGGGATTGATGAGAAACCCATCAAAGTTCTTTGGGAGGCATAATGCCACTTGGTTTCAGAGCATGGAGTGTCTTACCACAGGTCACCTATTGGTTTATATGGGCTGTATACCTACTGAGAACATTAGAGTATGAGAGAGATTTTGTAACTTGTACAAACCTGTACATATCTGTATAGTGGGGGGTGAAGGAGTAGTGTATTACAGTTCATCTTTTCTCATTTAATAAATATTTTATTCTTTTGTTAAAAGTAGATCAAGAGAGTACATCTCTGCGACTCTTCAGTAGCCACCTTCTCTGTTTCTAAACTAAAAATGAAAGTTGGGGTCCATCCTGGGATCTGATTTGACCAGTGGTAACATCAGCAGGGATCATAACATTCGTTAAACAATCTGCTAATATCGGTGCGGCACGGCGGCGCAGTGGTTAGCACTGCTGCCTCACGGCGCTGAGAACCCGGGTTCAAACCCAGTCCCAGGTCACTGTCCATGTGGAATTTGCACATCCTCCCTGTGTCTGCCTGAGTTTCACCCCCCACAACCCAAAGATGTGCAGGTTAAGTGGATTAGCGACACTAAATTGCCCCTTAATTGGAAAAAAGAATAATTGGGTACTCTAAATTTATTTCAAAAAACAATCGGCTAATATCATCAATTGCAATTTTCAACCAAAATACTCACCTTTTGAGCTTCCAATCTGCTCCAACTCCTGCAGTGAGAGAAGGAAAAATGCATACATGAATACACAATAACTATTGGGTACAGTGCCTGATTATTGGACTGACATTAACATTGCAGATTAAAATGAACACTGCTCACTACAAAACTATTTCTTTTCAAAAAGACTTCATAAATGAATGCATAGAAATATATCAGTTGGAAATGTTACAAAATCTTGAAGATACTAGGCACAAATGAACGGCCACGCTGTACCCGAGAAGCAGTGCGCCACAGCGCAGCGTGTCCCATAGAAGCATGCCGACCTCGTGCCCGGGATCTGCCTGGTTCACAATGCCTCGCGAGATCGATCGTGATCTTGTGAGGTGTTGCGATGTAAATCCCGTCTTTTGTGGGCAAGATCACTTTTAAGCAAATCCGCATATTACAGCAAGACAGCTAGTCTCACTTTAATATGCAGTTTGCTGAAGTACGCGAGGCATTCAGATCTATCCTCTTCGCCTCGGGTGAGCGCCATTTTGTACTGGCCTCCAAAATGGGGACCAAATGGAACGACAGTTGTGGGGGTCTCCCAGGAGATTGATGGTACACAGGTACATGCCCTTTGGGCAGGGTGGTATCCTGGCACTGCTGGTGTCACCTGCCACCCTGGCAGTGCCATCTGGATGTCAGCCTGGCACTGCCACGGTGCCCAGGTGGCACTGCCAGCTGGCAAGGTCACTGCCAGGGTGCCAAGCTGGCATTTTTTGAACGGTGGTGATCAGGTTGTGGGTGCATGAGGGCCAGCGACCCTCACATAGTGCTTGGGAGGGGGATCGGGGATCACTTTGGGGGCTCCAGAGGTCAGGGCGCCATTTAAAAATGTCAGCCCGATCTCTCATTACACTAAGGAGTTCCGGCAAGCGGAGCTCCTCGATGCACCAAACTGAGCTAGGTGCGGCCTCAGCCACACGTTCCCCGCTAAGGCCCCCTATCTAACCAGTGTGCCGTTTTATAGCATTGTGTTTCTCAGCGCTGCGAGCGCCAGAAAACACACAGCTAAACATGCTTGCTATGGGATTTTGTTCCAATTTAGTTAAATCCCACCCACTACCTAAAACAAAAATGGAACATACCAAACATATGAAAATGCATACAAAATAGAAGCAGAAGTAGGCCTCTTGAGCCTACTCCGCCATTTATCAAGATCACGACTGATCTGTTTGTATTTCGAGTTCCACATTCCCATCTTCCCACAATAACCCTTGATTTCCTTGCCCAACAAGAATCTATCTGCCTCTGCCTTAAAAATATTCAGTGATCCCGTCTCCACCACCTTCCAAGGCTCTATCATGGACTCGCATCAGTTGATTATGGGGGGAGCGGGGGGTTTATTTCCTGAGGGAGTGTGGGGTGGAGGGGAGGGGAGTCATGGGGGGGGTTGGCGGTTGGGAAGCCTTCGGAGGGGTTGCCATGCTAGCTGGGAGGGGGGGGGGGGGGGCTAGTTAACATGAGCGCAGTGGGGGGTGGTCAAGTCCACCCTTGCCTTCAGCCCCTTTGGGTCTACTGCATCAGCCCCATCTCAGCCACCGAGGCCAGCTGCTCCTTGTGCTCCCCCACCACCTCCTCCACTTTCTGAATCGCCTGGTCCTGGGACTTCAGCCTCTGCCCCACATGATTAGTCCCTGCTTTGAGCGGTTCTACCTCCTTGACTAGGTTCTCCCTTCTCTGCTGGCTGAACTTCACATTTAAGAAGTCCACCAGCTGCTCTGTAGACCACTGGACGGGAAGAACAGGCCCTTTGCCCTCCGCCATCTTGTCCTGTGGCGCACAAAGATTCTCTTGCTCCACAAGCTCCCTTCTACTCAACCCACTCCTAGTCCGTGGATCCATCCGCCAGCCGCAACCGGGGAGTCACACTTTCTCCTGGCAATCCACCTTCAGCGGGAGCTACCAAATGTGCGACCGCTCACTCCATGGCAGCCACTGGAAGACCAGATTGGTACCACTGGCTGTGCCAAGATGATGTAGGTAACAAGTGGTGCTTCTCACTTATCATATCATTTTGGGACACTGAGTTCAGTTTAGAGATAGTCCGGAATATCAGAATTTATTTATTGAGTTCAGTAAGTTCTGTAAGTATTAGGAAACAGGTTCACTGAAAATTCTTTGCTATTTAGTCATGTTTTGCATATAAAATTAACAAATTTGTTTTTATTCATTCTAGGGACAAGGGCATCACTCGTGCCATCCACCATTTATTGTCCATCCCCAGCTGCCCCCGAGAAAGATGAGTGGTGGTGAACCGCCTTCTGGAACTGCTGCAGTCCACATGGTGAAGATAATCCCACATTTGGAGTCCCATGATCTTGAACGAGCAACTGTGAAGGGACAATACATATCCAAGTCAGGATGCGGTAAGGCATGAAAGGAAGCTTTGAGGTGTTGGTGTTCTCATGCACATGCTGCTCTTGTTGTTTTAGGTGTTGGAGGTTGCGGATTTGTGCATCCCCCCCAACCTCCACGTCCCACACCCAACATCATCAACTGGCCTTGTCTCACTAGATTGCCAAACAGACCACCTTCAAGAGAAATACACATGCAGGACATGTTATGGAGATCCTGTGGCGCAGTGGGTAGCGTCCCTATCTCTGAGCCAGAAGCTCCAGGTTTGAGTCCCACCCCAGGACTTGATGACCAAGGAAGGTGTGTTCATAACCCGCCCAAAACAGGTTTTGCAGCAACCTGCACAATCCTTCCAAACCTGCTCATGGTTGGTGGTAAGAACATGAGAAACTCCTGGTCGTAGAATCAAAGAATCCTTACAGTGCAGAAGGAGGCCATTCGCCCATTGTGTCTGCACTGGCCCCCTGAAAGATCAGTCCACCCAAGCCCACTTGCCTACCCCATCCTAATCACCCCCTAACCTAACCCACACTAAGGGCCAATTTAGCATGGCCAGTCCAGCTAACCTGCACATTTTTGGACTGTGGGAGGAAACCGGAGCACCCGGAAGAAACCCACGCAGACACGGGGAGAATGTACAAACTCCTCACAGAGAGTCACCTGAGGCCGGAATTGAGCCCGGGTCCCTGGCACTGTGAGGCAGCAGTGCTAACCACTGTACCGTTGTGCTGCCCACGCTTGATGTTGAGTGGTGTCCCTCAAGCGATAGCCCCTGGTAACAGACTAGAAACCTGTTCCAGGAATTACTAGCTATGGAAACAGCCAAACGTCTGCCTTAGTGCACCACTTGGTGTGGGAAGAGAAGGAAGAAAAACATGTTATAGACCTCAGGTCACACTATCACAAGAGTAGCTATTCAGCAGTCAAGGTAAACCCCTGTTCATAGGAAATTTGAGGAACACCTACAAAAATGATCCGTGATGTTGAATTCAATGGTGCAGACCTGACGTTTGTAGCCATTCCAGTGTGATTTATTTTTGTTATCTGCTGTAGTTTTTATTCCTTTAAACCAAATATTAATATGGATATTCATTCCCATGGATGTAGAATGTTACTCAATTGATCCCAGTTACTGGTCCAACATATCACTACCAAGATTGACTACAGCTTTGGAAGGTAGGGTATCACGCTGGGCCCCCCGACCTAAAAATATTTACTTTAATATACCATAGAGAAAAAAACCCAAATATTTAATCAGACGCTCGAAAGCCAATGTAACAAGCAAATAAAAGCTGCACATCACACGCAGCTCCCATAAGTATTCAGCTTGTAACACGCACATGATCAATTACATTGCATTTAGTGTCAGATTGGATCATTCCTGCCTGTAAGACAAGGATTTAGTTCGAGCTCTGCTCCAGACGTAAGCACGCTTCAGTATAATGCTGTGGGAGTGCTGTATTTCAGATTGAATGTTAAACTGAGATCCAATCTGCAAAAGATCCAGTGATGTGATCTGAATAAGAGGAGGGAGGTTGGCCTCGGTTTCGGCCACCAAAAGCGGATTAACTGGCCATTCATTACAGGCGCTGTTTGTGGGACTTCGCTTTGTGCAGTTGGTTGCTGTTTATTTACATAGCAACAGGGGGAGCTTTTCAAAAGTAACTGGAACAACAACAACCTGCTTTTCTACAGCTCCACATTCCAATCTATGAAACGTTTTGAGATATGGTGCTATAAAAATGCAGAACCTTTCTCCACGTTTCATGTAGATTGGAGATAAAGTAATCTTTGAAATACGCTCGCTGTTCTATTGTGACGTTATGAATGTCCAACGTGATATCCTTGCTCCAATTTATGGGTCATGGAATCCTTACAGTGCAGAAGGAAGCCATTTGGCCCATTGCGACTACACCAACCCCCCCAAAAGAGCACTCTATCTAGGTCCACTCCCCCGCCCACCCCACACTACTCCCGTAACCTAAACTGCACATCCCTCGTCACTGAGGGATAATTTAGCGTGGCCAATCCACCTAACCTGCACATCTTTGGGTCATACACCTAATAAAATGGTTCCTGCAAGATATATTTCTGAATTCGTTTTTGATCTGCAGAAAGAGTTTTCAGCCACCGGAAAGAAGGTCAGCCAGCAGTGAACACGCATAATGAAGTCCAGCCTGCAACCATAACACACTGGGGGTGGGCTAAACTAGCTGAGAGTGGGACCTCTACCCCTCAGTGGGAGGAGATCCTGCCCTCTGGAGCTGCCGGCCAGTCTGATCAGTCGGCAGCTCCAGTAGTCCTGACAGTGCTCAGTAACGGGCACTTCCGGGACTGCAGATGGGCACCGGGTGCTTTTTCAATGAGGCTTCCTTCCTGCATTTTTCCATCGAGGTCACAAAAAAAAATCGGCCTGCCCACTCCTGCCAGGCAGTGGATTATCCCAGTCAATAGGTTTGCTAACAAGCCTAATTGACCATTAATTATTCATTTAGATGTCCAAAGGTGTGCAGGTTAGGTGGATGGGCCATGATAAATTGTTCTTGGTGTCCAAAGGTTGGGCGGGGGATTGGGCCTAGGTAGGGTGCTCTTTTGGAGTGTTGGTGCAGACTTGATGGGCTGAATGGCTTCCTTCTGCACTGTCGGGACTCTCTATGATTTAAATATGGTGGGTGGAGGTCGCCGATTGCAGCACCCTGCCACCTCGTGTGTTTGTTGTGTCAGCTCTAGTCTGGGCAGGAAGGCAGTGGGACAGCCACTCAATATATATATTACGTGCCCCTCCCCCCGCAACACTCCTCAAAACATGCCCAGCGAGGGGCAGGGAGTAAAATACAGCCCAAGGAATGGCCAAGCCAACTATGACTGCCAATCCTGTGTTAATGTTCAAACCATTCTGCATTAGTCAAAAGTGCAAAACCTTAACAGACAAAAATGTCCCAATGCAATTCTTAGATGTATAATTAGACAAATATGGATGACAAGCCAAATAAGCAGGTATTAAGAGGGGGGAAACCAAGTCCAAGAGGTGGGTTTTAAGTAATGTATACCATGGTTTTATGACATAAGTTCCTTCTTGGTATTACGGGTCAGGGGTTAGAGAACCCCAAAGTGTATCATGGAGTTCACCTGACTGTTAACTTTTAAATAGATTTTGGTTATGGGGAGCACAAGGGCCCACTTTACAGGTGTGATGCAACAGAGAACTAAGAGTACTTTTAAACAAAAAAAAATGTTTATTATATGAATCCAGTTAACAATTTTAAACACACACAGTAAACATCTTTGCGACTATCAACTCAAATACTCCCCCAAAGAATACAATACTCTATAAGTAACCCTTAATCTTTCCTTGCAACATCCATAAGACAAATACCCTCTTTAACACAGACATCAGGTTTAAATTCTCTGCTGAGAGCAGTTATCACTTTTAAATTAGCAAGTGATTTGAAGACATTCCTTTCATGCAGAAAGAAATCAGAATTACACCTGGTTTTGCTGGATGCAGCTCCCAATCTGCAAAACTAAACTAAACACATCCTGTAGCTGACAGCCCAAAGTGAAAGTAAAGCAGACAGACAGCCCAGCTCCACCCACACTCTGACATCACTGCAGCTATTTGATAAACATCCATTTCTTAAAGGTACATCCACTACAGCTATTTGATAAACACCCATTTCTTAAAGGTACTCTTACGTGACATTGGTCAAAATGTCTTAACAAATGTAAACAACCCCCGAGCCAAACTACTGAGAATTCCTCGGATGCGGAGCTCCTGTTTACCAACATGGAGTACACATAGTCATTAATACACTTGCTTGACTCTGGCAGCACTGGGCTGAGAATGGCAACAGCAAAAGATTAGGAAACCCCAGCTGGAATATAGCCAGGTAAATCCACACAGGCAGTCAACACGGGGGACAATGACATGAGGATTGGACGACCAACAAGATAAGCCAAGACCCTGCCTGCCCTCTCAGGTGGATATATAAGATACCATGTCATGGGCTGGGCTGTTTAGCACACTGGGCTAAATCGCTGGCTTTTAAAGCAGACCAAGGCAGGCCAGCAGCACGGTTTGATTCCCGTACCAGCCTCCCCGGACAGACGCTGGAATGTGGCGACTAGGGGCTTTTCACAGTAACTTCATTGAAGCCTACTCGTGACAATAAGCGATTTTCAATTTTTCAATTATTCGGAAAGGAGTAGGGGAGTTATGCACAGCTCCCTGGTCAATAGTTATCCCTCAAGTTATCTGGTCATTATCAGATTGCCCTTTGTGGGATTTAGCTTTGCACAATTTGGCTGTATTTAATACTTTAAGGCAGTGACTACACTGCAAAAGTACTTCTTTTTTAATGTATTTCATTCCAAACATACTCAAAAACATAAATAATCTGGGAAACACTACCCATCTCACAATTTTACAGTCTGTACAGGTTTTTCCTCTTTTTCACCCCATTCCCCCCACCCCCCTACGACAAACAACTCCTCGAATATGGCCACGAACAATCTCCATCGTGCGTCAAAGCCCTCGCTGAACCCCTCAATTCAAACTTAATCTTCTCCAACTGGAGGAAATCGTACAGGTTCCCTAGCCAGGCCACGTGCCCCGGCGTTGTTATCGACCGCCATTCCAGCACAATTCTTCGCCGGGCAACCAGAGAGGCAAAGGCCACAATGTCGGCCTTCCTCCCCTCCATCAGCTCCAGCATTTTCGATATCCTAAAAATCGCCACCATCGGGTCCAGCCTGACCTCCTCCCCCACAATCTCTGATAACATCCCATACATTCCCGCCCAGTATTGCTCTAACTTCTCACAGCCCCAGAACATATGCTCGTGATTTGCAGGTCCTCGCCCACACTTCTCACACTCGTCTGCCACCTCCTGGAAGAAACCACTCATCCTCACCCGAGTCATGTGGACCCTGTGTACCACCTTAAACTGTATCAAACTCATCCTCACATACGAGGAGGTTGAATTCACCCTGCGTAGTGCCTAACTCCACAACCTATCTGCCCTCCCCAACTCCTCCTCACATTTCTCCTTGATCCTCACCATCTGTGCTCCCCCCTGCTCCCTCAGCCACCTTTATATGTCCCCAATCCTACCCTGCCCTTCCACGTCTGGAAACAGCAGCCATTCCAATAGAGGATATTCCGGCAGCCGGGAAAACCTTTCCACACACTCCGTGCAAAGTCCCTTCCTTGTAAATACCTAAAATCACTTCCCTTCGGGGGCTCTACCTTCTCCCACAGCTCTTCCAGACTTGCAAACCTCTTCTCCAAATATAAATCCCTTGCCCTCAGCAGCCCCACTTCTCTCCACCTCTTGTACATACCATCAGTCTCCCTCTGTTTGAACACGTGGGTCTCCTACAGCGGTGTTAACACCGACATCCCCTCCATCCTAAAGTGTCTCCTCAGCTGGTTCCACACCCTAATTGTGGACTGTGAAATTGGGATCTCCGTATATCTCCTCAGTGCCGGCCGGAGCGTCGCCGTCACCACGGCCGTCAGGCTGGACCCCCTGCAAAACCCTTCCTCCATCCTAACCCATTCCAACACCTCGCCTTCCCATCATCGTCTCACTTTCTCCACATTCGCTGCCCAATTGTAGTGCAGCAGGTTCGGTTACGCCAAACCCCCCCCCCCCCCCCCCCCCCCCCCCCCAACTTCTGCCTCTGCAGCAGGGCCCTCTTCCCCCTTCGCATCTTCCCCTCCCTTCACAAAATAACTGCTTCTGAAAAAAGGCCTTCGGAATAAAAATTAGGAGCGTCTGGAATATAAATAGGGACCATGGCAGGACATTCATTTTCACCACTTGGACCCTCCCCGCCAGGTTCAAGTGCAGTGTATCCCACCTCCTAAAGTCCCTTTTTTCTTAATTTAGCGTACCTAATTCATTTTTTCCAATTAAGGGTCAATTTTAGTGTGGCCAATTCACCTAACCTGCACATCTTTGGGTTGTGGGGGCGAAACCCACACAAACACGGGGAGAATGTGCAAACTCCACACAGTGACCCAGGGCCGGGATCGAACCTGGGAACTCAGTGCCGTGAGGCAGCAGTGCTAACCACTGCGCCACTGTGCTGCCCCCTAAAGTCCTCCTTTATCTCTTCCACCAAATTTGTTAAGTTCCATTTATACAATGTCGCCCACTCTCCCATCACCTGGATCCCCAGATACCTAAACCTATCCCTGGCTACCCTAAATGGCAACCTCCCCTAAATTTGCCCCCCGACCCGACTTATTGACCGGGAACACCTCCTTTTCCCCACATTCAACTTATAGCCCGAGAAAGCCCCAAACCTCTCTAATAGGCTCATAATCCTCCACATACTCACCAGTGGGTCCGACACATATAACAGCAGGTCGTCCGCATACAGCGATGCCCGGTGCTCCCTACTCCCCCTCCTAATCCCCAGCCACTCTGCTGACCCCCTCAGGGCCATTGCCAAGGGCTCTATCGTCAGCACAAACAGCAGCAGCAGCATACACCCCTGCCTCATTCCCCTATGCAACCTGAATCTCCATGAGCTCATCTCATTGGTCCGTATACTCGCCACCAGGGCCACGTATAGCAGACGCAACAATGCCACAAACATTGACCCAAACCTTCCCAGGACCTCGAACAGGTACCGCCACTCCACCCGATCAAAAGCCTTCTCCGTGCCCACAGACACCACCACCTCCGATGCCCATCTTCTCGACGGGAGTCATGATTACATTCAAAAATCCCCCTACATTATTCGAGAGTTTCTTGCCCTTCATGAAGCCTGTTTGATCTTCTGCAACCAGTCCCAGAGTACATCCTTCCATCCTTCCCACCACTAATTTAGCCAACACTTTCACATCCGTATTCAGCAGTGATATGGGCCTGCACAACCCACGTTCTAACAGGTCCTTCCCTTTGTTTGGTATTAGTGTAATCAATGCCTGACTGCAAAAGTACTTCAATGGTTGTAAAGCGATTTGGCACATCCTGGGGTTGTGAGAGACCCGATATAAATACAAATCTTTCTTTTTCTGCTGAAACTGTTTGGATGATCTTCTTTCCTCCAGTGGAAACTGACCTCTTAAACCCCTCTCTGAGGTCTCCTTCACCCCTACCTGCACAACAAATGCAGAGAGCTCATGGATTTCATTGTAATTAAAATTGACACCATCCATTTACCTGCCTCTACCGCACCAAACTTCCTCCAAGGCTCCCTCATACCCTATCCCTGAATTTGCATTGTTCTCTAATTTCCATTCAATGACCCTCATGCTTTCACCGAGCTCACCTTGTCCATGATACCCAACTCCTGCACCTTCAACCCTATTCCCACTGGCCACCCAATATCCCTTCCTGGTCCCCATGATAGCCCATACTGGTAACTTGCTTCGGGTGACCTCTTGCCCTCCTTCAAATCTGCGATCTTCATCCCTCTCCTCAAAAGACCAACACTAAACTCTCTGTCCTTGAAAACTACCATGCCATTCCCAACCTCTCTTTCTTCTCCTAAGTTTCTGCTCATCCTATTTCCTCCAAAATCTGTGTCCATCCTTCCTGGAACTCCAATGTTTGATTCTCTCAAATCAGGTTACTGGCCCTGGCAAAGCACTGAAACGGCCCTCGTGAAATGTGACAGCGACAAAGATAAACCACCCTGTGACACAGTTGGCCACACCATCCTGCTTCAATGCCTCTCCATTGGGACTGCATTAACCTACATCAATTCTTAACTATCCAACAGTAGCCAAAGAATCATCACCTGTAATAGCTTCTCTCTCTGTTCCTGCACTATCACCTCTGCTTTCCCCCCAGAGATCAATCGTCGGCCCCTTCCTATTTCACATCTACACACTGCCCCTCAGTGACATCATCTGAAAGCACAGCGTTGATTTGGACATGCGAGCTAATAACACCCAGCTCCAACTCACCACCACCATCTCTCGACCACTCCGCTGTCTGTAAATTGTCAGACTGCACATCTGACATCCTGGATTAGATGAGCAGAAATGTCCTCAACTAGATATTAGGAAACAGGGCAGGGAAGTTGGTGGTGGTTCCGGATCTGATTAATTCTATGAGAGATTGTACAGGTCAGATCCACCTGGGGGAGACTGGGAGATGCAGGAATTTCTAGATAGGCTGGAGTACCCGAGGTGAGGGGACGAGGACAGGGATACATTAGAAGGGGCAATAATGGAGCAGGAGATAAAGGATGCGATTGGGAGGATGCAGTCGGGGAAGGTGGCAGGGCCGAATGGGTTTCCGATGGAATATTATAAAAAATTCAAGGATAAGCTGGTACCCCTGATGGTGGGGATGTTTGAGGAGGTGATAGGGAAGTGGGGTGTCACCATAAACTTTGGGGCAGGCATCGATTTCCCTGTTGCTAAAAAAAGATAAGGATCTGAAGGAGTGTAGGTCGTATAGTCCCATATCACTTTTAAACATGGACGCAAGGGCATTGGTGAAGGTACTGGTGGGTAGGCTGGAGGAGTGCCTCCCGAAGATGATAGGTGAAGATCAGACGTGGTTTATGACAGGGAGGCAGCTCTTTTGAACATTAGGAGGGTATTGAACGTGGTTATGGCACCGGCGGAGGGGAAGATAAACAGAGGTGGTTGTGGCATTGGACACTGAAAAAGCGTTTGACCGAGTACAATGGGGGTACTTGATGGCAGTTCTGGAGCGGTTTGGGATTGGACCAAGATTTGTGGATTGGGTAAGTACAAGGAGCCGAGGGCGAGTGTCCGCACAAATAGCATCAGCTCGGGAGACTTTTCTCTCCACCGTGAGACTAGGCAGGGATGTCCTATGCCCCCCCCCCCCCCCCCCCCCCCACTCGCGATTGAGCTATTGGCCATCGATTTATGGTATGGAATGGAATAGTGCGGCGGGGGGGGGATAGAGCATAGGGTGTCCTTATATGCCGATGACTTGCTGTTATACGTGTTGGAACCGAGTGTGTCGATAGGGGGAATATTGGAGCTACTTCGAGTGTTTGGGTCTTTCTCGGGTACAAATTAAATCTGGACAACAGTGAGTATTTTGTGGTGTCTCGGCCGGGGGTGGGGGCAGGGGTGGGGGCTGCCATTCCGTAAGGCAGGGATTCACTTTAGGTACCTGGGGGTGCAGGTTGCTTGAGATTGGGGGGCCTCCGCAGGTACAACATTTCTAGTTTGGTGGGGCGAGTGAAAGCTGATCTGGCAAGATGGGATGGTCTCCTTCGGTCACTGGCGGGTCGGGTACAGGCGGCTAAAATGAACCTGTTGCCGTGATTTCTGTTTATTTTCCAACGTCTGCTGATTTTCCTGCCAAAGGCTTTTTTTAGAGAGATTGAAGGAATTATTATCTCGTTCATATGGGGAGGGAAGGTGGCCAGAGTGAGGAAGGTGCTGCTACAGAGGGGAAGGCAGACAGGGGGTTTGGGTCTCCCGAACCTGATGTATTGTTACTGGGCGGCGAATGTGGAGAAGGTGCGGAGCTGGGTCAGAGAGGTTGATCCCCAGTGGGTCAGAATGGAGGAGAATTTGTGCAGGGGGTCGGGATTGAAAGCACGAGCAACAGCGCCGCTCCCGATGGCCCCGGGAAAATACTCGGAGTCCGGTAATAATAGCTTCATTGAGAATTTGGAGGCAGTTTCGCCAACACTTTGGGTTGGGGGCAGGGCCAAGGGAAATGCCGATTCGGGGGAACCACAGATTTGAGCCAGGGAAGTGGGATGGAAATGTTCAGAAATGGGAAGAGAAAGGGATTAAGACACTAAAAGATTTGTTTCTTAGGGGTCAGTTTGCAGGATTGAAGGAGCTGAAAGCGAAGTATGGGCTGGAGCAGAGAGAAATGTTTAGATACATGCAGGTTCGGGACTTTGCCAGGAAGGAGATACAGAGCTTCCCGGTGGAGCCGGCCTCCACATTGCTGGAGGAGGTGCTGACAACAGGGGGACTGGAGAAGAGGGTAGTGTCAGCGGTTTACGGAATATTTTGGGAGAGTAGAAGGCACCATTGGAAGGGATCAAAGCAAATTGGGAGGAAGGGTTGGGAGAGGGTATGGATGAGGGGTTCTGGTGTGAGGTGCTCTGGAGAGTGAATGCCTCCACCTCGTGCGCGAGGTTGGGGCTGATACAGCTGAAGGTGGTATATAGAGCAAACCTCACAAGGGCGAGGATGAACCGGCTCGTTGAGGGGGTAGAAGATGTGTGTGAACATTGCAGGGGGGCCCCGCAAACCAAGTTCATATGCTTTGGTCCAGTCCAAAGCTGGAGGATTACTGGAAGGAATGTTTTAGGGTAATCTCTAAAGTGGTGCACGTGAAACTGGACCCGGGCCCTCGGGAGGCCATATTCGGGGCTGTTGGACCAGCCAGAGATGGAAATGGGTGCGGAGGCAGATGTTGTAGCCTTCGCCTCATTGATTGCCTGAAGGCGGATTCTGTTGGGATGGAACACGCCCTGTGCCCTGGCATGGCGGGGGGACCTGTTGGAATTCTTCACTCTTGAAAAGGTTAAGTTTGAACTGAGGGGAAGGATGGAGGGGTTCCACAATTCATGGGCGTTATTCATTATGCATTTTTGAGAATTAGATTACATCGAACATTAAGGGGGAGGGGGACTGTATGTGTTAATGGTGACTATGGGTGATTCCTGCTTCCTTTTTGTTATTTGTTTATGTTAACATGCGGGCAGTTGTTTGGGGGTTGGTGGGAGGATGGGATTGTTGTTGTTGACATGGGGATTGACATTATATTCGTTACTGCTTATTGTTTATTGTTGGTGGGTGTAAATTTGGGAGAAAATGTGAAAAAGGAGCAGAATAAAAATATTTTTAAAAAACTAGATATTAGGAAAACTGAAGCCAATTGTTCCCGCTGTTTCTGAGCCATTGAATCCAACCCTCGCTCTTGGAGGCTGAACCAGACTCTCTGGAACCTTTGTGTTGTATCCGATTTTGAGATAGGCTTCCAATCACATATCCACACCATCACCAAGACCACCTCTTTCCATCTCTGTAACATCACCCGACTCTGCTCCTGCTTTAACTCATCTGTACTGAAACCCTCATTCATGTCTTTGGCACTTCTAGACTTTTGTTAAATTTAGAGTATCCAATTCATTTTTTCCAATTAAGCGGCAATTTAGCGTGGCCCATCCACCGACCCTGCACAACTTTGGATTGTGGGGGCGAAACCCACACCAACACGGGGGGAATGTGCAAACTCCACACGGACAGTGACCCAGAGCCGGGATCGCACCTGGGACCTCAGCGCCATGAGGAAGCAGTGCTAACCACTGCGCCACCGTGCTGCCCCTAAATCGACCGCGGCAGGACTCAAATCTACAATCTTCTGATGTCGTCACTAGAATCACCAAAGTTAGACGCATTATCAATGAGGCCATGCGGCCACGGTCACTTCTAGACTTGACTATTACTTTGCAATCCTGGCTGGCCTCCCATATTCTACAATCTGTAAATCTGATACTATCTAAAACTCTGCTACCCATGTCCTAACTCACAGCAAGTCCCCATTCATCTTTGCTCCTGTGTTCACTGGCCTACAATAGTTCCTAGTTAAGAAATGCCTTTAATTCTGTGCATTTTACAAAAAGGTTGTACAGCTCGGAACCTCCGGAGGACTATTCGGACCTGGTTAATTTTTTGAAGGGGTTGGAGTGTCCAGGGATGGATGAGGAGGACCAGGAGGGATTGGAGAAACCTCTGGAGGCAGAGGAAGTCAAGAAGGCAATTGGGAACATGCAGACCCAGAAGGCACTGGGGCTGGATGGGTTTTATAAAAGGATCGGAGACAGGCTAGTCCCGCTGCTGGTGAAGTGTTTGAGGATGTGATGGCTCGGCGAGTGCTCCCAGAAACGATGTGTCAGGCCTCCATTTCACTCCTTCTGAAGAACGATAGGGACCCGGTGAAATGTGGGTCGTACTGACCAATCCCGTTGTTGAACGTGGGCGCAAAGATTTTAGCGAAAGTGTTGCCGCTCAGGTTGGAGGGATGTCTTCCACAGGTCATCGGGGAAGGTCAGACGGGATTTGTGACGGGTAGGTGATTATCTTCCAATGTGCAGTGCCTGTTAAACATGGTGTTGTCTCAGTCAGAGGGGGATGGGCAGGAAGTGACTGTGGTGCTGGATGCAGAGAAGGCCTTTGTTCGGGTGGAATGGAGGTATTTGTTCCCGGCGCTGGAGCGATTTGGGATAGGGCTGAAGTTTGTGTTGTGGGTTAAGTTGTTGTACCAGGAGCCAAAGGCTGGTGTCCGGACAAATAATGTAAGCTTTGGCTACTTCCGACTGCAAAGGAGAACGAGGCAGCGGTGCCCTATGACCCCTCTCCTATTCGCATTGGCAACTGAGTCTTTGGCCATTGCCTTGAGGGGCTCGTATACGTGGAGGGGGATAATGAGGGTGGGGAGGAGCATAGGGTGTCTCTGTCTGCTGCAACCTGTTGCAGTGCATCATGGATTGGGTCCCAATGATGGGGGACAATATGGGGATACTAAAGCAGTCCGGAGATTTTCCCGGGTATCAACTGAATTGGGACAAAAATGAATGTTTTGCGGTCCCCCCCGCCGGGGAGGGGAACTCATTTGGGGGGTGCTGCTGTTCAAGCTGACAAACTCACATTTCAGGTACTCAGGTGAACAGGTGGCAAGGGATTGGGTGCAGCTTCGGAGGCTAAATTTTACAAGCTTAGTGAGCAGGGTGAAGGCAGACCTACAGAGACGGGATACCCACTGCCGTTAGCTGGGTGAGTGAAATCGGTGGAAGATGAATATCTTACCACAGTTCTTGTTCCTGTTTCAATTCCTGCCGGTGTTTCTACCAAAGGTGTTCTTTGTAGGGGTGGAAAGCATGATTTTGTTGTAAAGCAAGGAGAGGGTCGAGGATGATACCGATCAGGGACAACCATCTGTTTGACCTGGCTATGAATGGACACCAGGTTTAGGGGATGGGAGGATAAGGGGGTGGCAGTAATGGGAATGTGTTCCTCGAGGGGCGGTTTGCGAGTTTGGGGAGATAGTACAGCAGTACGGGCATGTGCAGTCAGGAGCATTCAGGTACTTGCAAGCCCAGAATTTTGCGAGGAAGGTTTTTTCGGGTCCCCCCCCCCCCCCACCACCCCACCCCACCACCCCCCACCCCACCACCCCCCCCCCCCACCCCACCACCCCACCACCCCACCCCACCCCACCCCCCCCACCCCCCCACCCCACCACCCCACCCCCCACCCCCCCCCCACCCCGCGTCATTAGTGGAAAAGGTACTGTCACTGACCGGGTTGGAGGAGGGTAAAACTTCGGGTACCTATGGGAAGCTGCTGGGGGAGGTCGGGGCCTCGCTGGAGGGGATTAAGGTGAAATATGAGGAGGAGCTAGGGGGTGAAGTGGAGGAGGGGGTGTGATGTGAGGCCTTTAGCAGGGCAAATGCCACGTCAGTGTGCGAGGCTCGGGCTCAGACAACTGAAGGTGGCGCATTGGGCATACGTAATGAGGGCAAGGATGAGTCAGGTGTTTGAGGGGATAGAAGATAAGTGCGAGAAGTGAAATGAAATGAAAATCGCTTATTGTCACAAGCAGGCTTCACATTAAGTTACTGTGAAAAGCCCCTAGTCGCCACATTCCGGCGCCTGTTCAGGGAGGCTGTTACGGAAAGTGTGGGAGGGGCCCAGCGAACCATGTACATATGTTCTGGGCACGACCTCAACTGGCAAAACCTTTGGGGCTCTTTCTTCAACATCATGTCGCTGATCTTAGGCAGCGAGTTGGAACCGGGTCCCCTATATTTGTATATAAAGTTTTAAATGTTCAATAAAAATATTTACAAAAATTTTTCTTTTAGAATTCTATGCCCATTTTAAAATCCCTCCATGGCCTTGTCCTTTCCCACCTGTGCAATAATTTCGGGCTCCGAACCCTCAGAGGTATCTTTCTTCCTCCAAGCCTAACTTCTTTAGGATCACCGATTTTAATTGCTCCACCATTGGCAGAACTTTTTAAAAATTCTTTCATAGACCTTGGGCATCACTGGCTGTGCCAGCATTTTTATTGCCCATCCCCAATTGCCCTTGCGAAGGTGCTGGTGAGCTGCCTTCTTGAACCTCTGCAGTCCATGTAGTATAGGTACACCCACAGTGTTGTTAAGGAGGGAATTCCAGGGTTTTGACACAGCAACAATGGAACGAAGGATGATGAGTGGCTCGGAGGGGAACTTGCAGGTGGTGATGTTCCCAGGTATCTGTGGCCCTAGTCCTTCTAGATTGTGGGGTCATGGATTTGGAGGGTACCTTCAGCTGACTAGATGCTGAGGTCCGGAATTCCATCCCTGAACCCCTCTGTCTCTCTCTCTACCTGTTTCGTCCTTTAGGATGCTCCTTAAATAGGGGCGGCACGTGGCGCAGTGGTTAGCATTGCTGCCTCACGGCGCTGAGGACCTGGGTTCGAATCCCAGCCCTGGGTCACTGTTCGTGTGGAGTTTGCACATTCTCCCCGTGTCTGCGTGGGTTTCACCTCCACGACCCAAAGATGTGCAGTTTAGGTGGATTGGCCACACAAAATTTTCCCCTTAATTGGGAAAAAAATAATTGGGTCTCTAAATTTATTTTTAAAAAGATGCCCCTTAAAACCTCTTTAACCTCTTTTAGTCACCTGCCGTAATTTTTCCTTATGCACTCAGTGTCAAATTTTATTTGATAAGCTCCTCTTTACTAGTTAACGGTATTGTATAAATACAACCGATTGCTAGTGTAGAATAGGCGGTCAATTAGGCGGGTCCTGGTGGTGTAGCCATTCCAAAATGGACACTTGCAGAGAATGAAGGGAAAAATGGACAATGCTGAGAAAGCAAGCAGGTGCAAGGTTTGTCTGTTGTTTGGAGTTTGAAGCTCCCAGACAAGACCGATACTGCAAAACCATTACCATACTAATGAGCTATCTCTGGGGACAAAAGAGAAACATTTAGGTAAACGATACTAAAGCAGACACCCCGGCACCAGAAGAGACTAGAACAAAGCAGGCCAACGGCCACCTAGGACCCGCCCAGCAATCAGGGCAGTCACCCCTTTATTGGAGGAAATCGATACCAATGATCAGGATACGGTCCAATTAATTGGGACCAAGGTCAAGAACCGCCCAAATGTGCGCGAAGCCCTCTTTGGGTATAAGAGGAAGCCCCCAAGGGAGAATCGTTCTTCTTGGCCTTGGCTCTCAGCGACGAGAGACCTGCCTAGCAGCTGCACCAGAACAAGTAAGTCCAAAGTCAACGCACGCTACGAGATAGACGCTCCTAGCTACTATTCGCAACCCCAGCAGCCTCAGAACCGGACAACGGCCATTGTTCCTCTGACTGAGTGGGCGCTCGAAGCTAAGTATAGGCTTTAGTAGTAGTGATAGTTTAGTTGGTAGAGTTTGTGCATGAGTATAATTGACTGTGTGTGTAAATAAATGAGCATTGATTTTGAACTTACTAACTGGTGTATCGAGTCTTTGATCAGTATTCGGTTTTGAACCTCGTGGCGGTATCGAAAGATACCTGGCGACTCTTGAGCAAATGTAATTAGAATTAAGGAAGGCGACCGTATTAACCGCCATAAACATAGCCAATTAAGGAGAGAACACAACGAGCAACATTAGTATGGGAATCGGTGATTGCACTATGTTTCTTGTTCTTTGTACATTGTTTTTATACTGTTGTTGTTTGTAATGCCTAAAATACCTCATTAAAATTGTTTATTAAAAAAAAATACAAATGATTGCTGCTACTTCTTTTTCTTCAACGATACGTTGCCTCAGTACATACAAGCACTCACATAGACTCTTAATGTGCTCTCAGTACTATGCTCTTACCTTCCAGTAGTCAGGGTGGCAATTAATTCTTCCTTCTCGGCCAGTTGACGCTTCATTGTATTGAGTTGTTCTTGAAGCTGGAAGATTAATCTGGTATTAATAAAGGTAGGCAAGGGCCCCTTTCACATTTCAGTAACCAATTCCTCCATCATGACCAGAAGATTCAGAGCTGTGACTTGAGGTCAAATCTGTTGAGATGCTTTGATCTCAATAACTGTGATTGTACATGCGAACTAAATTTGACTTATGAGCAATAGTAACTGTTCTGCTAATCACAATGTGAGGAATGGTCACACTGCACTTGAAAGAAACCGAGACATGAGCAATCCTGCTTCAGCTGCAATAGCACCAGAATATCTCTTGTTCATATTGAAATGAAATAAAAAGCTGGTAATGACATACTAGTTTGGGGGCCGAGATTAAAGTGCAATTATTCTAAATATTTAATTCCCTCTAAATTGTGTTCGGATACATCTTGCATCTTTTAAGTTTATTTTGCCCAGGAACATTATTCCTCTCACCAATTCAGTGATGAGAATCCTCCTTCTAAATCGAGCAGACTATTCAAATAGAATGTCACTCAACTGCATATATTGAGAGAAAAGTGTTGAGGATTAAATCTGCTCAGTCAGGAGAACTAATTAATGTTCCAGAGCCAACAACACATACTGAAAATTAATCAAGCAAGATTAAGCATCAACATTCATTCTAACAGCAAGCCAAAACATGTTCTCCTTAAAATTATACTCCATATTTCCTGGGGAAATCACTCTACCCTTTAGAATAGAACAGTACAGCACAGAACAGGCCCTTCGGCCCTCGATGTTGTGCCGAGCAATGATCACCCTACTCAAACCCACATATCCACCCTATACCCGTAACCCAACAACCCCCCCCCCCCCCCCTTAACCTTACTTTTTAGGACACTACGGGCAATTTAGCATGGCCAATCCACCTAACCTTTCTTTAACTATTATTTAATGTAGTTATAAAATACTGTTTCACTTTATCTTTCTTCATGTCTCCCTTTAGCCTTCTCACACCAATGGCAGGTGATAAGAGCGAGAGAGATTCCTGGCCAGCCATGACATGGAAAGAACGTTGGAGCCTCTACCATCGCTATCCATAGCTTCAGACTACAACATGTATGTAAAATGTGTATGTTTCCACAGCAACCTGGACCTCCTGAGTGAGCAGTAACCTACCATCACCTTACTCTTTGTTCGCTGCCTACTATCCAAGTCAATAGGTTGCCTGCAGTTGAACACACTCTCATTTTTGTTCAGTTTTTTAGTTGTAATAATGTTGAATGCCTTCGGAAAGTCCATATGACATTTCTAGGCACACTGGTATCTATTATGTTTGCTACTTCTTCAGAATATGTAGCAAGGTTTGTTAAACATGACTTAACCATCACAAATGGCTCTTACTGATAAGCTCATATTTGTCCAAATGTTCAGTCCATTCCCAAGAACAGTAACTTCTCCACAATTGACAAATTTTCTAGTTTATCTTTTCTGCCCTTCTTAAATAATAGATTAACGTTGATAGCTCTCCAATCCAAGCAAAAGATCCTCAATTGAGAGAATTTTGGAAGATCATGATGACTGCATCAGCAATTGGCTCCCATTCTTCTTTTAATGCCCTAGGGTGGGAGGGATGTAAAACAAGCAAATTCACCATCATTTGTTTTACACTAGCGCACAAATTCAAGATCTATTCTATAATATCTCAACATTCCCCTTTGAATTGAACAATTAAATCCCTTTTTTTTAACATTCTTTTTCAATCATATGTAACATAGTTATGAACTTTTCATCAAATTTATCTATAAATCTCTTCCTCTATCTCATGCCCACAATGTTAATTGGCACTATAACCCCAATAGGAGTGGTGGCATAGTGGTATTGTCACTGGACTAATAATCCAGGGCAAGATCGAGGTGCCAGGCAAATGGTGAAATTTAAATTCAGTAAGAGTCATAAATGCCCATCTAGTTCACCAATGCCCTTTAACAAAAGGCATCACGTGTGGGCATCACGGTAGCATGGTGGTTAGCATAAATGCTTCACAGCTCCAGGGTCCCAGGTTCGATTCCCGGCTGGGTCACTGTCTGTGCGGAGTCTGCACATCCTCCCCGTGTCTGCGTGGGTTTCCTCCGGGTGCTCCGGTTTCCTCCCACAGTCCAAAGATGTGCGGGTTAGGTGGATTGGCCAGGCTAAATTGCCCTTAGTATCCTAAAAAATAAGGTTAATGGGGGTTGTTGGGTTACTGGGATAGGTATACGTGGGCTTGAGTAGGGTGATCATTGCTCGGCACAACATCGAGGGCCGAAGGGCCTGTTCTGTGCTGTACTGTTCTAATTCTAAAAAAAAATCTGAGCGGCACAGTGGCGCAGTGGTTAGCACTGCTGCTTCACGGCGCCGAGGTCCCAGGTTCGATCCCGACCCTGGGTCACTGTCCGTGTGGAGTTTGCACATTCTCCCCGTGTTTGTGTGGGTTTCGCCCCCACAACCGAAAGATGTGCAGTTTAGGTGGATTGGTCACGCTAAATCGCCCCTTAATTGGGCAAAAATAATTGGGTACTCTAAATTTCAAAAAAAAAGGAAATCTGCCATCCTCACCTGCTCTGACCTCCATGGCTGGAATTCTCCAGCTGTTCATTGGAGAGGCATTCTCTGGTCTTGCCGGCAGCACATCCCACCTGCAGGTTTCCTGACCATGTGGAGTGGTTTCAGAAGGATTTCCCATTGACAGCGGTGGGAGCAGAGAATCCCACTGCCAGCAAATGGCCTGCCACCTTCCACCACTGAGAAACACGTGGCTGGGAGGCCGGAGAATCCTACTCATGGGGCTTGTTTAGCACAGTGGGCTAAATAGCTGACTTGTAAGGCAACAGCGCGGGTTCAATTCCCGTACTGGCCTCCCCGAACAGGCGCTGGAATGGGGCAACTAGGGGCTTTTCACAGTAACTTAATTGAAGTGACAATAAGCGATTATTATTATTATGTGACTCCAGATCCACAGAAATGTGGTTAACTCTTAAATAGAGGGAAATTAAGAGTAGGCAATAAATGCTGGCCCAGGCAGTCACACCCACATCCTCTGAATGATTTTTTTTAAATGTTCCCTTTTGTTTCTTAATACAGATCCAAACAGATCCAGCATCTCTGGTGAAAGGCCACAGACCGGAACTCTGTTTCTCTCTTCACAGATGCTGTCAGACCTGCTGTTTTAGCTTAAATTTCCAGCAATATTTTGCGTTTGCAAAGAAATTCAGCATTTTGCATAATTCCCTGACATGTTCTGGATTTGCAGTGGAGGCTCCGATTAACAATGTCAGCCCTTTTGCTCTCTTTTGTCCAATAAATCTGAACAACTACCCTTCTTACATCACCTTTCCAGTATCCAACCCCACTCCAATCCAGTACAGGTCTCCGCTAACCTAAAACTGCTCCCAATATCCCAGGTATCTCAATCCTCTCCACCTACAGGGCAACTCCCCAGCCACACATGTAATAACTCCACGGAGGCAGCAGTCCCTTCATCAGAATCCCTTTTATTAACAAAACCAACAGCAGTACAACCAGGTGCATTCAGCTTGCTGTCTACACTGGGAGTGCAGAGGATCAGACACTCCCTGTTATATACAAAGAAGAGGTTCCCTGATTGGGCCACTAATCAGGGAACTGGTATTCCAATTGGCCAATCTCAAAGGCCTGGTTTAAGTCATTACACACAGTTAACATCCTGGGCGGAATTCTCCGAAATATAGGCAGAGTTTCAGTGCCGTCGTGAACGTCGTCGCGTTTCACGACGGCGCGAAACGGGCGCGGGCACTACCAATTCTGGCCCCCACAGGGGCCCAGAATGGCGCTGGAGTGGTTCACGCCGCTCCAGCCTCCCTTCCCGGTGCCAATTGGGCACCGCGCCAACCTGCGCTTGCGCAGTGGCGCTGCACCATCTCGCGCATGCATGGGGGACTTCCTCAACTCACCAGCCCCGACGCAACATGGCCCCCCCCCGGTGAAGGAGCCCCCCCCCCCCCCCACCAACATGCCTCCCCCCGACCCTGCGCAGAGTTCCCACCGGATGTGAGCAGATGTGGACGCCGCCGGCGGGACTCTGCCATTTCCACGCGGCCGCTCGGCCCATCAAGGCCGGAGAATCGCGACCCGGTCGCAGAGAGCGGCCCGCGACGGGCGCCGTGCCAAACGCACCGGCGCAAATGGCGCCGATTCTCCGCTCCTCGGAGAATCATGTGCTGGCGTCGGGGCGGTGTGGCGCGGCGATTCTCCAGCCCGGGGCTTGGAGAATCCCGCCCCTATATTCCCAACCTTACACTGGCCTATACACGGGACCAATCCCTTGGCTTCTATCATTCAATCCTGCCCTTTTTCTCTATTTCCTCATTGCTAAAATGTCTCCAGTTCTATTCTTTCCTTATGCCAATGGTTCCAACATGAACCATGTGAGGCTTCGAGTCTGTTACATCATATTGACTGATTACCATTTAACTGCTGGATTTCTTTGCATTGAAGAAATCCAAGGTCCCTTGTGCTCCTTTTCTCCTTCTTGGATGTGGATACCACTGCCAAGGTCAGCATATATTACCCATCCCTGAAAATGTGATGGTGGACCTTCTCAAGCTGTTTGGAACAACAAGATGGCTTGGTTAAAGAGGACAGTTTACAATCAGCCCCGCTTGTGTGGCACTGAGGTCAGATATAGGTCAGACCAGGCAAGGACAGCAGAATGCCTTAGCTACACCCAAAAAAGTATTCAATATACAAAACACTTTTGGCAAAGAGTGTCCTCGACCCAGTGTTGAAAACTGGCATTCCCGAGGTTCAGGACTACTTGCTGATGGATGAACTAAAACTTGGGGCAACTGCAGCAGGGGTGCAAAGGGGACAGGTTTCTGTCTGAGGCCTTTCAGCCACAGCACACCAAGGGGCTAGAAAATTCATAGAGCCCTTGAGCTTTATCCCTGAGCATTGAATGTATTTTGTGAATGACAACAATATTGAGATTGCGTTGAGGCACCCGAGAGGGGAGCATGTGGCATGAAGGAAATGTGCCTGACATGAAATGTATAGGGTAAATAATTAGGAGAGATTGGACACGATCATTTTGGACTTTGTATGAGTGGGGAAGGGGCCAAGGGTCGGGAGGACCCTGCCATAGACACAGGGGGGGGGGGGGGGGGGGGGGGGGTGGCGTTGCCGAACCTGCTTCAGCATTACTGGGCGGCGAATGTGGATAAGGTGCGGCGATGATGGGAAGGAGAAGGGGTAGAGTGGGTTAGGATGGATCTTGTAAGGGGTCTAGTTTGAGGTTGTACAGACTGTATAGTTGATTGCTGTGAAGTATGTTTCCTGGGGTGTTTATTTGCTGTAACCTGTTTTGATACATGTTTGTAATAAAATATATATTTTTTTAAAGTAAATAATTAGGAGAATTACAACTGTACAGAGGCACATAGGAGTAGAATATACTGTATGGAGGCACACCGGATTTTATGGCACTTCCTGTAATATTCAAGTTGAAATGTTTTGCAATGTACTTTTACAGATTTTGTGAACATTAAGTACATTTTTGAGGGAAAAGACACTTTTGGGCATCCTGAGGCTGTAAAAGGTGCTAAATCAATATCAGTTGTCTCTCTGCCTGCTCAAGTGGATGTGGCACCAATTTGAACAGTGGAGTTAGAGTCAGAATTTCACAGCACAGCAAGAGATCCTTTGGCCCATCGTGTCTGTGCTGGCCATCAAGCTCCTATCTACCCTAATCCCATTTCCAAGCACTTGGTCTATAGGCCTGTATACTGTGACATTTAAAATGCTCATCTAAATACTTCTTAAATGTTATGAGGGTCTCCGTCTCTACCATCCTTTCAGGCAGCAAGTTCCAGATTCTCACCACCCTCTAGGTGAAAAGGTTTTTCCTCAAATCCCCTCAAAATCTCCTGCACTTACCTTAAAGTAAGGGGCAAAGAACCCTCCTATCCACCCCATCTATGCCCTTCGTAATTGTATACACTTCAATCAAATCCTCCCTCATCCTTGTCTGCTCTAAGGAAACTGACCCCAGCCTATCCAGCCTCTCTTCATAGCCCAGGCAACATCCTGGTGAATCTCCTCTGCACCCTCTCTAGTGCAGTCACTTCCTTCCTATATTGTGGTGATCAGATCTGCACACACTACTCAGATGTGGCTTAATGAGCGTTTTATACAGCTGCCATCATAACATCCCTGCCTTCATATCCTATACCTCAGCTAATAAAGGCATGAATCCCATATGCCAAGTATCCCAATTGCCCCCAAGTTATCCCTCAATCAACATCACAAATAGTATTATCACTGTGCTGTTGTGGGAGTTTGCAGTGTGCAAATTGGCTGCCAGTTTTTCCTACATTACAACAGTCTATCCACTTCAGAAGCACTTCATCGTCTGCAAAGGTTTAGTCAGGAAATGTGCACAAGTCTTTATTTCTCAAGGATATTAGTCAACATAGTTACAGGATAATTGGACAGCTTCATGGTCATTCATGGTGGGACCTGAACTCAAGTTCACGACGGCTCAGTGGTTAGCAATGCACAGCTCCAGGGACTAAGGTTCAATTCCGGCCTCGGATGAATGTCTATGTGGAGTTTACACTTTCTCCCGTGTCTGCGTGGGTTTCCTCCCACAGTCCAAAGATGTGCAGGTTTGGTGGATTGGCCATGCTAAATTGTCCCTCAGTGTCCAAAAGATTAAGTGGGGATTCTGGGTTACGGGGAAGGGGCGTGGGCTTGAGTAGGGTGCTCTTTCCAGGGGTTGGTGCAGGCTCGATGGGCTGAGTGGCCTCCTTTTGCACTGTAAATTCCATGATAAATTCTATGAAGTTCTCTGGATTGGTTGTCCATAAAAAGTTCCACGGGGCCTAATTGCCACACCAGTTTCTTCTCCCCCAGTCATTAAGAAGTGGGTTGGTGTCCCAGACATAAAGTCACTATCCTCATTTCCCAAGCGGAATGCCCCTCCCCTCCCCGCCTCACCCTGAAGTCCTAGGCTGTAGCCCCAGGGAAGGAGATTGAATGAAGGTCGCTTGGCTCACTCACCTCGGGCACTCGGTGGGCGGCTGCAGGGGAGCTCACCCGTCCCAGCGAGCGCAGCGCCCGGTTACTGTTGACATCGATCAGCTCCGGGACTGGGGATCCCGAGTCCATCCCCCTGCAGCTGGACATTGGGTGGGATACGCCAACAACAACTCCCTCCCCACAGCGGCAACTCGGTAACTGCGGGGCTGAAAGCTGCCTCCACTCTCAATCCCGCCCAGCTCCACTGTTACCAGGGGTTCCCGGGGCAACGGTTTGCAACAGCAACTGGGGGCGGTGCAATGGCACGATGGACATGCAGAGTGACCAGTCCCACAGATTGGATTGGGAGGGACTCGCTGGCGACCTGAAGTCAGTGGAGAGAATGCTGCAGAATATACAGGAGACCATTTGGCCTGTCGGATACATGCTAGCCCTTTTAAAGCAATATAGAGACAATCGGTCGATATCTGTAAAAGTCCTTGTTCAAATTTGGAGGGTTACCAACGATATGTTTGGGAGCTTGCTGTGCGCAAATTGGCTGGTGCATCACAATGATTATGCTTCAAAGGTACTTCTTGAAAAAGTGCATTGGTTTGTCATGAGGTTGTGAATTGAAATGCTTACATATTTAAACACGTCTTTCTGCCAACCACTGTAGTTGCACACTTGTTTATTCAATGTTGCTGATGCTCTAAATGTCATCTGAATCCTAGCATACCATCAGCAGATCTTTAGATTGGGCACTAAAATCGCAGCGGGAACCCATTTGACGCCAAATCGCAATTCTCCGTCACCTCAACAGTGGCGTCAATGTGTACCAGAACACACGTACAGTAAACACCATTTGCATGTCATTAGCGGGCCCGACCCGGTATTCTCCAGAGCTCCAGGGTTTTCCACCTACGATGGGCCGAGTGCCCGACGGCGCGGTTCACTTGTGCTTTAAAAAAACCGTGAAACCGGAGTGGTGGCTGATGAAGGAGAGAGAGGAGGTAGGACACAGAGAGGAGCGACTGGGCTGCCAGGCCGGACACTGGCAGGGCTGGCTGGAGTGGTGTGTGTGTGGTGGTGGTGGTGTGTGGGGGGAGGGGTGGAAGGCCAAGTGGCCCAGGTGACCCCCCATGGGACTGGAGCGCCATTACCGCGGCCATCTTGCTGTGCACCCACTGACCACCCACTTTGGCCCCTGGTTGTGCACAGTAACACTGGCCTTATGGGCGCCCCCCCTCTCCAATGCCACGCCCCCCCCCCCACCCTGCCACCACCCACCGGCAGCCTACCCAGGTCAACACCTATAGTAGCCCCTACAGGGCTGTGGTGCACACGCCTGGCAAGGGCAATGCCAGCTGATGGTACCCCTGGCATCAGGGATGGACGCCAGAGCCAGAGGCCCCCATGGTGCTGACCACTGTAAATGAAGGCATGGTGGCCCCAGTTGGCACTATGGGCTCTGGCCCGCATGTACCCCCCCCCCCCCCCCCTGCAGTGCTAATTGGAGCCACCATGTAGTACGGTAGTATGGTGGACCTGGTTGGGCACGGGGGTACAGATTATGCTAACACCTCGGCCTTTCACCCCCTGCAGAAATGGATATTGAAATTCAACCAGCAATGGTGGTCTTCCTGCTGGTTGCTGCAGCCCTGAGGGATGCCCTACGGCTGTACGAGCTGGCGCTGCTCGAGGAGGAGGAGGAAGCTGCAGCAGCAGAGCTACCGCAGTGGGGCGTACAGAAGAGGGGCAGACAGCAGCAGAGTGTAACACAGAGGAACAGGTGACAGACACCCCGTTTGGATAGCTGGCTGCCCAACAGTCTGAGGAGGAGGAGGTGCCAAGGAGGCACCACCTGAGGCCTCGTGTGAACAGACATCGCATGTCATTTGAGGACCTGCCATACTGGGCATGCCATCGAAGACTCCAGCTGAACAGCGAGATAGTGCAACATATCTGCCAGATGATGGCACACCTGGCACTGCGGGGGTATGGGGAGGACACCTGCTCCCGGTGGCCGTTAAGGTGACGGTCGGATTGAACCGTTACGCAATGGGGTCCTACCAGACGCCGAGTGGGGACCTGTCTGGAATTTCACAGACCTCGGTGCACAGGTGCATCTGCGTCATCACGGAGGCCCTATATGCCCAGGCAGCTCAATAAACTCACTTCAATGTGGACCGAGCCCACCAGGATGCCTGGGCAGCGGGGTTCGCCACCATCGTCAGATGCCCCTGGTCTAGGGGGTTATCGATGGGATGCAAGTCCCTCTACGAGCCCCTGCAGATGACAGGCCACTTTACACAAACCAAAAGGGGTTCCACTCGATGAACAAACAGCTGATATGTGGCCATCAGCTGCGTATCATTCACGGCTGCGCCCGATACCTGGGCAGTGTGCACAATATCTTCATCCTGACATACTCGATGATCCCTGACATGTTCAAGACCCCCCCCCCCCCCCCCCACCCCAGCTGGAGGGGGTTGGGTCTTGGGCGACAGGGGTTATCCACTGCGGTCGTGGCTGATGATAGCTATCCGCAGGCCACAGACCAACGGCGAGACCCGCTACAATGACGCCCATGCAGTGACCAGGGGCGTGATCGAGCGGTGCTTTGGCCTCCTGAAGATGCAGTTCAGGTTCTCGAGGGGTCTCCAGGATGATGTTGAGAGGGTCGCCCGCATCATCCTACACAATATCGCGCAGCAGAGGAGCAATGTGCTGGAGGAGAAGGATGAGGGGGAAGGACAGGCCTCGTCCAACAAGGAGGATGCAGGGGAGGGAGAGGATGGGAAGGACTTGGGACCCAGGCAGGCACGGGAGGCCGCAGAACGAATGCACCAGGGACAACGCGCATTCGACACTCTGAACGCCTCCAGATTCACCGACCGCGGGGGGGGAGCGGGGGACGACATGTTGAGGGAGCGGACTGGCCAGGGGCATGGACACTTTATCCCACCCCCACAGGCCCTCACTCCCACCACCTGCAACCTCCTCCATGATACATACCTGTCACTCTATGGGGTGAAGACCCTGGGTTGGCAGTAACAGCAGGTCTAGTCCTTGGGATGGAAGATTGATTGATATTTATTGTCACATGTACCGAAGTACAATGAAAAGTATTTTTATGCGGCCATGGGAACATACACAGTAGATAATTAGTAGACAAAAGAATAATCAACAGAGTACATTGACAAATGGTACTGTGGTGATATGCATCACTGCAAATACACAAGGGGTTAATGTAAATACACTAAGACTAAGTAAACACTAGAGGGAGCACCAGAGACGTCATGACATGCAGACATACAGCTAATGAACACATAGAATAGGACACGACCAATGGGCAGTCAAGGCACCCAGAGGTGACACTACCACAAGGGGTCAACCCATATAAAGGGACAGGACACACATGCTCTTCCTCTTTCCACAGGTGACACAGGGGCAGATCAGAAGCATCACACCCACCACGTGGCTTAGAGCAGACTGGTTAGTTAGACTGAGTTACTATAGCAAGATTAGCAGGAGAGTCGAACTCAAGTAGAAGAAT
This sequence comes from Scyliorhinus canicula, assembly GCF_902713615.1. NCBI lineage: Eukaryota > Metazoa > Chordata > Chondrichthyes > Carcharhiniformes > Scyliorhinidae > Scyliorhinus > Scyliorhinus canicula. The sequence goes on along the minus strand of NC_052146.1, from coordinate 193,542,447 downwards.
TGTTAACTGTTCAATAAATGTGTTAAATCTATCTCCAAGTCTGAACCTTCGTTTGTCAGAGCATACATCAAGGAAGCAGCTTATGCTACATGAAGATGCATAACACAACATGGTACCAGTAGTGCCTGTTGAATCTATATAGTTCAACTCAAGATCTGTGACTACCAACAACAGCACCCAGGCAAGATGTTTGAGATTCCGGTTCCTCAGCAGCTCAAGTACCACGGCAATCTCAGTGCCAACTGGTGTGAATTCAAACAGAGATTTGAGATTTACATGGTGGCATCCGACCTAGATGGCGTGGCGGATGCAGAGAAAATAAAGCTTCTGCTCACCATTGCGGGTGCAAGTGCAGCAGAAATCTTCAAGACATTCAAATAGTCAAAAGGGCAAGACAAGAGTGACTTCCAGACAGTCCTGGACAAGTTTGAAGAATACTGCGAGGAAAACACAAGAGAGAACGGTAAAAGAGGCGCCAATACTCACCACGAGGCGAAGGTAGGTCTGCAAATGCAGAAAACGGCAGTTTTGATTGGCAGCCATCTTGAGGAAGGAGCCGTACATGCGCAGTTCCCCAGAAGACGAGAACGAGAAGCCGCGCATGTGCAGTTGCGCAAAGAGCGCACAGTAAAGGAAAAGCGATCTGCGCATGCGCAATCCATTCCTATGCTCTACGTCACCAGCGCCATGATGTAAGAGGCCGTGGACCATGCCCACTTAAAGGGGAAATGTCCCAAAATAGTGGAAAAAATTTAAAGCCGGAAAACACAATTCTTTCAACTGGAACGACAGCACAATGCCTGAACTTCGACCAATAGCTTAAAGTGACCTCCACAGAACCCTGCAATAAGCAGTTGGCACCGCCCAAAGAAATGATTTGGTCCTTGAAGACGACGACTCAGACGTTGATTTCTTCTTTGGACATCGCGAGCACAATGACAGCTCCGACACAGAAAGTGATGATATGGTCCTTGAAGACTACGACTCAGACGATGATTTCATCATTGGACGTGGCAACCTCAGTACCAAATCCGAAACGCAGCGAGATGTGTTGTACAGTGAAGACCCCGACACAGACATGGACGAGTTCTTCAGACGTGAGGATCCTCAGCTCGGCACTGACAACATCCTAACCCAGAAGTACAGGATTCTGCTGCGGCCTGACACCAAGAGACAGAGAGCGGTACAGGGCCCACAGAGAGCGGCCTGACACCAAGAGACAGAGAGCGGTACAGGGCCCACAGAGAGCGGCCTGACACCAAGAGACAGAGAGCGGTACAGGGCCCACAGAGAGCGGCCTGACACCAAGAGACAGAGAGCGGTACAAGCCTACAGAGAGCAGCCTGACGCCAAGAGACAGAGAGAGGTACAGGGCCCACAGAGAGCGGCCTGACACCAAGAGACAGAGAGAGGCCCAAGCCCACAGAGAGCGGCCTGACACCAAGAGACATAGAGAGGTCCAAGGCCACAGAGAGCGGCCTGACACCAAGAGACAGAGAGCGGTACAGGGCCCACAGAGAGCGGCCTGACACCAAGAGACAGAGAGCGGTACAGGGCCCACAGAGAGCGGCCTGACACCAAGAGACAGAGAGCGGTACAAGCCTACAGAGAGCAGCCTGACGCCAAGAGACAGAGAGAGGTACAGGGCCCACAGAGAGTGGCCTGACACCAAGAGACATAGAGAGGTCCAAGGCCACAGAGAGCGGCCTGACACCAAGAGACAGAGAGCGGTACAGGGCCCACAGAGAGCGGCCTGACACCAAGAGACAGAGAGCGGTACAGGGCCCACAGAGAGCGGCCTGACACCAAGAGACAGAGAGCGGTACAGGGCCCACAGAGAGCGGCCTGACACCAAGAGACAGAGAGCGGTACAGGGCCCACAGAGAGCGGCCTGACACCAAGAGACAGAGAGCGGTACAGGGCCCACAGAGAGCGGCCTGACACCAAGAGACAGAGAGCGGTACAGGGCCCACAGAGAGCGGCCTGACACCAAGAGACAGAGAGCGGTACAAGCCTACAGAGAGCAGCCTGACGCCAAGAGACAGAGAGAGGTACAGGGCCCACAGAGAGTGGCCTGACACCAAGAGACATAGAGAGGTACAGGGCCCACATAGAGCGGCCTGACGCCAAGAGACAGAGAGCGGTACAGGGCCCACAGAGAGCGGCCTGACACCAAGAGACAGAGAGCGGTACAAGACCACAGAGAGCGGCCTGACGCCAAGAGACAGAGAGCGGTACAAGACCACAGAGAGCGGCCTGACGCCAAGAGACAGAGAGAGGTACAAGCCCACATAGAGCGGCCTGACGCCAAGAGACAGAGAGAGGTACAAGCCTACAGAGAGCGGCCTGATGCCAAGAGACAGAGAGAGATACAAGACCACAGAGAGCGGCCTGACGCCAAGAGACAGAGAGCGGTACAGGGCCCACAGAGAGCGGCCTGACACCAAGAGACAGAGAGCGGTACAAGACCACAGAGAGCGGCCTGACGCCAAGAGACAGAGAGCGGTACAAGACCACAGAGAGCGGCCTGACGCCAAGAGACAGAGAGAGGTACAAGCCCACATAGAGCGGCCTGACGCCAAGAGACAGAGAGAGGTACAAGCCTACAGAGAGCGGCCTGATGCCAAGAGACAGAGAGAGATACAAGACCACAGAGAGCGGCCTGACGCCAAGAGACAGAGAGAGGTACAAGCGCACAGAGAGCGGCCTGACGCCAAGAGACAGAGAGCGGCCTGACACCAAGAGACATAGAGAGGTCCAAGACCACAGAGAGCGGCCTGACGCCACACCACTGGTCCACGCACCACAAAGAGTCCCTGACTCCACACAGAGAGTGGTCCACGCACCACGAAGACTCCACACAGAAAGCGAAGACAGACTCCACAGCGAGACCACTGCATGTCTCCACACAGAGAACACGGAAAGAGTCCACAGCGAGACCAGTGCACGCCTCCATTGATAGCGCACAGATCGACTCCACAGCGAGACCACTGCACTACTTCACACAGGGAATGATGCCAGACTCCACAGAGAGAGCGGTACAAGCCTCTACAGTGAGCTCGTTGACAGACTCCATGATGGAAGCAACGCAAGACCCCAGAGCGCAGTCCTTGCATGAACAAGACCATGAAGGTCTAGCAACCTTATCTGAGCAACCAGCAGCAGACGATGCAAGTCTGCCACGCTCAAGTGCGCAGCAAGACGACTATGACAGTCTACCACGCTCACGTGAACGACAAAAAGACTATGACAGTCTACTCAGATTATTTGAGCCACCAGAAGAAGACTGACAGTCTACCCAGCTCATCTAACCGACAAGAAGATACTGAAGGTCTACCCACTGTATGTGCGACAAGTGACATAGGCTTCACAATTCCCATATACGATGTGCGACTGTGAGACTGACAGACCTCAGCTAGTATGTACAGAGGCACTCGACGATCAAATTGATCATTATTAGCGACTCCAGTGACACCACGTTAATTCAAACTTGAGCCTCTCCACAAGAAAATGCATTCCTGAACGTTTTGACTCTGGACGGGAGCATCAAGACACCTCAGATGATTCAAGTGACACCTCAGATGATTCAAGTGAACCTGCAATGACTCCGGATGGGGAATGTCAAGAAACCAAAGCTGATTCAGGTGAACCAAAAAGGGTTCCAGACAGGGAGCATCGACAAGCCAAGGATGATTCAAGTGAACCGGACATGACTCCAGATGGGGAGCACCGAGGAATTAGAGACGGCACGCTCAATGAAACAGCAGGTGCCACAAAGGACACTGGCACAAGTAACTTTGTGAAGGACTCACATTATCCACTCAGTGTGGTCATTGATGCAACAAAGCAACAACAAAACCTACAAACATAACAACATAGACAACAACAAGAAGCGTACCAAAGGCACCAATGTCAACAACCAGCATGACAAAAACAACAACACTGGAACAACGACTGGTACAACATGCTACAACTCTGCAAATGCAGGACAATGTAACAGCACAGCTCCTATCACTGGCAAGAGTACAGCCATACCATGCCATGACAGCAAATCTCACCGATCCAAGTTTGCTCCCCTGCAAACCAGCAAACCAGCTTTCAAGGCAGATCAGTTTGCTCCACTACGAACAAGCAAACCGACTTTCAAGGCAGATGACATACTGCATCAATATCGCAATCGCAAAAAACAATCCAGGCCGGACAACACAGATGACATACTGCATCGCTACCACAAGCATAGATAAAAAGAGTCCACATCAGACAACAAAGTGATTTGACCATTTGCACTCCTGATGACTTCTTGGTTCCTTAAGCACAGGGACACTGCCGGCGCTCACAAGGAAATGACAACATCAACATTTCAATAACTAAACAAGAAAGCCACTCAACCATATTAATTCATGAACTTTGGACTTGTACATATTATTTGGTATTGTATAATCATCACTGTCATCAAAACCTGTACATGTCATCACTTATCTCTACCTATTTTGTTCAATTTTCTTTAACACTGTACAGAAAATATGTAACACGAAAAAGGGGGGATGTGGTGATGTGCATCACTGTAAATATACAAGGGGTTAATGTAAATACACTAAGACTAAATAAACACTAAAGGGAACACCAGAGACATCATGACCTGCAGACATACAACTAATGAACACATAGAATAGGACACGACCAATGGGCAGTCAAGACACCCAGAGGTGACACTACCACAAGGGGGCATAACACATCCCATATAAAAGGACAGGACACACATGCTCTTCCTCTTTCCACAGGCGACACAGGGGCAGATCAGAAGCATCACACCCACCGCATGGATTAGAACAGACTGGTTAGTTAGACTGAGTTACTATAGCAAGATTAGCAGGAGAGTCGAACTCAAGTAGGAGAATTGTTAACTGTTCAATAAATGTGTTAAACCTATCTCCAAGTCTGAACCTTCCTTTGTCAGAGCATACATCAAGGAAGCAACTTCTGCTACATGAAGAAGCATAACACAACAGGTACATCAACAAATAGTGATTTGTTACAGTGCGGAACAAGGGCGAAACAAAGCAAATACATGAGCAAGAGCAGCATAGGGCATCGTGAATAGTGTTCTTACAGGGAACAGATCAATCCAAGAGAGTCATTGAGGAGTATTGTAGCTGTGGGAAAGAAGCTGTTCCCATGTCTGGATGTGCGAGTCTTCAGACTTCTGTACCTTCTGCCTGGTGGAAGGGTCTGGCAGAAGGCAAAGCCTGGGTGGGAGGGATCTCTGATAAGGGTTGATTTAGCTCACAGGGGCTGGTTTAGCTCAGGGGCTGGTTTAGCTCACAAGGCTAAATCGCTGGCTTTTAAAGCAGACCAAGAAGGCCAGCAGCACGGTTCGATTCCCATACCAGCCTCCCCGGACAGGCGCCGGAATGTGGCGACTAGGGGCTTTTCACGGTAACTTCATTGAAGCCTACTCGTGACAATAAGCGATTTTCATTTTCATTTTAATGCTGTCTGCCTTCCTGAGGCAGCAGGAGGTGTAGACAGAATCAATGGGAGGGTGACAAGCTTGTGTGATGCGTTGGGCTGAGCTCACCACAGTCTGCAGTTTCCTGCGATCTTGGACTGAGCAGTTGCCATACCAGGCTGTGATGCAGCCGGTTAGGATGCTCTCTATCCCACATCTGTAGAGGTTTGAGAGAGTCGATGCAGACATGCCAAATTTCTTTAGCTTCTGTAGGAAGTAAAGACGTGGTTGGACTTTTGTAACTGTTGCATCAACGTGAGTGGACCAGACGGACTGTTGGTGATGGTGACCCCCCAGGAACTTAAAGCTGTCGACCATCTCCACTTCGGAGCCATTGATGCAGATGGGGGAAGGATCATTCTAGGCTTCCTGAAATCAATGATCAGTTCCTTGGTCTTTCCGACTTTTAGAGAGACATTGCTTTCGGTACATCATGCAACCAAGTGATTTATCTCCCTCCTGTAGTCTGATTCATCGTTGCTTGCGATACATCCCACCACAGTCATATCATCCGCAAACTTATAGATTGAATTGGAGATGAATCTTGCCACACAGTCGTGTGTGTGTATAGGAAGTACATTACATGACTGGCCACACAGCCTTGCAGGGCTACAGTGTTGAGGACTATTATGGACTATTATGGCTGTTGCCTATCCTGACAGATTGCGGTCTGTTGGTGAGGAAGTCGAGGATCCAGCTGCACAGGGAGAGGTCAAGTCCAAGGTTGTAGAGTTTGGTTATTAGATTTGTTGGGATAATGGTGTTGAAGGCGGAGCTGTAATCTATGAACAGCAGTTTTACATCAGTGTCCTTGTTGTTGAGGTGTTCGAGTGTTGATTGTAGGACCAGAGAAATAGCATCTGCTGTGCGATAGGCGAACTGCAGTGGATCAAGACCGTCTGGGAGGCTGGCGTAGATCCGTCTCATGACGAGCCGCCCGCAGCATTTTATGATAACAGATGTCAGGGCCACCGGTCGGTAGTCGTTGAGGCAGGCTACCTTGTTCTTTTTTGGTAGTGTTATTATGATGGTCTTCTTGAAGCAGGTGGGGACCTCAGAGCGGAGGAGTCAGGTGTTGAAGATATCTGCGAATACACTGGCCAGCTGGTCTGCGCAGGCTCTGAGTGCTCGCCCAGGGACTCTGCCGGGGCCCATTGCTTTTCGTGGATGATGATGACAACTCTGCAATGAGCTTTGGTGGTCCACGTCAGTTAACAACGTCTGACTCTTGCCCACAGTGGCACTTTCCACCATCCACCTGGGTATTCCCGGAATCGCTTATTGTCACGAGTAGGCTTGAATGAAGTTACTGTGAAAAGCCCCTAGTCGCCACATTCCGGCGCCTGTCCGGGGAGGCTGGTACAGGAAGCGAGCTGGCCATTCCATCACACGGACGCACAGGCCATCCAAAGGGTCCGCCAATTCCCCTCCAATGTCCGCCCACTTCCCCTCCCCCTCCTCCCGGCCAGCCCAGACCAGCCCACCCCTCAGACCCATCAGACAGAGCACTGAGGCAGGTTGTGATGGAGGCAACAGGTGTTTACTGTGAACGAATATTTACAGATTTGTGCCATAGCCCCAATAAATAAACAGTGCCGTGCTCCCATACCAACCTAACGAGTGTCTAATTTCCTGCCTTTATGGGCCCAAATGCTACGCCTAGGTGGTTGCCCAGACGGTCCAGCAGGAGTGGAGTCGACCTGCTGTGATTCCCGTCCTGTACTTGGGTCCACGTTGGCAGGCGTTCTCTGGGGTGACCGGGCCTGGATGGGCCCGGCTGCTGCTTGGGTGGCATGGTACTGCCCTGTTCTACCCACTGCCCGCCAGATGGGCCAGGGACAAGAGGAGTGGAGTGGGGGTGGCGAGGAGTCCGGGGGGAGTCCAAGGTGGTGCGGTGTTCTGGCACCTCCCCTTTGGGAGTAACTGGCACGAGCCCCACCACCTCTGCCTCCCTTGGGATGCCCAATGGCCCCCGGGCTACTTCATAGGACGGAGGTGCGAGCGGAGCTATCCCCTGAGGCTCCCTGCCACCTGCCAGTCCTGGAGGCCTGCTCTGGGTCTGCCAGCTCGTGGCTATGGAGCACAGGGAGTGGACCATCTCCGTCTGGGACTGTGCCACCACCTTCTGGGTTTGTGTCACATCTGCCGGTGACTGCGCCACAGTGTCCTTCTGGGACTAGGTCACCTCCCTCTGTATCTGCGTCACATCAGCCAGTGCCTGGGCAATGTCACCGACGTTCCTAGCCGTGTCCTGCAGTGACTGGGCCATGCTCAGCAGCGCTGCTGCAATTTCCAGGTTGCCCTTGGACACGGTCACCTGTGAGGTGGCAACCCTGTCCCGAGCCTCGGCCAGCCCCTGCACAGACTGCCCCAGGCCTTGGACACGTTGATCCATAGCCAAAACCGTCGCCCCCAATGCCTCCACCACAGATGCCACCCACGCGTTGTGGCCTGGGTGGCACGCATTGTTGGCACCACCTCCTGTTGCTGCAAGTGGTTGGACTCTCTGTGTCTGCGTGGGTTTCCTCCGGGTGCTCCGGTTTACTCCCACCATCCAAAGATATGCAGGTTAGGTGGATTGGCCATGATAAATCGCCCTTAGTGTCCAAAAAAGGTTGGGTGGGTCTACTGAGTTACAGGGTTATGGGGATAGGATGGAGGCATGGGCTTAAGGAGGGTGCTCTTTTCAAGAGCCGGTGCAGACTCGATGGGCCAATTGACCTCCTTCTGCACTGTAAATTCTATGATTCTATGACTCCTCCAACTGCGCCTGCAGATACTGGATGCTCACCGACAACCCCTCATGCAGTCCCTGGCTCTGCGACTACACCTCCACAATCGATGGGACTCTCTGTTCCAGAAACCTGTGATCCAGCAGGTCGGCAGCTAGTTCTTTGGGTTGGCCTGCCCTCCGACCCCTCGGGTGTTCCTACCCTTGCCTGCTGTACCGGATCAGCTGTGTGCTGAGCACCAGAGAGTGTCCCAGGACCCTCTTCACTATCCAAAGATGTGCAGGTTAGGTGGATTGGCCATGATAAATTGCCCCTAGTGTCCAAAATTGCCCTCAGTGTTGGGTGGGGTTACTGGGTTATTGGGATAGGGTGGAGGTGTTGACCTTGGGTAGGGTGCTCTTTCCAAGAGCAGGTGCAGACTCGATGGGCCGAATGGCCTCCTTCTGCACTGTAAATTCTATGATCATGCCCAACTGAGGTGAGTGTGTCTGGGATGTGGAGGGTGTTGGAGAAGCTGTGACAGGAAGTCAGTGTCATCCTCCCACTCGAGCCCCAGGGTGTGCTGTGTTTCGGGCGGACGGCAGCCATCCGAGCTGCGTTGGTGCCTGGCTCACAGGGGGGCTTCAGCTGTGGTATTGGCTGGGGGTGGGGGACGCCTCATGGACCCCAGCAGGTCCTGTAAGACGCAAGACAAATTGGATGATTAGACCGCGAGGTTGGGGCAGGGGGGGGGGATGGCGGGGGGGGGAGGGTGATGTTGGGGGGGGCGGTGATGTGGGGGGTGAGGGTGGTGTGGGGGTGGTGTGGAGGTGAGGGTGGTGGTGGGGGGGGTGGTTTGGCACACGTGTCATGTGCAACCGCCACTCAGCAGGGTCTCACTTCCTCGCCTGTAGCCCAACTCCACCTCGGTGACCTACCGTTCCTCTGGGCCGGGTGTGTGGGGAGTGAAGTGTGAATCGATAGTTCTACTTGGCGCCGGTGTTAGCCCCTTAATAGTAGCAGAATCAGCCCAGTTGCGGCACCAGATTTGCTGTCATGAAATTCCACAAATTCTGCATTGGTGTCAACATTTAGTCTCAGAAACGGAGAATCCAGCCCAGGAGCTTTATGATGCAGTAGAGATTTGGAGGAGAGTGGGAACAGAACCCAAGGTGAAAGAACAATTCCAAAGTACTTGTTAGTTTAAACACTCTGGGTTGTCCAGAAGTTGGAGAAGCTACTATATAAATTCAAATACATTCTTATCAGATAGCCCAAACTCTACATGGTAGATTCCTGAATGGTTCATTTAATTCTCTGTTCAAATTGCATAAAATTAGTGTGTATATTGATTGAGGAAGATTAGGAGGGATTAATAATCTTTCCTCAGCTCTATTGGAAGGTTGATCAGGCCTGTTTTCCCATGTACCAGCAGAATAGAGTCGGTAATCTACCCCAAATGTTTTGTGTTCACCAAGGTAATTTTACCGGCCAGGGCTGGTCGACAGAATTAGTCCTTCTCGATAAATTTAATACTATGAACATAGTTTAGTTGTGTACATGATACTCAATGTGAAATTTTATACATGATACAAATAGCACTCAAGAAATCGTAAACGTGTCATGACTCAATTTGGAAAATGAGTAACAAAGAGAACCATGGGTGCGATCTGACAAGTGGAGTTCCTCAATACAGGATGAGATCGGTGTGGTGAATGTATTCACCATAATGTATACATGGGCAGCACGGTAGCATGGTGGTTAGCATAAATGCTTCACAGCTCCAGGGTCCCAGGTTCGATTCCCGACTGGGTCACTGTCTGTGCGGAGTCTGCACGTCCTCCCCGTGTGTGCGTGGGTTTCCTCCGGGTGCTCCGGTTTCCTCCCAGAGTCCAAAGATGTGCGGGTTAGGTGGATTGGCCAGGCTAAATTGCCCGTAGTGTCCTAAAAAGTAAGGTTAAGGGTGGGGGGTTGTTGAGTTACGGGTATAGGGTGGATACGTGGGTTTGAGTAGGGTGATCATTGCTCGGCACAACATCGAGGGCCGAAGGGCCTGTTCTGTGCTGTACTGTTCTATGTTCTATGATACTGTACCCTGTGACCTATGGCCTGGAAGTAGTGATATGAACTCCTTCTAGGTAATGGACTGTAACCCCGGTATGGCTCCGCTTCTGGCTCCACCCTCACCGGGACTATATATAGACCGGCCACCTGTGGGCGGCATTCATTGTACAACTGACTCTGGCTAGGCAAGTTCATAACTAATAAAGCCTACTGTTCACTCGCTCTCTCTGCCTCTCAGTGAATTGAAGGTATATCAATTTATTAGTCATAGACAGCACTATGGAAGCTGCTCTAAAGCCAGACAGGCTCAAACTCAACGCCTGCGCATCCGAAGCCAAGGAAATATTCGAACATTGGCTCCGATGCTTCGAGGCCTACCTCGACTCCTCCTCAATGCCTCCCACAGAGACTCTCAAGCTGCGACTACTCCACGCCCGGGTGAGACACCGAATCTCAGTAATGATCGAGAAAGCGGCCACGTACGAAGCAGCAGTCACAACTCTCAAGGCACACTTCATGAAGCCCGTAAATGAGGTGTTTGCCAGATACCTCCTCGCTACTCGCTGTCAACACGCTGGAGAATTGCTGGACGAGTATCTGGAAACCCTGGCCCTACTCGCGAGGAACTGCAGCTATCGAGATGTGATGGTGGAGGAACACATGAACTCACAGATCCAGGACACCTACGTGGCGGGGATCCGCTCGAACTATATCAGACAGCGTCTGCTGGAAAAAGGGACCTCCGACCTGCGAGAGGTGGCCTACCAGAACCTCAGTGCGTTCCCCGCGGTCCTGGCAAACCCCTCGTGGACACCCTCGTCGCGTCCCCCGTCGGACCTGACTACATCACAGGCCTGTGCCGCGCGTCTGCCAGCCCAGCCTGGGGAATCGCAGTGCTACTTCTGTGGCCAGGGTCAACACCCCCGGCAGCGCTGCCCAGCCCGCACAGCAACATGTAGTGATTGTGGGAAATAGGGGCAGTTCGCTAGAGTCTGTCTGGGCCATTTTAAGGCCCAGAAATCGAAAACGCACCAGGCCCGTCCCATGGACTCGCAGTCCCACAGACCCCGCAATGCGGATGCATACCTGCCCGGAACGCCCCCGTCAGATACGTCATCGGCATCGTGCAACTCGTGGAGGCCGCCACCTTGGTCGCCGGCCCCAACACTGACCGACACGTGCGGCTCATGAGGGCTGCCACCTTGGTTTCCGGCCCCGGCACCGACCAACACGTGCGACAGATGAGGGTGGCCATCTTGGTCGCCATCTTCACCCCAGCCCGACACGTGCGACTCATGGGGGCCGCCATTTTGTGACTCCACCGACCACACAGACTACCCGCAGCTGGGCGCAGTCACCCTCGACCAGTCGCAGCCCAAACAGCTGAAGAACTCCATGATGGTCATCAGGGTCAACGGGCACGAGACCCCATGTCTTTCCGACTCTGGGAGCACGGAGAGCTTTGTCCACCCTGTCACGGTAAGGCGCTGCTCCCTCCACACCTACCCAGCCTCCCAAACAATCTCCCTTGCCTCCAGGTCCCATTCGGTTCAGATCCGGGGGGAACTGTATCGCCAATCTCGCGATGCAGGGCACAGAATACGCTCCTTTTAAGCTCTACGTGCCCCCCCTCCCCGGCTCGGATTGGACTTTCAATGTAACCACCGAAGCCTGACCCTACAGTTCGGCGGAGCCTTGCCCAACCCCCCCTTCACGGTGTGCAGCCTTGCGACCCTCAAGGTCTCCCCCCTTCACTCTTTGCGAAGGTCACCCCTAACTAAGCGGAGATGGTCAACCAGATTGTGTGTTCTCAACGGTCGATCTGAAGTCGGCCTACCACCAGCTCCCAATCCGCCCGGAAGAGCAGCCACTACACTGCTTTTGAAGCAGCCGGCCGGCTCTTCCACTTCCTCAGAGTCCCCTTCGGCGTCACTAACGGAGTCTCGGTCTTTCAGAGAACGATGGACCGAATGGTGGACCAGTACAGTTTGCGGGTTACATACCCGTACTTGGACAATGTGACCATCTGTGGCCATGACCAGCAGGACCATGACGCCAACCTCCAGAGGTTCTTCCAGGCCGTCCAATCCCTCAATCTCACATACAACAAAGAAAAATGTGTCTTCCGTACTACCCGACTAGCCATTCTCGGCTATGTCGTAGAGAACGGAGTCCTATGGCCCGACCCCGACCGTATGCGCACCCTCATGGAACTTCCCCCTCCCCACAGCCTCAAGGCCCTAAAACGATGCCTGGGGCTGTTCTCCTACTACGCCCAGTGGGTCCGTCCCCAACTACGCGGACAAAGCTCGCCCACTTATTCAAACAACCATTTTTCCCTGACGGATGAGGCCTGCGCAGCCTTCAGCCACATCAAGGCCGATATCACCAAGGCCGCAATGCACACGGTGGGTGAGTCCATCCCTTTTCAGGTAGAGAGCAATGCGTCAGACGTCGCACTGGCCGCCACACTCAACCAGGCAGGCAGGCCAGTGGCATTCTTCTCTAGGACCCTCCACGCCTCCAAACTCGACACCCCTCGGTCGAGAAGGAAGCAGAAGCCATAGTGGAAGCCGTGCGGCACTGGAGGCACTACCTAGCCGGTAGGAGGTTCACCCTCGTCACCGACAAACGATCGGTCGCCTTCATATTTGACAACGCACAACGGGACAAAATAAAAAATGACAAAATCTTGAGGTGGGGATCGAACTCTCCACCTACAATTACGATATCAAGTATCATCCTGGGAAGCTCAACGAGCCCCCAGATGCCCTGTCCCGCGGCACATGCGCCAGCGCGCAAGATGACCAACTCCCGGCGATCCACAATGACCTCTGCCACCCGGGGGTCACCCGGCTTACCCACTTCATTAAGACCCGCAATCTGCCCTTCTCCACCGAGGAGGTCAAAGCAATGACCGGGGATTGCCAAGTCTGCGTGGAGTGCAAACCGCACTTCTACCGGCCAGACAAGGCTAACCTGGTTTGAGCGCCTAAGCTTTGACTTCAAAGGTCCCCTCCCCTCCACCAACCGGAATATATACTTCCTCACCGTCTTCGATGAGTACTCCCGCGTCCCCTTCGCTGTCCCCTGCCCCGACATGACCTCAGCCACCGTAATAAAGATGCTGCACATCATCTGCACACTGTTCGGTTTCCCTGCCTACGTCCGCAGCGACCGGGGCACATCGTTCATGAGCGATGAGCTACGTCAGAACCTGCTCAACAAAGGCATCGCCTCGAGCAGGACTACAAGCTATAACCCGCAGGGAAATGGGCAGGTGGAGAGGGAGAACGCGACGGTATGGAAGGCCGTCCTTCTGGCCCTCAGGTCTAGAAGTCTCCCGATCCCCTGCTGGCAGGAGGTCCTCCCCAACGTCCTCCACTCCATCAGATCGCTCCTCTGCACGGCCACGAACGAGACCCTTCACGATCGTTTGTTTATCTTCCCCAGGAAGTCCATCTCCGGGGTCTCGCTTCCATCTTGGCTGAAAACTCCGGGACCAGTCCTTCTCCGGGAGCCAGGAGACCGACCCCCTGGTCGAGAGAGTCCAGCTGCTACATGCCAACCCCCATACGTTTACATCGTGCACCAGGATGGACGGCAAGATACGGTATCCCGACGGGTCCTGGCGCCAGCTGGTTCCCCTGCCAACGTGTCCCCCCTGCCTATTTGCCCCCCTCCCCGCTGCCTGCCACCACCCACAGCACCCCGTACGCTCCCCTGGGTCTTCTGTATTGCCCCGCGCCGACACTGCCGCCACCCATCACCCCCCTGCCTACCCCCGCACCCCAACCGTCCCCGACAACCTGACTGAGGCTCAATCTCCAGACGCCCCTGGGGGTCACCACCTGTGACAACTGTGCCTGTCGCACCGCCAGAGCTGCGGAGGTCAAAGAGAACAATCCAGCCTCCAGATAGACTAAATATGTAATGACCCCACGTCACCCCCGCTGGACTTGATTTTTTTAACAGGGGTTGAATGTGGTGAATGTATTCACCATAATGCATGCATGATACTGTAACCTGTGATCTATGACCTGGAAGTGGTGATATGAACTGCTTCCAGGTACTGTACTGCAACCCCGGTATGGCTCCGCCTCTGGCTCTGCCCTCACCGGGGCCATATACAGACCTGTCGCCAATGGGTGGCATTCATCTGTATAACTGACTCTGGCGAGGCAAGTTCATGACTAATAAAGCCTGCTGTTCACTCGCTCTCTCTGCCTCTCAGTGAATTGAAGGTATATCAATCGGGGTGCTATTTTTAAATGGTGCCCCAATCCCGGACTCCTCCCCCAAAATCCCAACTACTCTCACCGGGGGCTGCTTGAGCCCCCCGCACCCCACCTCATAGGGGCAGGGTACCCCCAGGCCCGATCCCCAGCATGAACAAAATGCCACTTGGGCACCTTGGCACTGGCACCCTGGCAGTGCCCTTGCCAGCCTGATCGTGCCACCTGGACATCCTTGCAGTGCTGGACTGGCTCCTGGCTGGCACTGTGAGGGTGCCCAGGTGGCACTGCCAGGGTGACAGCCTGCCAGTGGCATGGCTGGATGGCATCAGCAGTGCCAGGACAGCACCCTGCCCAGAGGCCAACCACCCAGGGCCCTACAATCTCATGGGAGACCACGCCAAGTGCCGTTCTGCCTGGTCCCTGTTTGTCGTGATCTGGGGTCCCCTCAGCGAGGCCAGGAGATCTACGGGGCCGGTTAGATCTGGCGCCAGCAGAGTTGAGCGAGCTGTCTCACTTAGCTCTGCAGATCTGGGTCCCGCCCATTGTGTGCAGGATCAAGATTGCTAAGTCTCGTGAGATCTTGTTAGATCTCGCGAGGCATAATGATCATCGGCAATCCCGGGATCCGCGGGATCTACCGGCAGCATCCCGTCCCAATTCTGGCGAGACACGGCTGGTAAATAGCTCCGCATAAATAAACTAACAAACAAAAATTAATGGAAATTTAACACATTAAATTAATATGCGCCAATCAGTGAAGCACTCCAATACCCCCCTGTGGAAGGCCACGGAAGATCTACCTTTTTAATCTCAGATTCCGCCCACTTTTCCATGTAGTAATTCTACAGCCACCTTTCCTATTAGCTTGAAGATAGGTCTTGCAGTCTGACGATGTTGAGTTGTATGTAGTTTCACAGATACATTCATCACATTTAAACTAACCAAATCAGTATTAATTTCACTCATCTATTGAGTTTTTCTTTAGTTTAAGGTTATTTGAGAAAATGCTAAAGGACGAATGTCAAAAGCTATATTTATTCTTCAAAAACAAAGATGCTGCATGCCTGTGTAGGTTAGAAAGATGATAAACATGTGATGGACTATACAAATTACGTATATAGATTAAATTCGAGAATTGTGACGAATGTATGAAATTGTTATATATTATATCTTGTGGCAGTAATGTTATTAAAAACCCTGGTTTAAATATGTATAGGCAGTGCGTTTACTAAAGCTGTAATTAAGGTGTTGTAACAGGTGAGGTAACCATAGTTTCTAACCATTTACTTGTTTACATATAAATGGCTAATGGGATAATGTTTTGATTGCTGGAGATTCCCTGGGGTGTAGATACTTTGAGGGAGTATCATTTAGTCCTAGCTAAGCAGGTCATGTGACATCTTAGTGGGATGCAGAGGATGTAGTTAATGGGAGAAGTCAGGTCTGTCTGTAGTTTTTCAGTCTGCTAGAAGATTTTAAGTTGAAAGCAGGCTGCCATAGGATTTGAGTCTGACAAGAAAGAAGGATTTTCAGGTTGTTTCTGAAAGTATCTCTCTCCAATGGTCTACATAGATAAGCAAGTAACCCTGATTGTTAACTGTATTTAAAACGCACTTTTAAAAGTGAGATTTGAACTGAAGGTGGGTTGCTTAATTGTATTTTAGTAGCAGGTGTAAATAGTAAGTTCAAGATTTTCCTTTTATTTAAGAACTGTTTAACTGTCAATTGTAAAGCTATTTCTTTGATGTTAATCACAGAATTTACAGCCCATCGAATCTGCACCGGCCCTTGGAAAGAGCACCCCACCTAAGCCCATACCTCCACCCTATCCCCACACCTCCACCCTATCCCTGTAACCCCGCCTAACCTTTTCGTTTTGGACACTAAGGGCAATTTAGCATAGCCAATCCCAATCCACCTAACCTGCACATCTTTGGATTCTGGGAGGAAACCGGAGCACCCGGAGGAAACCCACGCAGACACGGGGAGAACATGCAGATTCTACACAGACAGTGACCCAAGCCGGGAATCAAACCAGGGACCGTGAAGCAACTGTGCTAACCACTGTGCTACCATGCTGCCCAAACGTGGTCAATTCTGTGCTTAAATTATGT
Organism: Scyliorhinus canicula; assembly: GCF_902713615.1. Taxonomy (NCBI): domain Eukaryota; kingdom Metazoa; phylum Chordata; class Chondrichthyes; order Carcharhiniformes; family Scyliorhinidae; genus Scyliorhinus; species Scyliorhinus canicula. The sequence continues at coordinate 193,525,811 of NC_052146.1, read as the reverse complement.
CAAAATTAACATAAAAGATACCTATTGGTCAGTCATCATTCCTGGGCTGAAGTATTCTTTCTTCAATATAACAAATTGAAATTTGTTTGGGATTTCTTGACCGGTATCCCAACAAAGGTTAGGGTCTCATCCGGGGTCCGAACAGAATATATAAAATAACAGCTTGGAAGAGGTTGGAATGCTGAGAAACTACTGAGAGCTTATGAAGCAAACCAAACCTTTATGAGCGATCCTCAGAAATTACTGATAAAAATGTAAATGTGAATCAATCAAATCGTGTCCATTAGTCACTGAAATTTATGTGTCCAACTTGAATTTTTCAAAATAAAAACAAAGAATGATTAAATTTAGTCATCAAATGGTCTTTCTGTCTTTCGCATATATCACCACGCTCCACACTTTTTTACCTGAAGATCCCAGTTTCTTCAAAAAACTTGGGCACAGACGTCATGGGATAAATCTTTTTCTCAAGTGGAAGTTGAGCAGTAAAGGCTTCAACTTAACTTCAATGTTGTGTTGTTCTCTGCTTTGCTTTCCTGGATGGCTTGGATGTGTAGTGTTGAACAAAGAACAACAAGCGTTGTAAACAAACAAAACTAATTTATTAACACTACTAAATAAGATTAGTATGCATTCCTAAAGTATAAGGTTACTATATTAAACAATGCTATCTCTAATTACAGACCTCTCAAATGCACAACAGATGTCTCCTGTGGCTAACCATCTTCTACTCTACTCTCCTGGACTCTCCCAGAAATCTAAGAGTCAGTGCAATTTATAGTACTGTCCCTTTGCTCCCTCTAGTGGATAGTTTTAACATAACATTAACTCTTCACATGCTGTACATTTGTATAATGTCACAAATGTCAGGGTCGTTCAGATTTTTAAAGAAATTCCATCTCTATGGGCAGTCCAACTTTACAAGATGGTGGGTGAGTGGAGGAGGACAATCACTGCGGTCGGCCTTGGGCACCAGCTGCAGTGATAGCAACCATCTGCCTCCAGGACAACTGGAAAGAAGCTCACCATTTTAAAAAAAAATCACAATGCTGAGAGTGCAATCGATTACCCCACAATCACTTGCAATCCCTTGGAAAACTTTAAAATTTGAAGCAGCACCCATCCCATAACGATGCTGGACCCTCGGCACTCCCAACGACCACAGTACCCAGTGCTGCTATGGCCCACTGATGGGAAATTAGTCTTTCCTGTCCTGACCCTTAGGCGAGCAGTTTCAGTCTGAGCTAATCTACAAGTTATTGCATTGAAAGCGTAACAGCAAACATTTTATTATGGGCAAGTAAGTATGTGTGCACTATAGACACATCCACAATGCAGCATCAGGCCAATTAGTTTATGCTAAATATGTCAAATTTATTTTATGTTACACAGTATTTGGAGTATTTAACAGGTACCTTTGGGAACAAATTTCACTGCTCTGTCCATTTATTTAACAGTTTTTATATGGTAGAACATCCCAAGGTGCTTCATGGAAGCATTATCAGTCAACTTTGACACCAAGCCACTTAAAAAAATATTAGTACAGGTTAGCAAAAACTTGGTGAGAAAGGTAAGTTTTAATGAATGTCTTAAAGGAGGAGAGAGAAAGTTGAGAGGTTTAGGGGAGAAATTCTCTTGAAGGAAAAGCCAGCAAAGGAAGGGCAATGGGAATTGGAAATGGCCAAGAGGTCAGAATATTCAGAACATCGAGCTCTTTTTTTCTCATCCACGATTCAAATCCGGGTCCTCAGCGCTGCAGTCCCAGTGCTAACCACTGCATCATATGCCGCCCTCTAATCCCCTTATTAATCAAGAACATATCTGTAATAATCCACAGGAGACAGGAGTCCCGTCACCACACCAATATTTATTGCCAATAACTATATACAAGAGCAGCTCCAACAGTGCTGCTAGCATTCCAGTCAATTTAAGACTGGCTCACAAAGCCTACACAGGTGCTTATATGGGCCCCCTCAATGAGCTATCATTGAGGGAGCTCATACTCCAATTGGCCAACCAATAATGCTAATTGGAGGTCATTACACTATCTCTCCGTCTTAAAGACACTCAGTGATTTGTCCTCCACAGCCTTCTGCAGCAAAGAAGTCCACAGATTCACCACCCTCTAGCTGAAGAAATTCCTCCTCATCTCTGTTTTAAATAATAATAATAATGGCTTATTGTCACAAGTAGGCTTCAATTAAGTTACTGTGAAAAGCCCCTAGTCGCCACATTCCGGTGCCTGTTCGGGGAGGCTGGTACGGGAATTGAATCCGTGCTGCTGGCATTGTTCTGCATTGCAAGCCAGCTATTTAGCCCACTGTGCTAAACCAGCCCTAGTAAAGGATGTCCCTTCAGTCTGAGGCTGTGTCCTCTGGTTCTAGTTTTTTCTACTAGCGGAAACATCCTCTCTACGTCCACCCTATCCAGGCCTCACAGTATCCTGTAAGTTTCAGTAAGATCCCCCCTCTAACTTTCTAAACTTCAATGAGTATGTGATGAATGTATATTGCTTAATTCACACTGTACAGCATTGTGTCCTTGTGGGCTCTGTCTGTGAGCCGTTGCGCGGCTCTGCCCACAGGGGGAGATGAGGAGCTTGTACAGGGCTCCACCCTTGACTCCACTCTTAGCTCTGCCCATGGCCCCTCCCACTACCGGAAGTATAAAGTGCTGCGATCTTGTGAGTCTGCCCTCAGTACTTCTGGTCGCAGGCAGGCTCAGTTGTAAGTCTATTAAAGCCACAGTTTACTTCCTCTCGTGTCTCGAGTGAATTGCTGGTCACATCAGAGTACAGACCCAGATCCTCAACCGCTCTTCACATGACATGCTCTTCATTCCAGGGATCATTCTTCTGAACCTCCTCTTTACCCTTTCCAAGGCCAGTGTCGAAGTAATGCAAGGCTGACACAGGAGCTCTTTGATCGAGTTTTATTGACATGTGCACATGGAGGGCAAAGCCAGTGGGATGCACTGGTATTACTTTAAATAAATCTAGTAAGCAGAAACATTTATAGCTTGATTAACCAATAGAATTTGTAGTTGCATTCTAATCCTTCATTTGCATGCCACATACACCAATAATATCACAGTTAAGCTTTCATAGAATTTACAGTGCAGAAGGAGGCCATTCAGCCCATCGAGTCTGCACCAGCTCTTGGAAAGAGCACCCTACCCAAGCCCATACCTCCACCCTATCCGCATAACCCCAGTAACCCCACCGAACACACTAAGGGCAATTTGGACACTAAGGGCTATTTAGCAATGGCCAATCCACCTAACCTGCACATCTTTGGACTGTGGGAGGAAACCGGAGCACCGGAGGAAACCCACGCACACACGGGGAGAACGTGCAAACTCCACACAGACAGTGACTCAAGCCGTGAATCGAACCTGGGACCCTGGAGCTGTGAAGCATTTGTGCTAAACACTATGCTACCGTGCTGCCCTTTCATTTTAGACCAATGAAAGGACAGTAACTAGCCAGTAGAAAACAGGGCAAATGGACCAATAGAAACACTAGCACTTTTAATCCTTCTTTTACATAGTTATCTTCCCTCCCTGACTTGGAGGTTAGGTAGTTTACAGAAAAGCGCACCCTCGTTACGGCTACTTCCATCATTCTGTCTCCACAGACTTACGTCATTCATTAAGAACCAGTTTGTTATGGATGCCATTCTAACTTATGTCCTTCATTTCTCCAGGATATTATGAATTTCATACTAACTCATGACCCTTGCTCAGAAACGGTGTATCATGAATTCCACACTTTCCCCCTTTTGTCCTTCAAGGGGATAACTTAGGATCTTACTCAAGCTCTATCGTCCCTAGCTGTCGGGCTTCCTTGTCCGTAAGGTTGTGATCATTGAGGAGGAGAGGGAGCTGGGCTGCTGGGCCGTTAGCTGGGGCTTTAAGTGTCCTTAATCGGCAGCCAGAGCGAACGCAACAAAGGAGGATCCGTATGATTATGCAGAGAAGGATGAGAAGGGCAAGGCCTATCCCGAGATACCTGAGTAGGGTCTTGAGAAATCCCCCAAACCACCCACCAATATCAGGGAGCCATTCCCACCAATCAAAAGGCTTTTCTTGAGCCACAGAATGGAGAAGGCAAACTTGCTCCTGTATGTCGCTCACATCTGTCTCGATTCTTTGGTCCTCATTGACATAAAAGCAGCAGGATTTGTTACTGGCTGCACAGACGCCCCCCTTGTGCTGCCAATAGGAAATCAAGAGTATCACCTGAGAGAGGGACTGAATTTCTGACTGCAATCCCTGGATGGCATCCATGGTTCTGTTCTCAATGATTTCCATAGTGGGAGAGATGTTAATGATAGCCCTTTCTAATTCCGAGACTCCCAGATTTGGGATAAGGGCCCGTACAAAGTGGTGAAACCCGGTATTACGGGTAACCAGTGGATTCAAGATTGATCTTTTAGGATGCCCCGGAGGTCCAAAGTGGGGTTATGGAGGGAGTGAATGGCAAGGTGTTTGACCCCAAAGGCCTCGGGAATAATATTGCCAATGGTGCAGGTCGCTGTCTAATCAATGGGAAGTGTCTTGTGGGTACTATTCCCACAAAGTCAGTAGGAACCATTGCGAACAAGGGTCGGGTACCAAAAGGTATGGTTCTGGCGGTGTTTCTATGTTTACAGGTCCCAAACCTACCCCTGACATAACCATTAGAGGCGCAGATATTGTGAAGTTGCCCAGGGTCAGATTATATGCCCGCTGACAGTCACACCCATTCTGGTTAGTATATGTGAGATTGACCTCAGAGAAAAGGGCCTGGGGAAGGCATGTCGACTCATTCCTTTTGCATTCCCAAAAGGATGTCATTGGACCTGGCTGGTTGTAGAAGCGGAATTGAGCTTCCCGGTAATCAAAATGAGCAAGATAGACACAGGAACCTAATGATAAATTACCCACCCCAGGACTACCGTGGGTAGAATTCCTTCTAATGCGTAGCTAGGCTGACCCTTTAACAACCACAGAAGTGGGCTGCCGCCTGCAAGTGGGCACACGATGGATAAGTGCCTCTGTAACATCTTGGGACCATGCAGAATCCAAGGGGATGGCCAAAAATCTCATCTCCAAGGAGGAAGGGTTAGTGGGAAAATGAGTACAAATCCAACAATTGGTTCGGTTGCTCTGTGAGGAAATGGCCTGCATCTTTTGGGCCTCAGAATTATCAATCCATGCCCCCACAAGGGCCACGCAGAAGAAAGTCAGTATTAGAGTCCACATCTCGATGGTCCAGTCAAGGTTCAGGTTCAGGCACTTTCATCGTGGTAGGTGCTTGCTTGGCGTGTGTGGCATGGATCCATAAAGGTCGTCCCTCAACTTTCACGGCAGTGTGGGTGGTCAGCAGCACCTGATGAAGGCCTTCCCAATGAGGTTCCAGGCAGTGTTTCCTCCGGAAGACCTTCACGAGGACGAAATATCTTGGTAGGTACTGGTGGTACCCTTCAGCTCCTCAGCAACCTGAGAATGCAAACTTTAAAGATAAGTAGTCAATGCTATGCAGTAACCCAGCATTCCCTCACCATGGAGTGGATGTCCATCTGTTTAACAGTGAAGGGTGGGAAAACAGGGAGGCGCATGGGACGTCCCATCACTATTTCATATGGTGAAAGGGAAGTGGTACGGTTGGGATGGGAGTGCATGGACATGAGGGCTAAAGGCATGGCCTCAGGCCACTTGAGACCTGTTTGTTCACACAACTTTACAACTTGCTCTTTAGTATCCCATTCTGCCTCTCCACTCACCCGTAGACTGGGGGTGGTAAGGACAGGAAAGGTGGTGTTTACATTGTAATGCTTTCAGCAATTCTCTTACCACCTTTCCCGTAAAATGGGGACCATTGTCACTGGATATGATTTCAGGGATCGCAAACCTAGGTACATAGTCACGTAACAGTAGCTTGGCTACAGTTACAGTATCATTCTTTCTAGTTCGGTATGCTTCTACCCATCGTGAAAATAAGCACACAACAACAAGCACATAGCTATATCCCATACACTTGGGCATTTGTGAAAAGTCCATTTGTAAATACACAAAAGGGCCTCACGGCTGTGGACCCGCCACTACAGTCACTGGGGGTGTCTTTCCAGGGTTATGGCATTGGCAGAGCAGGCACTGGGCAGCAACCTTTCCTGCTATGGTAGAGAATCCTGGCACAAACCATACCTGCTGTGCCATCCTTATCATCTCCCCTTTGCCCTCATGAGTGCTTGTACCACGTATCCTGTTCAGAATGCGATGCAGTGGACTGTAAATGAATAACATGAAATAAATCAACAGTAGAATTAACAGACGGAGCAGGGGTGGCAGCCTGTTAGAGGGAAAGCAAAATGGAGCTGACCATCCTGCTAATAAATAGCCAATACCCCTTCCCTCCATTCAAACTTAATTTTGAGTTCTCCTGTTGGAGGCGAGAAACCATAGGGCCAAGAACCTTGGCCTGTGAACCACGAGTCACAGAAAGGGTGACATGTGGGGCTACATATGGCGGTGCTTGAAAAGGATGCAGCAGAGGGCGGGTAGGGTAACAGAGGCGGCAAAGCACTCAGGGCCAACACAAAGGGAGGTGATGGCAAGAACGTAACCTCACCCAAGTGGGCAGATACCTCTTGGTCATACTGAAGATAGGAGCCATCTGCCGAGTAATGGGCTGTGCAGTGGAGATGGTCATGCCAGTTTTCGAGGGAGTGACAGCAGTCGCCTAGGGTCTCTTGAACCACTCATCAGCCAGTAGATGAAGGAATATATTTTGCAGGCAGGACAAAAGGTTGACTTTTCCAAAGTTTCACCATCACACATAGGGTTGAAAGAAGTGTTCAATGATCTGTAGTAAAGAGCAGACTATTGGACAAGTTGACTTGGGAACTTTGAGGTGGACACCTTCGGTGGAATAAACGAGTATTACACCCTAGTCTGCAGAGGAGGTCACGTCCTAGGAGATTGTTAGTAACATCAGAGCTGAGGAGGAATTGGTGTTCACCAGATTGTCCTGTGAGGGAGAATGGAACCTTTTGATGTTTGTGCAACCAGGATACTGGATTTTAGCTGCTTTTTTGGTTGTCCTCTGCTCGCTTTAAAGTTTTCCCAATCCTCTGGCTTTCTTCTAATCCTCGTCACTTTGTACTCTTTTTCTTTTGCTTTTATGCTGTCCTTGACTTTCCTCATCAACCATGGATGCCTTGTCCTCCCCTTAGCATGTTTCCTCCTCCTTGGGATGAATTTCTGTTGTGCCTCCCGAATAACCCCAAAAACTCCTGCCATTGCTGTTCCACTATCTTCCCTGCTCGGCTCCCTTTCCAATCAACCCTGGCCAGCTCCTCCCCCATGTCTTTGTAGTTACCCTTATTTAATTGTGATACCGTTACATCTGATTCCAGCTTCTCCCTCTCAAACTGCAGGGTAAATTCTATCATATTATGGCCACTTCACCTTAAGATCCCTAATCAAGTCTGCCTCATTACACATCACAAAATCAGAATTGCCTGTTCCCTAGTAGGTTCTGTCACAAGCTGCTCCAAAAATCTATCTCTTAGACATTCCACAAATTCCTTTCCTTGGGATCCACTATCAACCTGATTTTCCCAGTCCACCTGCATATTGAAGTCCCCTATGATTATTGTAATATTGCCTTTCTTTAATGCCGTTTCTATCTCCTGATTTATTTTCTGCCCCACATCCTGACCGTGCGCCGGCATGGAGACAACTGGCGTGTGCACGCACCAGCGCAGAGATGGCCATCGCGCGCATGTGTGGACTCGCGCCGGCCATGCAGGACCGCCTTTCGACGCTGGAGCAGTGCACAGCACTCCTGTGCTGTCCTGGCCCCCTGAGGACCACTGAATTGCTGGGCCAGGAGGCCCGTTGACGCCGATGTACACCACTCCGGTGTTTATGCTGGCGTCGACACTTGGTTGGGATGTCGGAGAATCCCGGCCTATTTTCCTGGATGATCCACGTATCTCTTGATGAAAATGTAGAAATCTATTTATCACAGTCTTGAGCGTACACAACAACTGAACCACCACAAACCTCTGAGGCAGTGAATTCCAAAGATTCATCACCTTCTGACTCCTCATCTCAGTCCGAAATGGCCTTCTCCTTATTCTAAGACTGTGTATTTAGGTTCCACACATGCACAGCCAAGGGAAACATCCTTCCTGCACCCACCCTATCATGCCCTGTAAGAATTTTGTATGTTTGAATGAGATCACCTCTCCTTTTTCTAACCTCCAGTGAATAAAGGCCCAGTCCATTTAATCGCTCCATAGAACAATTCCTCCATCTCAGGAATTAATTTAATAGACCTTTGTTGTACTCCCTCTATGGCGGGTATATCTATCCTCAAGTAAGGAGACTAAACTGCACATAGTACACCTGGCAGGGTCTTGCCAAGGCTCTATATGTTTGCAGTAGTGCAACTTTACTCCCATACTCAACCCTCTAGTAATAAAGGCCATCATATCATTTGCCTTCTTAATTGCTTGCTGTACCTGCATGTTAGCTTTCAGTGACTCACGGACAAAGACACACAAGCCCCTTTGAAGTTCAATGCTTCCCAGTCTTTCGCCATTGAATAAATACTCTGTATTTGTTTTTCCGACCAAAATGGATAATCTCACGTTTCTCCACATTGTATTCCATGTCACGTGCCACATTTTTGCCCACTCGATTAGCCTCCCCAAATTCTCTTGAAATGTTTTTGTGTCCCCCTCACAACTCACACTTCCACCTAGTTTTACGCCATCAGCAAATTTGAAAATATTACATTTAATCTGCGCATCCAATTGTCTGATGTAGATTGCGGGTAGCTGGCACCCAAGTACTGATCCATGCCGCACCCCACTAGACATAGCCTGTCAACCTGAAATGACCCATTTATTCCTACTCTATTTACTGTTCATTAACCAGTTCGCAATCCATGCAAGTAAGTTACCCCCAATCCCATGTGATCTTCTTTTGTTTGCTAACCTCTTTGGAAATGACATCGGCATAAAGTTGGCTTGCTCCTCGCTGACAACCCTTTAATGAGGGCCAAGGTGGTCTTCCGCCCTCATTGGGGCAGAGGTGCTGCCCTCTGGTGCATCCACACTGTTCGATTGGCCAGCAGATCCATCAGTCCCGGTATCTGCCAGGACTGCAGCTGAAGACAGGAGCCGAAGGCCAAGGACCCCTGAGCAGGTAAACCATGGTCTTGGGCTGGGTGGGTTTGAATGGATTAGGGACTGGCACAGTGGGGGTGGGGGGAGAGGATAGGTTTAAGAGAGGGAGTGGGTAGGAAGAGGGGGGTTCAGTCTTAGAGGGGCTGAACTGTGCTCAGCAAAGGGCAGCCCCCGAAGATTGACCCCCCCTTCCTTCCCGCCGCTTAACAATTTGAGGTTAAAAATTAGGCCTGCTCTTGCCCAGCAGCCCATGTCAAACATATTATAGCATGGACCTTGCATTATTAGGATCGACAGGCTTTATAACAAGCATAATTGACCATTAAATAAGGGTAGCACAGTGGCACAGTGGTTAGCACAGCTGCCGGACGACGCCAAGGTCCCAGGTTTGATCCCGACTCTGGGTCACTGTCCGTGTGTAGTTTGCACATTCTCCCCATGTTTGTGTGGGTTTCATCCACACAACCCAAAAGATGTGTACGGTAGGTGGATTGGCCACGCTAAATAGCTCCATAGTTGGAAAAAATGAATCGTGTACTCAAAATTTTTTTTTTTTAAATTGTGCATAAAATGGTAATTTAAATATGGCAGGCGGGCTGTTGATTTCAACACCAGGCTACCCTTCTGTATTAGAACAAAGAACAATGAACAATACAGCACATGAACAGGCTCTTCAGCCCTCCAAGCTTATACCGGTCATGATACGAACCTTTGCCAAAACCCTCAGTACTTCCTTGTGCCGTATCCCTCTATATCCAGCCTATCCAAGTGTTTGTCAAGGTGCCTTTTGAATGCTGTTAATGTATCTGCTTCCACAACCTCCCCAGGCAACGCGTTCCAGGCACTCACCACCTTCTGTGTCAAAGACCTGCCTCGCACATCCCCTCTAAACTTTTCCCCACAGACCTTAAACCTATGCCCCCTGATGACTGACCCCTCCACCCCGGGAAAGAGTTCCTGCCCATCCACTCTATCCATGCCCATCACAATCTTGTAGACCTCTATCAGGTCACCCCTCAACCTCTGTCTTTCTAATGTTATGGGCCAGGGCTTAGAAACTCCAAAGTATATTATGAAGTCCACCTGACCTACGACCTTTATGTTGGATGTGACTAGAATGAGCACAAAAACCTCCCCTTCAGGTGTGATTCAACAGTCTACCTTGACACATTAATGAAAAGAAGCTTTATATAAAGAACTTAGTTAACGTTTATATAAACATACAGCAATAATCTTTTATCAATTATAAACATAAAGACACCCCACGGTTACAGTAATGTATGTATAACATTTAATGAATCCCCCCTTAACTGTTCCAATTCAAAAACAAAACCCCATAAACCAAAAATCCCTTTCAAGAGCGTGGCCCAGCTCTCTGCATTCTCACTTGATTGAGACTGGCTTTTCCTGAGATTCTGACCCCGTCTCACCGGCAGATTTAAATCCTTCCATAAAGCAAACTATATCTTTTAAGTTACCAAAGCAGCCGGTAGCTATAATCAATGTTTATTTCTGGAACAACTCTTTAAAATTAAAATAGAGAGAGACAGTCCAAAATACTTATTTTCTCTGTCTGTTATCCACAGCAGTCAAAACTGAATGCCAAAGTAAAACAAACCTCACAGCCACAGCTCAGCTCCACCCACAAAATGACATCACTGAAGCCATGTGATAAGACAAAAACCTTTCTTAAAGGGACACTCCCTAGGCACTAATGAAAACAGCCCGAGTCTATTCAGCCTCTCCACATAGCTAACACCCTCCAGACCAGACAACATCCTGGTAAACCTCCTCTGCACCCTCTCCAGAGACTCTACATCCTTCTGGTAGTTTGGCGACCAGAATTGTGCGCAATATTCCAAGTCCGGCCAAGGTTCTATACAACTGTACCATGACTTGCCAGTTTTTATACTCGATGCCCCGTCCAATGAAGGCAAGTATTCTGTATGCTTTCTTGACTATCATGTCCACTTGTGTTGCCACCTTCAAAGATCTGTGAACCTGCACGCCCAGATCTCTCTGACTTTCTATATTCCAAGACTTTTGCCATTTACGGTATATTTCCCCTCTATGTTAGACCTACCAAAATGCATTACCTCATATTTGTCTGGATTAAACTCCATTTGCCACTTCTCTGCCCAAGTCTCCAACCTATGACCTGCTGTATCCTCTGACAATCCTCAACACTAGCTGCCGCTCCAACAACCTTGGTGTCATCTGCGAACTTACTAATCAGACTGGCTACATTTTCCTCCAAATTGTTTATGTACACTACAAATAGAGGCCCCAGCACAGATCCCTGTGGAACACTAGTCACACCTTCCATTCAGAAAAACACCCTTCTTCTGCTACCCTTTGCCTTCTGTGACTGAGCCAGTTCTATATCCATTTTACCACCTCACCTCTGATCCCGTGTGACTTCACCTTTTGTACCAGTCTGCCATTAGGAACCTTGTCAAAGGCTTTACTAAAGTCCATGAAAACAACGTCCACTGCCCTTCTCTCGTCAATCATCTTTGTTACCTCCTCAAAAATCTCGATCAAGTTAGTGAGGCAATACCCCTCCTTCACAAAACCATGCTGTCTGTTGCTAATGAGTCCATTTGTTTCCAAATGGGTATAAATCCTGTCCTTGATAATTCTCTCTAATAAGTTACCTACTACTGACATGAAGCTCACCGGCCTGGTTTCCTGGATTACCCCTACTACCTTTCTCAACAGCGATACCGCATTAGGTAGCATGGCAGCACAATAGGCAGCATGGTAGCACAGTGGGTAGCACTGTGGCTTCACAGCATCAGGGTCCAAGGTTCGATTCCCTGTTGGGTCACTGTCTGTGCGGAGTCTGCACGTTCTCCCTGTGTCTGTGTGGGTTTCCTCCAGGTGCTCCGGTTTCCTCCCACAGTCCATAGACTTGCAGGTTAGGTGGATTGGGTTACGGGGATAGGGTGGAAGTGAGGGCTTAAGAGCGCCTGTGCAGACTCGATGGGCCGAATGGCCTTCTTCTGCACTGTATGTTCTATTAGCTATTCTCCAGTCCTCTGGGATTTCACATGTAGCCAATGAGGATACAAAGATGTCAGTCAAGGTCCCAGCAATTTCCTCCCTTGCTTCCCTCAGTATTCTGGGGTAAATCCCATGCAGCCCAGGAGATTTGTCTACCTTGATGTCTTTTAAAACACCCAATACTTCCTCCTTTTCAATGTCAACATGACCCAGACTGTCCACACACCCTACCCAAGAATCATCTTCCACAAAGTCCTTTTTTTGGTGACATTATTGCAAAGTACTCATTTAGTACCTCGCCCATTTTCTCTGGCTCAACACATAGATTCCACCCACTTTCGGTTTGTGGAGAGCGGCCTGTCATCTGCAGGTGCTCCTAGGTGGCCATGCATCATGTTGATCACCCCGTGGACCCGGAGCATCCCGTCGAAGCCAGTGAATACCACCGCGCGGGCATCCTGTGGGCTGGGTTCACATTGAAATTCATATATTGAGCAACCTGGACATGTAGGCCTCCGTGGCGGCGTGAATGCATTTATGCAGAGGTCTGTGAGATTCCAGACGGGACCCCACTCGGTGCCTGGAAGGACCCCGTGGCGTAGACGTTTAGGATGACCGTCACCTTGACAGCCACCGGGAGCGGGTGTCCTCTCCCATTTCCCATCAATGCTAGGTGCGCCATGATCTGGCAAATATGTCACTCTGTCCCCCTGCTCAGTTGGAGCCGTCGATGGCATGCCCGGTCTGGCAGGTCCTCGAATGATAGGCACTGCCAGTACACACAATGTCTCATCAAGCACCTCCTTTGCAACTCCTCCTCCTCGGCCTGTTGCGCGGCCGGCTCTCCAGCCTGGCAGCTGCCTCCTGTTCCATTGAGGCATGCTCCACTGCTGCATTCCTCCTCCTTGAGCAGCTCCAGCTTGTACAGCCACAGGGCATCTCCCAGGGCTATGGCGACTAGCAGAAAGGCCACCATTGCTGGTTGAATTCCAATATCCATTGACTGCAGTGCTGAGTGGCCAACATGTTAGCATGGTGCTTGCCCCCGTGCCCAACCAGGTACAAAGGGCAACATGATGGTCCCAGTTTGCACTGCGGGCTCTGCCCCAACATGTTCTCCCCCCAACCTCTGCAGCCCTGGCCCTTTTGGTGGCCAGTATATGGGGGCCTCTGGCCCTGGTGCCCATCCCTGCTGCCAGGGGTTCCGTTGGCTGGCGCTGCCTTTCTCAAAGTGAAATATAACATGCTTCCAGGAGTGGAAAGCTTTAAATTCTAATGTACCACGTAATAACATGGTACCAGGTATGTCTACTGTCGCCAACTAATTTAGTTTAGTGAGGATCTAGTAAAAAACTAAGATGCAATTCGAATTTTGAAAAACAGACCTGTTACTGTGAGACATCGACGAATCCAGGACTAATGGACAAAGCTCACGCTCCACGATGATTCCAGGTGAATGGTAATCGTAATGCTAACTGCCGAATGTTTAAACAAGAGTTTCAACTCTATCTCTCATCCTCTAATATAGAAACTACCAAAGATGAGCGTAAAAATTGCCTTATTATTACTAATGGCTGGGCAACATGCCACAGATGTATGTAACATGTTCCATTTTGAGAATGATGCTGAAAAAACAAACTTTGAACTGGTAGTTAACAAATGTGATCATTATTGTGGAAGTGATGAAGAGTTCATAAAAAGACCTCAAAAGCAACAAAAAATGCTGTCTCAAGATTCGATTAAAATGTGCAATGCAAGGAAACAATTTAAAATTGATGTGCGGAAACGTTAAATCGTCAAAGTGAAAATGTTTTTCCTTCCGTTAAAGCTATGGCGCAGTTGAAAATTAATCACGCTCAAAAAGAGGAATGAGCACACCCAGAAAAAATGCGTGATTCCAATTCTGACTGTTCTGCACATGTGCGGGACAAGTACGCACATGCACACTTCTAAAAAAGACGCAAACTGGCAGAATACCGCTCTGCGCACGCGCAAGAAGCCGCGCATGCGCAGTTGAAAAAAGCGTATGCGGTGGGAAGAACGACTTGCGCATGCGCAATTGAAGATTACGCATGACAGAGCATTTTGGACATGCCCACTTAAAGGGAAACTGCCAGAAAATTTAAAAAGACAGTTTTAAAGGCACAAAACACAAGTTTTTTTTAACCTTGTAAGGCAGAACAATGACTGAATTTCAACAAACAGGTGAAGAAAACATTTATAGCACCATTAAACAAAATGTTGGCAGCATGCAACACAAAAATAAAATCAACAAATCCAAAACTAAAGAAGCCGAATGCTACATTTAAAGTATATTACTCAGACATGGCTGAGATATTCGGATATGATGATCACAGTATTAGCAACATGGTTGAAAAGCTAAATACCACTCTACTAATGGTAGATGAATCAGCAGATAGTGATACATTGGATGACAGTAACCTGTCAAATGAACAAGAAGAGAAAAACGCCACAGAGAGAGCACTGAAAGACTCCAGGGAGAGAGCAATGAAAGACTCCACAGAGAGAGCACTGAAGGACTCCACAGAGAGAGCACTGAAAGACTCCACAGAGAGATCACTGTAAGACTCCACAGAGAGAGCACTGTCTGACTCCAGAATGGAAGTAATGAAAGACCCAGAGAGAAACCAATGCAAGAAGAAGACTATGAAGGTCTCACTAGCTTATTTGATCAACAAGAAGAAGACTATGAATGTCTACCCATTGTATTTGCGAATAGTGACAAAGTAATCACAAGTAGCATACAATATGTGCAGCACCACAGCAAAACTTGGGCAGCACGGTAGCCTTGTGGATAGCACAACTGCTTTACAGCTCCAGGGTCCCAGGTTCGATTCCAGCTTGGGTCACTGTCTGTGTGGAGTCTGTACATCCTCCCCGTGTGTGCGTGGGTTTCCTCCGGGTGCTCCGGTTTCCTCCCACAGTCCAAAGATGTGCAGGTTAGGTGGATTGGCCATGATAAATTGCCCTTAGTATCCAAAATTGGACTTAGTGTTGGGTGGGGTTACTGGGTTATGGGGATAAGGTGGAGGTGTTGACCTTGGGTAGGGTGCTCTTTCCAAGAGCTGGTGCAGACTCGATGGGCCGAATGTACACAATGGTACAACTGTGAAACTGAAGGACAACTTAACAGCACAGTCCAAAACAATGCCAGAAACATGGATATTGTTCAGAATAAACAAATGTCATGCCAACGAATTTCATGAATTCGTATTAGCTCCAAGACAAAAAAGCAAACCAGTTTTTAAGGCAAATGACATACAAAATCAACACCACAAGCACAGAAAGAAGACCTGGTCAGACAACAAAAGTGGTTCAACCAGTCGAAAACCTGATGATGACTTGTTGGTACTTCAACACACCACGAGTGAAGACTAAGGACAGTCTCAATTTGTGAATCGACCTGTTGAACTTTCTCATTATTGATTTTTCACTAAATGTTAAAGTCATCTTCATATCATGTATTTTACAAATATTATCCATTCTTTTTTCTTTGTAAACAGAAAAGAAATGTCTAAAAAAAGGCAATGTAATGATATGAAAACGGACAAGCCAGTGAAGAGTTAATTATTACATCTCAGTGTAATTCAAACACGAGAGGGCACCACTAGTTCCCAGAATAAATATCATACCTCGGGGAATGCTGGGTAGTTAGCAAAGGAGAGACTGATCACAGCACAAGGAGTATTTTAGATTAGAGACACCTATCCTCTACTCCTTCAACAAACCTCATCCTGGCCACAGTCATATGTGCCACCTCGAACTGAATAAGGCAAAGCCTAGCATACAAGAGGACCCTCTTCAGAGCCTCCTCCAACACACAAGCCCCCCACCCAACCGCCAACTCTTCCTCCCACTTACGCTTCACTACCCCTATCTGGGATCCCTCCCAATCCATCAACTCCTTATACATTTCTGGCACTTTACCCCAGGCATTTTCAAAGTGGGGTTTGTGACTCGCGGGCTGCCAGTTTCACCCATTCTTTCTCTTTTTAGGCTGTCCCTTGGGTTTGATGATGCTCTTTTGGAGGGTCAATGCAGACTCAGTGGGTCAAGTAGCCTCCTTTTACACTGTAGGGATTCTATTAATCTAATGCTGATGAGTCCAATGCGCGATCTGCAGACACTGCCACATGTGGGCAGATGGTGCTTGAAGGGTGTTTGAAAGTTTGTATGCTCCTTCCAATGCCTCAACTTCACCTCTGTGTGCCAGATGAAGTCTCTTGATGTCTTTGATGCCTTCCTGAGCAACGCTTCTCCATTTTGTTCAGTCACAAACCAGGGACTCCTGTGAATCAGCAACGATGTTTAGATCTTTTCAGGGATGCTTTGAGGATATCCCTAAAGGAATATTCTCCTGGGAGTCTCCTGTCATGACTGATTTCTGAGTAGAACAGATGTCTCAGGAGTCTAGTCAGACATACGAATGACACATGGAGCCCAAAGGAGCTGGAACTCTTGAGGTTGATGATATTACAGTTGCATGGATAAAGGGCATGAAACAGATTTGGAATAAATGGGTTGTTTAAAATTGGCAGGCTGGTCCAATCGAGTGCCGCAAGGATTAGTGCAACAGTTTTAACTATTTGTAATTTAATACATTTATACAAATGACTTTAAGTGAATCATAAAAGCCATAAAAGCACTACAATGCAGGAGGCCATTTAGCACCAACCATCTGAAAGAGCACCCTACCTAGGCCCACGACCACACCCTACCTAGGCCCACGACCACACCCTACCTAGGCCCACGACCACACCCTACCTAGGCCCACGACCACACCCTACCTAGGCCCACGACCACACCCTACCTAGGCCCACGACCACATCCTACCTAGGCCCACGACCACACCCTACCTCGGCCCATGACCACACCCTACCTAGGCCCACGACCACACTCTACCTAGGCCCATGACCACACCCTACCTAGGCCCACGACCACACCCTATCTAGGCCCACGACCACACCCTACCCTTGTAACTGCATCTGACCGTTGGATACTAAGGAGCAATTCAGCATGGCGAATCCACCTAACCCGAACATCTTTGAACTGTGGGAGGAAATCGGTGCACCCGGAGGAAACCCACGCAGACACAGGGAGAATGTGCAAACTCCACAGTCACCCAAGGTCAGAATCACAGAAAAATACAGTACAGAAAAGGCCCTTTGAGTCTGCACCGCCACATGAAAGGCACCTAATCTGCCAATCCTAATCCCATTTGTCAACACCTGGCCCATAGCCTTGAATGTTAAGACGTGCCAGCTGCTCATCCAAGTACTTTTTAAAGGATGTGAGGCAACCTGCCTCTACCACCCTCCCAGGCAGCACGTTCTAGGCTGTCACCACCCTCTGGGTAAAAATGTTTTTCCTCAAATACCCCCCTGAACCTCCCGCCCCTCACCTTGAACTTGTGACCCCTCCTAAATGGCCCTTCAACTCCACCCTGTCTATGCCTCTCATAATCTTGTACACCTCAATCAGGTCGATCCTCAGTCTTCTTTGCTCCAGGGAAAACAATTTAAATGTTCCAACATCATGATGAAAAGCCTCTGCACCGACTCCAGTGCAATCACACCCTTCCTATAATATGGCGATCAGAACTGCACACAGTAATCCAGCTGTGGCCTCACCAACATTCTATATAACTCCAACATGACTTCCTTGTTTTGCAATCTATGCCATGATTGATAAAGGCAAGTGTACCATATGCCAATCGAACCCGGGTGCCTGGCAGTACTAACCACTGTATCACCCATGTAAAGAGATCAAGTATAATGCATCAAAGTTGACCGATGGCACACACTCGAGCATCCCACACACACTCATGCACCCCATGCACATACTACACAGTCACACACCCCATACTCATGCACCCCATACACTTAGGTATACCACACACACACCCACCCCGCACACACTCATGTACCTCACAGTCATGTACGCCACACGTACACACACACACACATTCATTGTGCACTCATCCCACACACACACCATACTCACAAATCCCCCACACACTTCCCATCTCACACATTCACTTACGTACATCATGCACATCCCACACACACCCCACATACTTGAGCAACCCAAACTCACCTCACACACTCACGAACCCTATACACTCATGCACCGCACACTCACACATCACATGCACCATATACAGGCTGACGCGCCTCCCACGCACATACACATGCACCCCGCACACACATACAAAATGCACTCCACACACACAAACACCCCTTACACATTCACCCCACAGACAACACATATACACATACTCTTGACCCCACACACACAGCACATGTACTCACAACACCCCCCCCCCACACGCTCCACATACACGCACCACACATTCAAGCACACCATACATTTATACACCATATGCACCCCACTCAGAAACCCCACACTCGTGCACCTCAAATGCATCTCATACCTCACAAACCCCACACTCATGCTCCCCATAAACATGCACCCCATACACCCATCCCACATTTCAAACATGCACTCCACACACACTCACCCAACCCACACTCCACACAAATACGCATCACACACAC
The DNA here is from genome assembly GCF_902713615.1 of Scyliorhinus canicula. Lineage (NCBI taxonomy): Eukaryota > Metazoa > Chordata > Chondrichthyes > Carcharhiniformes > Scyliorhinidae > Scyliorhinus > Scyliorhinus canicula. The sequence continues at coordinate 193,507,048 of NC_052146.1, read as the reverse complement.
ACAACCCACACACGCACACACCCCAGACACACACTCATCCTCCCACACATACTCACGCACCCCATACATGCACACTCACACATACTCAGGCGCCCACACAGGCACCCCACACTCACGCAAGCCGCACACACCCTCCTCATACTCGCGCACCTCATCTACACACACTCACCCCCCCACACCCACTAGCCTCACACACAAACCCCACATACTTGGTTCACACCGACACACACACTCTCAATCACCCACCTTCACGGCAGCACGGTGGCGCAATGGGTTAGCCCTGCGGTCTCACGCCGTTGAGGTCCCAGGTTCGATCCCGGCTCTGGGTCACTGTCCGTGTGGAGTTTGCACATTCTCCCCGTGTTTGCGTGGGTTTCGCCTCCACAACCCAAAGATGTGCAGGGTAGATGGATTGGCCATGCTAAATTGCCCCTTAATTGGAAAAAATGAATTGGGTACTCTAAATTTATATTTTTAAAAAATCACCTTCACTCAATCAGCTGGGACGTGGGAAGAGTGGAAGATGGGTCTGGATTGAGGCCTGAGGATTAGTGGGAACCAGGAGCTAGCGAAAAGCAGCCTGAACCAGGGGAAGGAGTGATGATACTCAGTTGCCGTTGTTCATTGTTGCTCCATTCAGAGTCAGCTCCTTTGCCATGTTTGTTGCTGATAGGCTCACAATTGAGCCTATCAATGACAGGAGAGAAACAATTCTGATTGGAGCCGTCCCCTGCAGAAATCTTCAAACTCACTGACATTTCAACCATCGTTCTGCAGGCCGCAATGAGGAGTCTCACGGGCCGCAATGAGGGGCTTCACGGGCTGCAATGAGGGCCGTAACGAGGGCTCCACGGGCCGCAATAAGGAGCGCCGTGGGCTGCAATGAGGGGCTCCACAGGCCACAATAAGGAGCTCCGCAGGCCGCAACGAGGGGCTCCGTGAGCCGCAGTGAGGGGCTCCGTGGGCTGCAATATAGTGCTTCTCGGGCCACAATGAGGACCCCCAGGTGCCGCAGTGAGGGGCTCCGTGAGCCGCAGTGAGGAGCTCCGCAGGCCGCAATGAGGGGCTCTACGAGCCACAATGAGGAGTTCTGCGGGCCGCAATGAGGGGCTCGATGAGCCGCAATGAGGGGCTCTGTGAGCCGCAATGAGGACCCCCCCAGGGCCCTAATGAGGGACTCCACGGGCCACAGTGAGGGGCTCCACAGGTCACAATGAGGGGCTCCACGGCCGCAATAAGAAGCGCCGTGGGCCGCAATGAGGGGCTCCACAGGCCAAGAAGGAGCTCTGCGGGCCGCAATGAAGGGCTCTGTGGGCCGCAATGAGGGGCTCTGCCTTCCGCAGTGAGTGGCTCCGTGGGCCGCAATAAGGGGCTTCACAGGCCGCAAGGTAGACCCCCAGGTGCCGCAATGAGGGGCTTCGTGGGCCGCAATGAGGGGCTCTGTGTACTGCAATGAGGGCTTCACAGACCCCAGTGATGGGCTTCACGGACTGCAATGAGGGGCTTCACGGGCCACAATGAGGACCCCCAGGTGCCGCAATGAGGGGCTCCGTGGACCAGAATGAGGGGCTCCGCGGAAGCAATGAGGAGCTCAACAGGCCACAATGACGGGCTCCGTGAGCCATAATGAAGACCCCCCAGGGGCCCTAATGTGGGGCTCCACGAGCTACAATGAGGGGCTCCGTGAGCCGCAATGAGGATTTCCACTGGCCAGTGAGGGGCTCTGTGGGCCGCAATAAGGTGTGCCGCGGGCTGCAATGAGGGGCTTCACGGGCCACAATGAGGATCCCCAGGTGCCGCAATGAGGGGTTCCGTGGGCCGCAATGAGGGGCTCCAATGAGGGGTGCCATGAGCCCCAATGAGGGGCTCCGCGGGCCGCAATGAGGGGCTCCACGGGCCGCAATGAGGGGCTCCACGGGCCGCAATGAGGGGATCCACGGGCCGCAATGAGGGGATCCACGGGCTGCAATGAGGGGCTCCACGGGCCGCAATGAGGGGCTCCACGGGCCGCAATGAGGGGCTCCAATGAGAGGCGCCATGAGCCCCAATGAGGGGCTCCGCAGGCCGCAATGAGGGGCTCCACGGGCCACAATGAGGGGCTCCATGGGCCGCAATGAGGGGCTCCACGGGCCACAATGAGGGGATCCACGGGCCGCAATGAGGGGATCCACAGGCCGCAATAAGGAGCGCCGTGGGCCCAATGAGTGCTTTGCGTGGCGCAGTGAGGGGCTACGTGGCCCACAATGCAGACAAGACTGATGTGGAGTATTGGTTTCCATATCCAAGGAAGATTATATTTCCTTTCGGGAAGTACAAATAAGCTTAATTAGATAAAGGCGGAGCAGGCTTGATGGACCATTTGACCTACACCTACTGCTGTTTCTTGTTCTTAGATTCTAATATCACAGAATGGGCAGGTGGAAAAATGGGTAAAAAAAGAGGGAGAATGACAGAGAGTGAACAAAGAGGAAACATGGATTTTAGGAGGGAAGGGTTTCACCAGGCATTGCACCAAGATTCAAATGAACATCAGGGAAGCTGAAATCCATGCCAGAGATGGCTAGATCCTTGCAGACAGTTTTCCATAGACTCCCCACAGTGCAGGGGCCATTCAGCCCATCGAGTCTGCATCAACCCTACGAAAGAGCACTCTGCCTAGGCCCACTCCCCCCACCCTATCCCGCAACCATGCGCTTTGAGCATGACCAAATCAACTAGCCTGCACATCTTTGGACTGTGGGAGGAAACCGGAGCACCTGGAGGAAACCCACCCACACAGAGAGAATGTACAAACTCACACAGACAGAATCGAACCTGGGTCTCTGGCGTTGAGGCAGAAGTGCTAACCACTGTGCCACCACGCTGCTTTCTTTCAGGTCCATGGCAAGTGCTGTCACTGCTGCTGTCCAATAATTCAGTCCAATAATCTGACTGTTCAGTGAACAGGGTAGACTAAGGGATTTATATTAAGAATCAAGTTTAGCCTCAATGTCCTAGCACTTGACAGCAGTGAGCAAAAAAACTGGTAGTAACAGAAGACTGTTAGAAAACTATGGACATGTATAATTTATATATTAAAATATGAACACTTGAAAATTATAATTCAGGGGAAGTGGCACAAAACAAATAAAAAGGAAAGCTTTCCTTTGTAAAGAGCATTAATGTATTGATTACATTAAGCCTCAGATGATGTCAGAGTCTGTTTTTAGAATCAAGTCTGCCATATTTTACACAGCAGCTATACAGGCTGGGTTGGCCAGGTCACACAGCATGAAGGAACAATCAGGCTGGCAGCATCAGTTTTCAACAATGGCACTGGAATGATATTGAAGACTGTCCACGTAAAGCAGTCAATCCTTTTAACGGTGAAGTCTGAAAGTTATTCAGAACTGGATTTTTTTGTGTGTATTATGTAATAGATTTATTTTTTGGGGTGGCTGGGAAACTAACAAGTCTGCCACAGTTCTTTTGTTTAAATCAGCAATTTCTATCTGACAGCATTGCTGAGGAGGGAAGACCAAGATTAATTCCATTTCAAACTAGTTTTGTAAATTAGTCAGCAAATAGTTTTACAAGTGTTAGATCTGTGACATCACACATCTTGCAGTATCTTTAAGACATCAGTTCACCTTGTGTCATTGTGTAGTTGATTGCTTCAGTGAATTTGCTGTGTTATTGTGATGGGTGAACCACTATCTTGTTTACATAGATATGTGGATAAACACACAACCCATGAACAAAATGATTCTCAGACCTTCCACTTCCCATAAGCAGTGTCACAGAGAGTAAGTTACCATAACCCATCTGGTAGGTAACTTACATGATTAAATCGGGCATCCATTTTAAACACTGCCTGACATTACCTTCCATTGAACTTAGTGAAAAGCAAAATTAAAGAATGTAAAATGAATAGCTGATCAGATCATACTAGTTTCCCACAGGTTAACCCTACTCTATCGTCCGGTACAACACTACTTGTTATGTATTCTTCATTGTTAAACGTCCTCTGTTAAAATAGGCATAATATGGTGATACATCTTTTGCAGTCATTTAACAGTTCACATAGGGAAAAAGCCAATTTACTTTTCACTCAATTCTATTTAAATAATTGCTTGTTGGTTACCACCGGATCTGTTAAATGTTCACAATTTTTTTTAAATCGAAGGCATTATGCTGCCCATGGCGGAAGCAGATACGAAAGCGGTGCTTAAGAGGCATCTTGATGAATACATGACTAGGATGGGAAGAGAGGGATAAGGACCCTGGAGGTGCAGACGGTTTTAGTTTAGACAGGCATCATGATTGGCACAAGCACGGAGGGCATCATCCTGATGCAAATTAACTTAATCATCGGAATTTGTAGTTTTTAGAAAATAAGACATGTAACAGTGGAAATCATTGCTTTTAGTTTGTTTACTGTATTAAATTTACGTGTAACTAACGAAGAGCCTGTTCCTGTGCTGTACTGTTTTTTGTTCTCTATGCCATGTCAATTCCAGCAACCATTTTAATTTTGAATGAACACATACTTCACAAGAAACTGGTAATTGACATCAATGTGTTCTGTTGTTAATCTTACATTGACAACGTTAGGGTAGCATTTCAGTTTTATATAAAGACATTTTGTTTTCTGCAGATTGTCCAGGTAGATCCTGCTATTTTCAACAAACATTCCTGCAACCCCCCACCTCAAAAAATGTAATTATAAAAATCTTAGGCTCTAATTTTCTTAAGATCAGTATGTATTCTGTAAACAATAAAGAAGCATGCTAACTGTTACCAAGCAGCTCCATGATCAGCCAGACAGATTTGCTGATATACCATGCAGGTAGATTTGTAAACATTATGTTTGGTAGGAGTTACTGAACTGAATAATAGCAAAACGTCCACTAATCATCCATTCAGCATCAGAGGCTGCCAGTTGCTCGCCTTGTTCAGGCTTTAAGCCAACTTGAATATCAGCTTTCAGTGTTCTCAAGCTACAAAGTGGCGCAGGTTGAAACCCGCGTAGAGCAGTGTCAAAGGAAACTGTATAGCTCCATTTTCTGTCTCCTGTTAGTTTCCTATAATTCAGGTCTCCCTTAAAAAAGATCAAATTTGCCTTCTGCAATTCGGCATACAGATCATGTGCTACCAGAGGCATGTCACAAAACTCGTGAGGGAGGGTCCAGAAAAGATGATCGTGATAAATCCAAACACCTTGCTTCATATTCTTTTCCCACATTACACCACATCTGGACATCTGCACGTGATTGGCTGCCTGCATCTGCTTTAGTGTCCAATCAAAATCTTTCTTGGTTGTATCAGAAACAAACCAAGGTATGCTTTTGCCATGAAAGTGAATCACATCAGCTAGTCCAGAGGCAAGGAGAAAATCTGCTAGTATCAAGTCTGTCACCAGCTCAAATCCAGAATTGTCAAGGACAATATCTATTCGGGTGCATGTTGTTTCTGAAGTTTTGTTTTTCTTTCTATTAATGAGGACCTCCCAAACAGATTCAGAATCATCCACCAGTATGAAATGCTTCAAAGATTCCAGAGAAATTAATGGATTAAGCTTCTGAGAGTTTTCCTGGCCACCAGAAATGGAAAGGTCACATCTGTTTCCCCACAATGCAACCTAGGTTTAAAAAAAAAATCATAAGTTATCAACATTATCTTCTCACAGCACAGGAAATTAAAATGTTGACAAAAGTGTCCAAAATAACTCCAGGAACCTTACTTCTTCCTGCACAAGATTATGAGAACAAACAGAAATGAAAGTGAAATACATTAGCTTTGAAGTGCCCCTTGATTTCATATTGGGTAACAGCAAAAGCAGTTGACAACGTATGACATAAAATCTGCATCCATTTCTTAAAAAACTTGAATACTGCAGTGAGAAAATGTTAAGAAAAATCCATTTTTAACAGTGCACATCATGGTACCTCAGAAATATGGAAACAGTGACCTGTAAATCACTGCATCACAAATGGACATTCCACTCAGCCCAAACCTTTTGAAAAAAAAAATATTGATATTATAATTGAACTTTGGACACCATAAAAGGTTGCAAGTTGAAACTTTGGCCTCTCCCCTAACATTCCTAAGTGACACAAGAACCACAGAAAGATGTTCAAACCGTATTTGATGGGTTACATATGGTTAAAAGCTCCTTGAAACTCAAGTACATTATTAGTCATTTGTGTCTGGAGTTTTTTTATTCACTTGTATGTCTATTTGAATATTCTGGCCTGGGAATTTGCAAAGTGATGCGTTCAATATTGTTCAATAAATCCCAATTCAGAACACCAAAAATCTGTTTGCAACAGCAACTTACAATAAACATAAATAAATGGGACATTGAGTTAAATATCAAGGCTCCATTCAATACATTGATGCAGGCCATGAAGGTAAACTGTCTCAGAGTATTACATTATTTTGATAACTACCTGTACAACTTTGAATTATGTTTGCAATAATATCTTATTCATGCAGTCTCTTTTAAGAAAATACATCTTTATTGCAAATGTGTGATGAACAATGTATATTTTTAAAGCTGTATTTATATATATATATGGTGGCTTCAGTTTCATGGAGATGGTTTATGAGCTTTGGTACCTAGAAGTCTAGATGGACCTGTGGCTGAAAGGTCAGTCTTTCCATTTTAATGTTGTTTTACAATTCCATAAGTTAAAGAGGTGGGTAAAAAAAAGTTAGTAGTTTTGTGATTTTGGGAAAAACATGAGTAGAAAAAACTAGGCTGTTCCCTATTGACATTGGTCAAGTGACACGGAAAAAGGCAAGGATGAATTTAGTGTGAGGGAGGGAAGACAGGTGTTACAGCTCTCTGTTAAGAAATATCATAAGGCCATTGAGAGACTGAATTTAGGGAACTCATGTGTTTGCTTTGCAGATGAAGCCACAGTGAGATTAGAATGTAGTTTTGGGTGTCTCAGGGAGAGATACAAGTTGGGTGAAAAGCATCAAGTTAACGCATAAGAATTCACCAGAAGAAAACCATTGGCAACTGTGCCAGTCTCCAGCGAGAAGCCTGTTGATGAGGATTGTGGTAATTCTTCACTGGTTTATGTGTCTGTAACGGAACAATATGATTTGATTCATTTTCTTGTGTTGGTTGTGAGATCTTTCCAAGCATTTTGTTTGGAGTAACATACTTAATTTTTTTATGTTTCATTTTAAAAATTCTTTATGTTAGAAATTTATCAGCATATTCCTGTGAGTTAGTTCAGTATATGCCACCACAGTTTCTGAAAAAAAATAAAGTTAGGATCTATCAAGCCAGGTTTCACTCTAGGATCTGGCTTGTCCAGTGTTAACATCAGTTGGTATTGTAACACATGGAAGTTAAAGAGTAAAGCATCTGCGCTGATTTTCCAAGTGGTTTCCGAAATTACAAAAGGTGATACATTTCAGTGGTGAGGATAAATAATCTATCCACTGTTAACTGTTTTAAACAATTGGCATTTAGCATTTTTGCGGTAATTTTGAGTTATCTAACAATTTGAAATTCAGCTAGAGACATCAGCGATGGAAAGAATTGGTTGAAGGTCAATCTGCACTCATTTTATGAGTGACTGCAGTGATGAATGTAAGAATTTCAGGTAAATTGTATTATACGTATTTGGTGCAGTAAAGTTTAAAGCCTGGGTTAGTGTGTGTATGACTGCTCCGGTCATGTTTTTAAAAGAATCCAGGTTTGAAAGGTTGGGAGCCATGGGTGCAATTATGCAATTGAGGCTTTGTAAAAAAACTTGGGCTGATGCAGTTTTGTTTGGATGGGGGGGGGGGGGGGGGGGGGGGGTGTGTGTGTGTGTGTGTGTGTGTTCCCGGTGGAGTTAATTAGATTTAAGCTTAGTATGATGATGTAAGTTACTGGGTGGAGCTATGATATCAGGCATTTTACAGGAAAGCAGAGTTTCATTTGAGGTTTAAATGGAGCTGTGAGCAGAATTCAGTTAAAGATATGTCAGTAGCTAGATGAACAGATTCTTTCCAAGCAGTTCAGAAGTGTGTGTGACCGGAAACAAGCTGGAGTAATGTCTGGAGGTTTTTCTTTTAAGCAGTGTTAAAAGATCTCTCTTCCACAAAGAACATCTCTGTAAAGCAGGTATTCCTGAGTGCTAACTGTACCATGGGCGGCACGGTAGCATAGTGGTTAGCACTGTGACTTCACAGCACCAGGTACCTGGGTTCAATTCCTGGCGGAGTCTGCACGTTCTTTTAGTGTCTACGTGGCTTTCCTCCGGGTGCTCCGATTTCCTCCCACAAGACCTGAAAGACGTGCTGGTTAGATAATTTGGACATTCTGAATTCTCCCTCAGTGCACCCGAATAGGCGCTGGAATGTGGCGAACAGGGGATTTTCACAGTAACTTCATTGCAGTGTTAATGTAAGTCTATTTGTGACACTAAGATCGTTATTATTATTTAACAGTGTATTGAGAGGTGGCATTTTTTTTTGTTACTTGAGTGTGAATAAAGATAGAAGTTAAGGGTTACCGTACCACTGCATTGATTAGCATTGTTTGAGGGGTAATTGTAAGTTATTTTCTTCTGTGATGTTAAAGATATTTTGTGTTAGTAATAAGGTTTGTTTCAATATACCATATCTCTAATTTTCGTGAAATCACTCCTCCAACGAGGTATCCTTTCCTCACAGTCTGACAAAATTAAAATAAAATGTTGGGGTTTCTGTCCTGTATCCTGGCCACTGTTGGGGTCTGGTTAGGGATCATAATATTGCAACTGTCTCATGCAATACAATACAGATTGTTTTAATCTCAAATCCAAACTAAAAAGGCACCAGATCCTTTGGTGTAAAGCATTTTTCTTGTTGAAACCTAGTGTATCCTATCTATTTTCACTCTACTGATTTATTTTTTTGATCTGCGTGTAGCACACCAAGCAGATAACTTGAGCATGGAGATAGGGGAAGTCTGACTAATCCCTCCTAACTAAGTGATCAATGATAGCTTATTAATCATAAGATTATCACACACCATGAAAATGGCTGTAAATGCTTGAGGGCGGCACGGTGGTGCAGTGGTTAGTACTGCTGCCTACAGCGCTGAGGACCCAGGCCACTGTCTGTGTGGAGTTGCACATTCTCCCCCATGTCTGCATGGGTTTCACAGCCACAGCACAAAGATGTGCAGGCTAGTTGGATTGGCCACATTAAATTGTTCTTTACTTGGAAAAAAATAATTGGGTATTCTAAATTTATTTTGTAAATGACTGCAAATAGATGTACACAGATACATACAATCTTTTTAAGCAGTAATATAAATATGCATCTACAATGGTTCCCTTCACCTCAAGAAAACTACAGGAATGACTCCAAGTGTACAAAGATGAGAGATTCTGTGGTTACTGTCATGCATCTGCAACAACATTAATCATAATTCTACACTCATGGGGTAGCACATGGCACAGTGGTTAGCACTGCTGCCTACGGCACTGAGGACCCGGGTTTGAATCTCGGCCCTGGATCACTGTCCGTGTGGAGTTTGCACATTCACCCGTGTCTGCTAGGTTTCACCCCCACAACTCAAAAGATGTGCAGGTTAGGTGGATTGACCATGCTAAATTGCTCCTTAATTTGAAAACAATAATTGAGACTTAAAATTTAAAGAAAGAAAGAAAAAATGAAGAAGAAAAAAATAATTTTACACTCATATCATGGATTCCCCAAACAGCTATTTCTGAGGGCACAATTGTGTTTTAGGACGTATTTTGTGACGTTTTCCTTGGTGTTAGTGAGGCTTTGTTTATGTGAACTGTGTATTAAAATGAAACCCAGAAGTTGATACCAACAAGCTAACTACTGGATACTGAATGAAAATAAGAAAATACTCACTTACCTTTCTTTTAGAGTACCCAATTATTTTTCCCAACTAAGGGGTAATTTGGCGTGGCCAATCCACCTATCTTGCACTTTTTTGGGGTTGTGGGGGTGAAACCCACGCAGACATGGGGAGAATGTGCAAACACACGGACAGTGACTCGGGGCCGGGATCGAACCCGGGTCCTCAGCGGCTTGAGGCAGCAGTGCTAACCACTGCCCCACCATGTCACCCTAGTACCATTTGTATTGCTTAAAATGCTTTCCCTTTAAAAGAAAATGTTTTAAACTTCTAAACAGTTTTTGTGTGGCACCAAACAACAATGTACGGGGCAGGAGCTCCAAGTTAACGATGGGTCAATTATTGTACTGTGAAATCTGATATTAGCACTTTATCACAGCTACATGCAACCTTAATAGTAACTACACAAATATAAGCGAGTATGCACTTATTCATTTAAGGCCTACCTGTGTCAGCAGCAGAAACTCAGCTTTGAGTTGAGTATCCTTAAAATATTTTATTTTATTTTTCATTTCTAGAAAATAGGTGCAGATAGTAACGATAGCCTGCTGTGACGTGAAGAAACTTTGGGTCTTTGCTTCATTGAATACATCAAAATCACACATGGGAGGACTGCAACACAGTGAACAGAAAACTAAATTAAGTTACAAAATTAAAATCCTAAATTTCAGTGTTAACATCATCGATTCTAGCTGTTATCTTGCAAGATTGTTCAGACAAAAATAAAAGCTTACATTTATTTACATACACCATTGATAAAGGAAACCCTCCCAAGGTGCTTCACAATTGGACAAAGGTTTGGCACCTTATACATCCTCAGGATAACCCAAAGATTTTCACAACTAAGGAAACACAGGGATACATACCAGAACTTGCAAATGCCACAAAACTGTTGTATTGTTTAAGAGAATGAGACAGCTTCAGAAGGATATAAGCATATCGGTAGCTTGGGTAGATTGATGGACAAAATTTAATGAATAGAAAAGTGATACGTTTACAGAAGAAGAGTATGTAAAAAGTTATACACATTTTTTTAAGTGTTCATTTTTTTTTTACTAATTGCTTCACTCACTTGAGCTCCAGTGATTCCTGAATCCGACGGTACATATAACACTCCATGTACAGCCAGGGGGATTTAAACCAGCTGGGTTCTTCAGTATCCGGTCCAGCCTGTAGGTGTTCCAGGTATTCATTCCATTGGCAAGCATCCGGTAATCCATCTGTAAGAGGCAGTACCGGCTTGTCAGTTTGCAGCTCATTTCGTAACTTAGACAAGAGGGAGATGGCTCTTTTTTCTGCCTCAACACCTTCCTAGAAAAACACGCAAAATCATCACAAATTAACATGTTATCTTTGTGAAATACATTACAAAATAAAAGTCTAACATTTTTATGTGGTAATTTTAAAACTTTGGAACAATTTATAATCTTTTTAATTATTTCTTGCAAAACCTGATCACTCTACCCAAATAAGCTGATAAATTATTGCAGTGTATGGATCCCACTGCTTTAGGTAATATATTACAAATTAATCACACAATACAATACGAAAGCGGCATTTGATCCATCAGGTCTGTACTGGTTGTTTTTGCTCAATGAACATCTTACTGTCCTATTGGCTTCCGACAATCTTAATGTAAAGCGAGTGTTTAGGAATTTATTGCAAGGGGACTAGAGTATAAAAGTAGGGAAATATTGCTACAACCATACAGAGCCTTAGTGAGATCACATCTGGAGTACTGTGTACAGTTTAAATTCATAGCACTGGTCTCCTTACTGAAGGAAGAATAAAATTGCATTAGAAGCAGTTCAGAGAGGTTTTACTCATCTGATTCCTGGGATAAAGGGGTAATTTTATGAAGAAATGTTGAGCAAGTTAGGTCTATAACTACTGGAATGTAAAAGAATGAGAAGTGATCCTACTGGAACTTATAAGATCCCGTCCAGGGGTACTTGACAGAATGGCTGCTCAGAGGATGTTTCCCCTTCAGGGGAAGTCTAGAATTAGGGGACACAGCTTAAAAATGAGGGGTCTCCCATTTAAGACTGAGATGAGGAGAATATTTCTCCCTCAAGAGGGTGCTTAGTCTGTGGGATTTGCTTCCCCAGAGAGCAGTGGAGTCTGGGTCATTGAATATGTTCAAGGCTGAGTTAGACAGATTTTTGATCAATAATGGAGTCAAGAGTTATGGGGTGGGGGAACACAAAAAAATGGGGTTGAGGCCAGAATCAGATCAGCCATGATCTTATTAAATGGAGGAGCAAGCAGGATGAGCCGAATGGCCTACTACAGCTCTTAATTATTGTGTATTCATTCTGGAAAATTTGCACTGTACCCCTTCCAACGCCATTTTATGTCAAACCTTTTCGTAAAATTATATTTCAACTCACCTGTCCATATTTCTCAAGAAATATCTCCATATTCCGATGCAGTGCATCCACAGCCTTAGTCAGTATCTGTGGCAGTCTGTCTTTAACAGTAAAGTACGCAAAAGACCTACAAAGAAAAATGGACATCAGACAAGATACACAGCTCCAGAATGCAAGAGGCTAGTACAGGTTTTTCATATTGTACAATGTTGGGATTACAGAGATATTTCCTGCAATTTAAAAAAAATAAATTTAAGAGTACTCAATTAATTTTTTCCAATTAAGGGGCAATTTTGCGTGGCCAATCCACCTAGCTTGCACATCTTTGTGGGGCCGAAACCCACACAAACAAGAGAGAATGTGCAAACTCCACACGGACAGTGATGCAGAGCCAGGATCGAACCTGGGACCTCAGTGCCGTGAGGCAGCACTGCTAACCATTATGTCACCGTGCTGCCCTTTTTCCTGCAATTTTAACATAACTGGCAGATCTCTCAAATAACTGATATGTTGTTTTACTGGCAAATGCAGTGGACCTTGGAAAGGCCTGTGATGGGAAAGTGCAGACAAGGAACAGAATCAAGTGCAGACACGGAATAAAGTCAATACTATATTCCACACCATTGTGCCAACTGATCCATGCTGCTGTTCAACATGATGTTCAAGCTAAGGGTGGCTTGTGATTGTAAAAACAAAAGCATTGAACAAATTTTGATTTTGCAAATTTCTACTATATATGTGGACCTGTGTTACAGTTCAACCCTGAATGAAGTGGTGAAGCTTTTCTCTGTCTGCTGGTTATGCCTGATTGCCTGATTAAACACAGGGAACCCATCAGAGATGCCACAGGATAACTGATGTGAAAAATAATGAAGTAGACATGTGATGTAGAGCTGCCTAGATGGAACATTCAACTCAGGCACCCTCAGTTGGAAGCAAAAGATCCCTCAACAATCCTCAAAGAGCAGTGGAGACCTGATCAACATGACTAAAACAGATTATCTGGTCATTATCACAAAGTTGTTTGTGGGACCTTGCTGAGAACATATTAGCTGCTTTTCCTACAAAGTAACTCCACTTCAAAAAGTCCAACATTGGCTAGAAAGTGCTGAGGAGTTATATAAATTTAAGTATTTTACATGTATTCAAGTACTCCTTTCAGCATTATTGTTCCTCGTGATCGGACGTTCATTTGAATTCCAGGGCAACAGCCTGAGTACATTGCAGAAATGTTTCAGACCAGTGAAAGAGCTGAGTGAAATGGTCGATGAAACCTGCTCATATTGGAATGCCAGCTTCTCTCAGATGGTGTTATTCATGCCTCAGATTTAGAAGCTTGCCCCACTGCAGAATTTATGCATAGGCTAAGTTTTTTTTTAATAAACATTTTATTGAGGTATTTTTGGTATTACAACAACAACAAAATAAACAATGTACATGAATCTATAAACATAGTGCAAAAGCCATCTCCCTCCCTTACAGGTCCCACCTTTATTAACCCCCTACTCTAAGCTAAACTAACCCCCCCCCCGCTGAATATTAATTTTCCGCAAAGAAGTCGACGAACGGTTGCCACTTCCGGGCGAACTCTAACAATGACCCTCTCATGGCGAACTTGATTTTCTCCAAACAGAGAAAGCTAGCCATGTCCGATAGCCAGGTCTCCAACTTCGGGAGCTTTGAATCTCTACAAACTAATAGTATCTGTCCCCGGGCTACCAGGGAAGCAAAGGGCAGAACGTCTGCCTCTTTCTCCTCCTGAATTCCCGGATCTTCCGACACCCCGAAAAATGCCACCTCTGGACTCGGTGTCACCCTTGTTTTTAACACCGTGGGCATGACATCTGCAAACCCCTGCCAAAATCCCCTAAGCTTCGGACATGTCCAGAACATGTGGACATGGCTCGCTGGGCCTCCCACACATTTTGGACACCTGTCTTCCAACCCAAAAATCTGCTCATCCGGGCCGCCTGTCACGTGAGCCCGATGAACGACCTGCCACATATTGTGGACGCGTTGACTCTATTCAATGCATCCGCCCATAGACCATCCTCTATCTCTCCTCCCAGCTCCTCCTCCCACTTGCGTTTCAGCTCCTCGGTCTGAGTCTCCTCTGACCCCATAAGTTCCTTGTAAATGTCAGAAACGCTCCCCTCTCCTACCCACCCTCTGGAAACTACCCTGTCCTGAATCCCCCTTGGTGGTAGGAGGGGGAAGGTTGACACCTGTCTACGTAGGAAGTCCCGCATCTGCAGGTACCTGAATTTGTTTCCCCTCGCCAACCCAAACTTCTCCTCCATACTCGAAAAGCTCCCCTCTATAAGGATATCCCCCATCCTCTCAATCCCTGCTCTCTGCCATTTCCGAAACCCCCCATCCATACTTCCCGGGGCAAACCGGTGATTATTACAGATTGGGGACCAGAGCGATGCTCCATCTGCTCCCACATGCCTTCTCCATTGCCTCCAGACTCTCACGGCTGCCCCCACCGCGGGTCTGGTGGAGTACCGTGCCGGCGGGAATGGCAGAGGCGCAGTTACCAACGCCCCAGACGGGTGCCATTGCATGAAGCCGCCTCCAAACGCTCCCATGCCGACCCTCCCCCCACCACCCACTTCCTGATCATGGCTATATTTGCCGCCCACTAATAGTTACTACAATTTGGCAGTGCCAGCTGCCCTCTCCCTGACTCCGCTCAAGCATTACCTTCCTTACTCGCAGGTGCTTGCCCTCCAAACAAAGCCAGTGATCACTTCGTTGATCTGTTTAAAAAAGGACCACGGAATAAAAATGGGGAGACACTGAAATACAAACAGGAATCGCGGGAGGACCGTCATCTTCACCATCTGCACCCTCCCAGCCAGTGACAATGGAAGCACGTCCCATCTCCAAAAATAGTCCTTAATTTGGTCTACTGGTTGGACCTTTGGGGAAAACTCGAAGTGCTGACTTATAATTTCTTCGACAAATTGGTGCAGTCGTGCAGTTTCCCTAATTTAATGGGAAGTGAATCCCGAAACAAATCTCTAAACAGGACTCTCTCAGCTGAAAGAGAGAGATCCATAGCGCGACCCCTGCTGAAAGGGGGGGGGGGGGGGGTCTGCGGCTCGGCAGCGTTAATTACTGGCCAGTGACTCATGCTTGGAGAGATAGCTTAATTAATAAATTAATGATAGCTGCATGAGGAGAACAAAGGTGCCTTTGAGACCAAAAAATAAATAAACAATCAACAGGCTTCGGGATTAGTAGCGCCCTGCAGTATTTGTAAATGATTTCCGCGGTCGTTGGTATTGTTATATATATGTTCTAAAGTATTTTGCAGAAGGAACGATGAGCAATGAACTCGACACCCCCTCACAGGTCGTCCCGAAGCCTCGGTAAAGACATCCGGAGCAAGAAAGAAGCTGAACTCCTTAAAGAGGACAGATAAGGGAGTCAAAATGAGGGAGCCAAAATGAGTAAGAAAATGAAAACAAACAATCATAAAGCAACGGAATGAGGTAGGAAAACCTATGTGTCCCCTATAGGAATCGAATGAAGCGGACCACCTTTCGGAAAAAAAAACAGGGGAGTAAAAATAAATAGAAGATTAAGGTAAAAGCGTAACAGGTGGGTTCCTGTCAAAAAGGGAATTCAGATTTTCTGTAGCCGTGAGATTTTCTGGACCCTACCAAGTGCTGCTAACAACCCAAACAGCCATTAAAGTAAAGGAAAATCCAGATTGGAGCCACGCAACTCGGTGTAAACGACATCATACGGAACTTTTAAGAGTACCAGCAAAACGCTGACCTGAAGAGAATGACGGCGTCGATGTTTTTATATATTATCATATTAATCCAACATCGTGCCGAGGGTAAACTGAACACTAACACCTTGATATACATGTCTCACTCATACGCAGAGAGGGTAAATAAATTCAGTTGTTGGGTTTGTACACAAATTCCCAGATGCTCGGGGGAGGGCATCCCTGTGCGACCTATCCCATTCACCAGTAAAGAGATAGCAGAATGGGCCTAAGAAGAAATAGTACAGGACATGGTGAAGATACACAGAATATATTAGATGGGAGATTAGCTGGATACGATATGAATAAGTCTGAGGAATGGTGGGGACCTAGGTTTAATGTAACACGTCAACCGCCCAATTATACTGGAGTCCCAAAAGGAAGTATATGCTTTAAGAATCATAAAACATATGGGACCTACCCAGTAGGCACGAGTTAGTGCGACCAGACCTTGGATTGGCAACCACCAGAATATTGGGAAGGCTCCTGCTATTTGGGATACGTAGTCCCTTATGTGCATCATGTTCAGCAATTGCAGGACCATCCTCATCACAGGACGACACAAAGTATTATGATATGGGCACAAATGCTTGGAATAATGATACCACCATTAGGAATAGCCACTAATGCATACGAACTACGAGACATCCTTGAGCAGGTAGCTAATGGCACTGCAGAAGCTGTTAACCAGATAGAAACTGAGATAGTTGCTATAAGAACAGTTGCCCTGCAGAATAGGATGGCCCTTGATCTCTTGTTAGCTGAAAAGGGAGATACTTGTGCCCGATTGGCTGCTGCATATACATCCCTGATAACTCAGAGAAAATTGATAACCTGGTGGCTCACATTCGCAGAGAGGTAGCACGATTGCTTGCGGATGGGGGATGGGACTTTGGCTTTGGGTGGTTGGGAACATTAGGACAGAGGATTGTGATTTGGATTATAATCATCGTTGTAATCCTGATTGTCGTATGGTTACTATTTAAATGTTGCTTGGGATGTTGTCAGGGCATGGGGCGAGTATGTTAGCTTTGCCTCTGTGGTCCCCGCAACTTAACAATCAGGTGCCTATCATACGTCCATTCCATTTACATTATAGCCCACACTTTGCTGCTGAGGACACTGTAATGTACTAACAATGTGTTGTTCATAAGATCAACAAGGAGGGAATTGTAGAAGGGACTTTAGTTGGTGGATTAGTTGCCTCAATACTCTATATTCATTTTAACCAGCTTCATGGAAATAGGCACTTGGCAAAGCATGATGGATATTTAGCCTTATTTCAGTCAAGAGTTCTGTATGAAATAGTCAGAAGGTCATACAATGTAAACAAACAGCTGCACATTGTTTTGCTGACAGCATACAATTATTATTTTTCTTTGTCAAGGAACCCAAGGCCTGTTATTAAAATCTAACTCCATCCTGCTTGGTTTTCTGTCTCTTGCTAATCTAAAGAATGCTTTCTGTCCTAGATATTGCTTACTGTATCATATAAATTGCCTGCCTTTACCTCTGTAAAGCAGGGACAATTGGAATGACTGGTCTCTCCAACCCCCCCCAACGAACTTCGTGTTTAATTAAAGGACCTTTGGCGAAAACCCGAAGTGCTGACTTATAATATCTTCGACATAGGGCCAGATTTCATTTATGCAGCCGGTCCCATTCCCGCAACACTTGGATGCCTAGATACTTAAAGCTTCCCCCTACTAATCTAAACGGCAGCTCCCCCAATCGCCTCTCCTGTCCCCTCATCTGAACCACAAACATCTCACTTTTCCCCATATTTAGCTTATACCCCGAAAGCCGGCCAAATTCCCCTAGAATCCTCATGATTTATTTCATTCCCTCCAATGGGTCCGATACAGAAGCAGGTCATCTGCGTAAAGCGAGACTCTGTGTTCCACTCCCCCCGGACCAGCCCTTTCCAGCCCCTTGAAGCTCTCAGAGCAATTGACAGCGGCTCTATAGTTAGCGCGAACAGTGGGGAGAGGGGGCATCCCTGTCTCGTCCCCCGGTACAGTCTAAAATAGTCCTATGTTGTCCTATTTGTCCGTACGCTTGCCACAGGAGCCTGATACAGCAACCTGACCCAGTCAATAAAGCCGCCCCCAAATCCGAACCGTCCCAGTACCTCCCACAGATATTCCCATTCTACCCAATCAAAAAACTTCTCTGCGTCCATTGCGACCACTACCTCCACCTCCCTACCTTCCGGGGGCATCATGATCACGTTTAATAGCTTTCTTATAATGGACACCAACTGCCTACCCTTAACAAACCCTGTCTGGTCCTCCCCAATAACGTCCAGAACATAATCCTCAATCCTGGAGGACAAAATTTTGGCCAGCAGTTTGGCGTCCACATTCAACAATGATGTCAGCCTGTAGGACCCAGCTCTGGGTTCTTGTCCCGCTTCACGATCATCGAAATCGTGGCCTGTGACATCGTCGAGGGCGGCACCCCTCTCTCCCTTGCCTCATTGAACATCCTCATCAACAACGGCCCCAATATCCCAGAGAACATTTTATAGAACTCCACTGGGTACCCGTCTGGCCCCGGGGCTTTACCCGACTGCATGGCCTTCAGAACCTCCACTATCTCTTCCAACCCGATCGGGGGCCCCCAGCCCTTCTACCAGCTCCCCGTCCAAGTTTGGGAAATTCAGTCCCCCTCCTAAGAAGTGCCTCATCCCCTCCGACCCAGGTGGGGGTTCCGACCCATACGGCCTACTGTAAAAATCCCTAAATGCCTTATTCACCCCTGTTGAATCTCCAACCAGGTTCCCATCTCCATCATTTACCTTCCCTAACTCCCTGGATGCCTCCCTCTCTCTAAGCTGCTGTGCAAGCATTTACTGGCCTTCTCTCCATGCTCATGAATCGCCCCCCTCACCTTTCTCAGCTGCTCCACCACCCTCCCAGTGGTTAACAAGCCGAAGTCCGCCCTGCCTCTGGGGTATCCACATACCTCCTGTCGATCCGTAGTATTTCCTTTACCAGTCGGTCCGTCTCTGCCCTGTCCACCTTCTCCCTATGGGCTCGTATTGAGATCAGCTCCCCTCTAACCACCGCCTTCAGTGTTTCCCAGACCACCACTGCTGAAATTTCCCACATGTCATTGATCTGCAGGTAGTTCTGAATGCATTTCCTCAGCCGCTCGCAAACCCCTTCGTCAGCTAAAAGTCCCACATCTAGCCTACAGTGCGGGCGCTGGTTACTGTCTTTACTAACCTGCAGGTCAACCCAGTGCGGGGCATGGTCTGAGATTGTGATCGCTGTGTACCCAGTGTCCACCACCCCCGTCAGTAAAGCCCTGATCAGAATAAAGAAACTGATCCGGGAGTACACTTTATGCATGTGTGAGTAGAAGGAGAACTCCTTCATCCTCGGCTGCCCAAATCTCCATGGGTCCACCACCCCCACATCTGTTCCATGAACCCTTTTAGTTCCCTTGCCATTGCTGGCACCCTGCCCGTCTTTGAGCTTGACTGGTCTAAGCCAGGGTCAATAACTGTGTTAAAGTCCCCTCCCATGACCAACTTGTGCGAGTCTAGGTCCGGTATCTTCCCCAGCATCCTCTTTATAAACTCCACATCATCCCAATTTGGCGCATACACATGTACTAATACCACCTGCACCCCCTCCAGTTTCCCACTGACCATAATGTACCAGCCTCCCATGCCCCAGACTATTCTACCCGCCTCAAATACCACCCGCTTATTGATCAGGATCGCGACACCTCTAGTCTTTGAATCTAGTCCCGAGTGAAAGACCTGACTGACCCAGCCGTTCCTCAATCTAATCTGGTCAGTTTCTCTAAGGTGTGTCTCCTGCAACATTACCACGTCCCGCCTTCAGTCCCCTCAGATACGCGAACATGCGTGCCCTCTTGACCGGCCCATTAAGCCCTCGTACATTCCATGTGATCAGCCTAGTTGGGGGCTCATTGCTCCCCCCACCCTTTGCCGATCAGCCATCCCCTTTTTTGGGCCAGCCTCCAGCCCGTGCTCCACGCCTCCACCGGCCCGCCCCCAGGAAGCCTCCGCCCCACAACCTCCTCTCTGTCCCTTAGCACAAGTCCCTCCCTCGCGAATGTTCTGTGAGCTCTGTCCACCTCCAAGGGTCGGGAGAATGACCCATCCCCCAGCAGATTCTCAAACATGTCCGCGATGTATGCCCCAGCGTCCACTCCTTTGGACCCCTCTGGGAACCCAACGATTCTCAAGTTCTGCCGACAGGACCTATTCTCTAGGTCCTCCACCTTCTCCAGGACCTTCTTCTGCTAGTCTCTCATCAAATGGGCAGCATGGTAGCATGGTGGTTAGCATAAATGCTTCACAGCTCCAGGGTCCCAGGTTCGATTCCCGGCTGGGTCACTGTCTGTGTGGAGTCTGCACGTCCTCCCCGTGTGTGCGTGGGTTTCCTCCGGGTGCTCCGGTTTCCTCCCACAGTCCAAAGATGTGCGGGTTAGGTGGATTGGCCATGATAAATTGCCCGTAGTGTCCTAATAGTAAGGTTAAGGGGGGGGGGGAGTTGTTGGGTTACGGGTATAGGGTGGATACGTGGGTTTGAGTAGGGTGATCATGGCTCGGCACAACATCGAGGGCCGAAGGGCCTGTTCTGTGCTGTACTGTTCTATGTTCTATCATCCCCACCTCCAACTCCACCGCAGTTTGATGTTCCTCCTGCTCAGCCAGCGCCTTCTCTACCTTCTGGATCGCCCGATCTTGGGCATCCAATCTAAGCTCCAGCCGCTCAATTGATTCTTTTATCAGGTCCAAGCAGTCTCGTTTCTGCTTAGCAAAGCCTTCCTGAATAACTTGCATCAGTTGCTCTGTTGACCACTGGGTCGACAAGCCAGAGATCCGGTCCTCCGCCATGCTATCGCCCACTGCAGCTTCAGCCCAAGCCTTCTCTGTCTTTCTGTTTCTGCCTTTACGAGCACTTCTAGTCCTCCTTCCATGCACCGATGTGGGAATTCAGTACACAATTGCCTCTGTCATCAATTTTTCAATTCAAGTCCGGTAGAAAATCGGGGGAAAAGGTCCAAAAGTCCGACCCGAGTGGGAGCCACCAAATATGCGACTTACTCCTTCATAGCCACCAACGGAAGTCATGCATAGGCTAAGTTGACTCATTTATGTAGAACTGAGGAAGTGCTGCATTGTTGGTGGTGTTGTCTTTGATAGGAAATGCTAAATTAAGACCCCAATTCAGTAAGATATAAATGATCCCATCATACCACTGGAATAACAGAGTTCTCACAGTACTCTGGTGAACATTGACCATGTCATTGGCCCCAATATCTTTTCCTACGGTTGGATGTCAAACTTTGTTCCATAACACTCATTGTGAAGCACTTGGGACATTTACCAACATTGGGCACTACATAAATACAAGTTGTTATATTGTTGTTGCAGCTACTCTCTTCGTTTGGATACACTTTCCAATAAGTATTGCTAAATTGACATAGTACACACGTTACCCACAAGGGAAATATTTTAATTCAGAAGCAATAACACAAATTTCTCATAACCATGTTGTATCTTTCAAACACGAGAACACTTATGAAATCATGGGTTTCCAAATCCCACAATTATTGAACTTTCATGATTAATATAACAACAATAAGACATGTAAAAATGCCAAGGGTAACAGTTTAAGTGCTAAAGATTAGGGCTGCATTTGCACATAGTCAAAGGGTAGAAAATATATCCTTAATGCCTAGTTGTTTTTGTTTGGAAAATGATGGCAATGAATTTCTAAAATGGCTCAGAGGCTTCAAGGTATCAAGAGACTGCTGCTGAGAACATGCCAGTTTTTTTTGTCTTTGCATCAATTTTAAAAGAGTAATTATTCAAAGTACAGTCTTGGGAAAGGAGTTGCCAAAAAGCTGTTGCATTTGTAAGATGGCCAGTCTGGAAAATGGCAGGATGCAATGTGCCGACTAAACTCCATTTTACTGCAGACAGATGGTTGGATCTACCGTATGAGAGCATAACCCCAGAGAGTAACCTCTACTACGGTGAACACATTCCTGCAAATTCCACCTGCAAATCCGTTTTCCTTCAAAAATTATTGTTTCTCTTCCTTTATTCTTTTTCTTTCTTCAGATTATTTTAAAGGAGTCTTCACATAGTTGGCAGCAAAACAATGTTTGCAATTTTAATAAAGTGCCATAAAAATGACAATTTATTTTTTAATAATTTAAGAATGAATATCAGCACTTAGTATCATACAGTTGCAACTATTTCCAGGTTATCTGAGTGAAAGGAACCACAAGAGTACATTCCCATCGACCTATAACCTCATCTCATAGCCCAAAAATCATGTGATACAAAACAATCACTTCAAAGTTCCCCACTATAACTGATCTAGAGTGAAAGAAATGAGCAATGGGATGTTGCATATTCATCGATGCTAATCAGGGCTTCTGGTGACGGGGATGAGCTGAGTAGTCGCACATCAGGTGGCTCTCCTCCCTCGAACCCGAAAATAGGCTCTTTTACTCAAAATTGCCTGCTAAAACAGGAAACAAAGCATCCCCACACTCTAACAACAATACAAAATAGGATTCTGACCAACAACAACTCCAGAGACCTTAAACAGACAAGAAATGGAAAAAGCTGGTAGAAGCAAGTGACCGAGCCGGCAGACTTGCAAAGCGACGAAGCACTGGACACGCCAGATTGAAAAGGACCGGCACACAAAGCCCCCCCTACCAGAGGACAGATGGAGGATGTTCCTCTCCAGGGAATTAAGAGAACATAGGGAGGAGACAAAGACTGATATCCAGGCTGCAGTCAGGGTGGTGGTCGCGGAGGTTTCTGGCGATCATGCAGGTGTCCCTGGATAAGGCAGAGAGGTGACTGGACGTCCAGGGGAACACCATCATAGAATTAGAAAAAGCCTCAACAGACCAGAGCGACCGGATCGTCGCCCTGGAGACGGAAATAAAAAGGTTAGTCGTGACGCAGGGGAGTCTAAAGGGGTACATGGAGGACCAGGAGAACCGGTCATAGCTCCAGAATTTAAGAATACTGGGCCTGCAAGAAGGGATTGAAGGCAGAGGTCTCACGGACTTTGTGGCCCTTTTGCTGGAACATCTGGTAAGAAGAGACAGCTTCCCCAACTTGCCAGAAAGAGACAGAGCCTACCAGTCACTCCATCCAAGCCCCAGGCTGGAGAGCAGCCGTGGGCAATATTCGCTAAAATGCATCAATACCAAGATCGAGAAAGAATCTTGCACTGGGCAAGGCAGACAAGAAATTGCAACTGGGAAGGTCACCGGATCAGGATCAACCAGGACATTGGGGCTGAGCTGGCCAAATGCCGGGCAGAGTTCAACAGGGCAAATGCAGCCCTGTACAAAAACAAGGTAAAATTTGGGATACTCTACCGGGTCAAATTTCAGGGCAGGGAGCACTTCTTCACTACCCCTGCGGACGTGGGCAAAATTGACCTGGAGAATAAGCTGGAAAAACAGAAGCAGGACAGCGGTGAAAAGATCAACCAAAGAGACTTTATTTAACCAACCTGAAAGACACTTTGCGGGGGACTGCATTCCCTCGCTTTGAGGACGTGAGCTAAAGCATAGGAAGGAAGGGTTGAGGGCAGCCTAACGCAGCTAAAGGTGAGAACGGCAGGAAGGGAGAACAGTTAGTGGCCAAAGGGTAGGGGAGTGGGGCCACCACAGTAACAGGAAAGCTAGCACCAGGAGGACTGAGCGAGAGGGGAGGGCAGCGGCGCATCTCCCGCAGGGCAGAGAGCACCTGGCAACGGGGTGGGTTTGCAACACTAATGGGGGAGCTAGGGCAGGAAACGAGAGAAAGGGAACATTGGGGGGGGGGGGGGGGGGGCATACGTGGCAACTTGGAACACAAAGGCACCACAAACATCATCTTTGGAGGGCCCCTAAACAAAGGGAAACCCTGGAGTGCACGGGCTCATCCACATGGCGTACACACAGTTGGTGGCCATGTTGGGTGGCCCCTGGACAAAGGGAAACCCCGGAGCGCGGATAGTCGCCTGGAACGTCAGGGGACGTAACAGCCCAGTGAAAAGATCTAGAATCTTCGGCCACCTGAAAAGTATGAAAGCTGACATAGTCTTCCTCCAAGAGACACACCTGAGACAGAAGAACCGACTGCGGGTAAGAAAGGGCTGGGTGGGACAGACCTGCCATTCCTGATACAGGACAAGGGCCAGGGGGGTAGCCATACTGTTAAATAAGAGGACAATGTTTACCACAAAGAGGGTGGTTATGGACCCAGGGGGACGGTACATCATGGTCAGCAGTATCCTGGACAGGGCATCGGTAACCCTGGTGAACATGTACGCTCCCAATGGGACAACACAGAGTTTATAAAAAAGACGATGGCGGAAATCCACAATGTAAACACGCACCAACTTTTCATGGGGGGGACTTGTACAGGACCCACGGACAGACAGGTCAAACCCAAACAGGGAAGACCTCTAATATGGTGAAAGAACTCAGCATATTCATGGAGCAGATGGGGGAAGTGGACCCATGCCATTTCACCCACCCATGGTTCTCCTTCTTCTCCCAGGTACATAATGTATACACACGGATTGACTTCTTTGTAGTGGGGAAATCGGTGCTTCCGGGGCTAGTAAGAGAAGAATACTCTGTGATTGTGATCTCCGACTACGCTGCACATTATGTAGATGTGAAGTTGGAGATGGTCTGTGCCCAATGCAACCCATGGAGGTTGGACTACAAGTGGACTTTGACTTGCTCTCCACGAGGAAAGCAATGCATCAACACCGCCAGGATCCTGTACGAGCACAGAGACGAGGCCAGCCGCAGCCACAAGGGAAATAGCAGAGGTCAGAGACAAGAGACAAATTAGTAGCGGAGCCGAAAAAGGTCAACAAAGCATTCAAGGTCTTCTACTGGGGGCTGTACACCTCCGAGCCCCCCCGCAGGGGACTTGAGGATGTAACGGTTCCTCATAGCAGTAGTAGAGGAGTTTAGGAAATGGGGTCGAGGGGGCAACACTGTGGCGCAGTGGTTAGCACTGCTGCCTCACGGCGCCGATGTCCCAGGTTCGATCCCAGCTCTGGGTCACTGTCCGTGCAGAGTTTGCACATTCTCCCCGTGTTTGTGTGGGTTTCGCCCCCACAACCCAAAGATGTGCAGGGTAGGTGAATTGGCCATGCAAAGTTGCTTACTTAATTGGAAAACATGAATTGGAAAAAAAAAAAAAAAGTTTTTTAAGAAGGGGAAAAAAAGGATATGGGGACGAAAGCACCATTAGAACCGGGAGATGTCATGGTGAGCAAAAGCTCCACGCAGGCAGGGAAGGCGCCAGGACAAGACGGATTCCCTGCGGACTTCTACAAAACATTTGCGACAGCACTGGCCCTGCACTTGCGGGAGATGTTCACAGACTCGCTGGCGAGCGGCACCCTGCCGCCTACACTAGCACAAACTTCAATCTCGCTGATACCCAAGAAAGACAAAGACCCAACAGAATGTGGGTCCTACAGACCCATTCTGTTGCTAAACGTAGACACGAAAATACTGGCCAAGATCTTAGCCAAGCAACTAGAGGACTGCATACCAGAGGTGGTAGCAGAGGACCAGACAAGCTTTGTCAAGGGTAGACAGCTAACAGTGAACATTAGGCGCCTGTTGAACGTGATACTGACCCTACACAGGGAGAGAACACCATAAAAGGCCGTCGACAGAGTCGAATGGAAGAATCTCATAGAGGTACTGGAGCAGTTTGGGCTTGGAACAGGGTTCACCGCCCTGGTGGAACTCCTGTACAGCATTTCCATGGCGAACACCACTAGCTCTAAGTACTTCCAGCTGTACAGAGGCACAAGGCAGGGTGCGCCCGCTGCTGTTGCCCTCTGTCCCCGCTGCTATTGCCCTCACGATCGAACAACCAGTGATCGCGCTCAGGGCAGCAAAGAATTTGAAGGGGATCTGGAGAAGAGACAGAGATAACAGAGTCTCACTCTATGTGGGTGGCCTGCTCCTCTAATCTTGGAACTGCAAAGCAGAATGGAGGGAATCATGGCGCTCTTGAAATAGTTTGGAGCTGGGACTTTCGGTGACAGCCATGGAGTGAGTGGTTGCTCACAGGCAGCTCCTGCTCGAAGGTGTTGATTTGAACTCTTTTTTCCCCATAAGCAGGGGCATTTTGACAGGAAAGTATAGCTGAAGGTGTGGAGGAGAAGTTTCCCCCATGAGTGGTGCGTCTGCTGGTTATCAGACCTGGCAGCAGAAAGTAAAAGACCTGGCCAATCAACTGGAAGAGACCTATGGCACAACAACAATTGGAAAGATGGCAGAGGGGGAAAGATTGTCGCAAGTGGGAAAACCCCAGATGGAGCAGCTGATGCCGTTCATCAGAGAGGAGATCCACCAACAGAGGAAGGAGAAGCAGGAAGATTGGTCAAAGGCCATCGAGGGAGCGGTAGCACCCTTGAAAGGATCGATGGAGAGAGTGGAGAAGTGCCTGCAGGCACAGGAGTCACAGATCCGGGAGATGGAGAAGGTGATGTCTGACCATAATGATCGAGTGGTGGCATTGGAGGCGGAAGTGGTGCTCCTAGGGACCTTTGCAAGTCACTATGAACAAAGGTAGAAAAGCAGGAGAATAGATCCAGAAGGCAGAACCTGTGTATTGTTGGCCTGCCTGAAGGTGCGGAAGGCATGAGTGCCAGGAGATACATGTCAAAGATGCTGGTGGCAGAGGGGGTGCTGGACAACACCCCGGAGGTCGATAGGGTGCACAGGTCCCTGAAGCAGAAGCGGGAGAGCCGCCATGGGCGGTGATTGTGAGGCTCTGTACGTTTGTGGAGAAGGAAAAGATCTTGCGGTGGGCCAGAGAAAAGCGGAACTATGAATGGAAGCAGAACAGAGTCCTAATTTATCAGGACACTGGAGCGGGGCTGGGGAAAAGGCACACCGGGTTCAACAGGCCAAAGTGGTTCTATACCGAAGGCAGATACGGTTTGGGGTAGTGTACCCTGCGAAACTGTGGGCGACCTTTGAAGGCCAGGCATACTATTTCGAAACCCCAGAGGAGGCCAATGATTTTATTACAAACCATAAACTGGGGTAAGAACTGAACATTGATGGGAGACGGTGGAGTTGAAACAACAGAGTTCAGACGATGCAGGTAGTGTGGGGCTGGAGGGTAGGGTTCTTCTCGGGTGGGGTGATTTTGTTGTTGTGATTGTTTAAGGGGCAATAAGTTTGTATGGGGACACCTCCTCATGTGCAAAGATGAGCCTGATGCAGTTTAAGGTGGTGCACAGGGTGCATATTACTCAGGTGAGAATGAGTGGGTTATTTCAGGGAGCAGCAGATGAGTGCGAGAGGTGTGGGCGGGGGCCAGCGAATCACGCGCACATGTTTTGGGGTTGCAAAAAATTGGGAAGATTCTGGGCAGGAGCGTTTGCGGTCTTAGCCAGGATAGTGGAAGAA
The DNA here is from genome assembly GCF_902713615.1 of Scyliorhinus canicula. Taxonomy (NCBI): domain Eukaryota; kingdom Metazoa; phylum Chordata; class Chondrichthyes; order Carcharhiniformes; family Scyliorhinidae; genus Scyliorhinus; species Scyliorhinus canicula. The sequence continues at coordinate 193,479,564 of NC_052146.1, read as the reverse complement.
GAGTTGGACCCGGACCCAGACCCTTTGGTGCCGATTATTGTGGTCTCAGAGAAGCCCGAGCTTATGGAGAGGAGGAAGCCTTCGCCTCTCTGATTGCACTGCGGCGAACTTTGCTGGAGTGGCGGTCGGCATAGCCACTGGGGGTAGCGTCTTGGTTGGGTGATCTGTACAACTTCCTGCGATTAGAGAAAATAAAATTTGAGTTAAGGGGCTCTTCAGGAGGGGTTTGAGGAAAGGTAGGGGATGTTTGTGACTGTGTTTGAGGGGCTGTTCGTCGCAGGGGAAGGGGGGGTGAAAAAAGGGAAAAATCTGTATAGTTGATTGTAGGGAAGTATGTTTCCCGGGTGTTTGCTCGCTGCAATTTGTTTTGATACACGTTTGTAATAGAATTGATTTTTAAAAAAGTTTGTAAGGGGACAACTGCCGCCCCTCCTGCCGCTTGCAGTGGTTTTTCTTTTTTGGAGAATGTGACTGTGGTTTTGGATGTGTCTTTGTTTCTGTGAGGGGGGTGGGATCCACAGGGAGCTGTTTGCACAGACCAAGGAGGAGAGGGTGGAGGCAGGGATAGGAGGAGCCTTTGGGCAGGAGCTGCCATACTTGCAGGTAATGCTGGTGAATGGACGTGATGTCGGGGTTGGCTAAGTTTGGGGGCGGGGGGGGGGTTGGGGAAGTGGGAGGAGAGGGGTAAGAATGGGTCAGGATGGAGGAGGAATCCTGTAGGGGGTTCAGCCTGAGGGTCATGGTGACGGTGCAACAGAGGAGGTACACGGAGAGCCAGGTGGGAACCATGAGTTTAAGCCGGAGGAGACGGATGGCATGTATAGGAGGTGGAAAGAGGTGGGGCTGGTGAGGGCGAGGGACCTAGGGTGAGGGATCTATATCTGGAGCAGAAGTTTGGAAGATCTGCAGGATGGTGGAGCTTCCAAAATGAAGCAAATTCCAGTATATGCAATGCGCGAAAGGAATGGAGGATTCCCAAGCTGCTGGAGTACACCCTACTGGAACGGTTGCTGCACCTGGATGAGGAAGTGGAGGGTAGGATTGGGGGTACACAGGGGTGGCTGGGGGAACAGGGGAGAGCGCAGGTGGTAAGGATTAATAATCATTTTTATTAGTGTCACAATAGGCTTACTTTAACACTGCAATTAGGTTACTGTGAAAATCCTCCAGTTGCCACACTACAGCGCCTGTTCGGGTACACCAAGGGAGAATTCAGGATGTTTAATTCATCTAACAAGCTCGTCTTTTGGGACTTGTGGGAGGAAACCGGAACACCGGGAAGAAACTCACGCAGACACAGGGAAAACATGCAGACTCTGCAGACAGTGGCCCAAGCCAGGAATCGAACCTGGGTCCCTGGTGCTGTGAAGCAACAGTGCTAACCACTGTGCTACCATTAAGGAGACATGGGAGGAGCTGGCAATGGAGATAGGATGGGGAGTGTGGAGTGAGGCGATACGCAGGGTGAATTCGACCTCCTCGTGCACGAGGATGAGTTTGATTCAGTTTAAGGTGATGCATTGGGTGCATATGACTGGAGCAAGGATGAATGGGTTCTTCCGAGGGATGGCAGACAAGTGTGAGAAGTGCGGGCGAGGACCAGCAAATCACACACCTATGTTCTGGGACTATGAGAAGTTGGAGAAATATTGGGCGAGGGTGTTTGGGACGCCATCAGAGATTTTGGGGTAGAGGCCGGGCCGGACCAATTGGTGGCGATTTTTGGGGTGTTGGAAATGGCGGAGCTGATGGAGGGGAGGAACGCTAACGTATGGCCTTTACCTCTCTTGTTGCCCGGTGACGAATTCTGCTGGGATGGAGGACAACGCCGCCAGATGTGGCGGCCTGGCTGGGGGACCTTTTACGATCTTTTCTAGCTGGAAAAGATTAAGTTTGGATTGAGGAGATCAGCAGAGGGCTTTGAGACACGGTTGGGACTGTTCATGACAATGTTTGAGGATTTGTTCGTCGCTGGGGGAGCGAGGGGGGATGAAAAGGGGTAAAATCTGAACTGTGGAGAAAGTTCTTTGATATATTTAAGCATTTGTACTTTTTAGTATGTTTGAAATAAAATAGATATTAAAAAAAGGGAAGAGTTTGGAGTCTTTTCAGGCTAGGGGGAGGGGCAGAGCTGGAGGGGATCCTAGGATCGTCAAAAATGTCCTACAGAATGAGAAGCATGGGGGGGCCCAGCCCTCCCAAACCTGCAACATTATCACTGGGCAGCAACAGCGGAAAGGGTAAAGGAGCCGGAAGCCGGCTGGGTGAGAATGGAGGAGGGCTCCTGCATGGAGACATCCCTCTGGGCCCTGGCCACAGCAGCCCTACCAGCCCCACCGACCAAGCACTCAATGAGCACAGTGGTGATAGCCACACTCCAGTCGTGGAACCAACTACGACAACACTTCGGTTTAACCGAAATGTCCATTAAGGCGCTCATCTGCAACAACCACAGTTTTGCACCAGCCAAAATGGACGCCACCTTCAAAAGGCAGAGATAGGATGAGGGAACATTGACTGTTAGGGACTTCTACACAGACAACAGACTGACAACACTAGAGGAACTAACTGAGAAGTTTCAGCTGACAGGGGAATCTGGTTAAGATATATTCAGGTCAAAATCTTCTTACGCAGGGAAACTACTGCAACAATCGCTATTGGAGGACCTACAGGACGCTGACATCGTCGGGAGGGGAAACTGCGGCGGCCTGTATGGACTGGGAAAGGCACACGCACCACAGGATGAGACAAGGGAAAGTGGGAGGAAGACCTAGGGTTTGAATAGGGTGGGGACTCTGTTGCGAAGCACTGCACAGGGACAACACCAACTCCACATGCGTAAGGCTAAACCTAATACAGTTGAAAGTGGTACACAGAGTTCACTTAACCAGAACCTGAATGAGTAGGCTTTTCCCATAGGTGGAGGACAAATGTGAATGGTACCAAGTAGACCTGGCCAACCACTCCCACATGTTCTAGTCTTGCCCCAGACTTGTAGGATAGGGGCAAGATAGCCTTCTGGATAGCCTTCTCCAAGGCAATGTCCAAGGTGGTGGGAATGAGGGTACATGCCTGAGAGCGGCAGTCTTCAGGGTATCAGAACAGCCAGATCTCTTTATGGGGAAGAGGGCCGATTCACTTGCCTTTGCCTCCCTAATCGGCATCAAACGATCCTGCTTGGCTGGCGATCAGCAGCACCACCCAAAGCTGGGGTGGCTGGAGGAAACCTGTCAGAATTTCTCCAAATGGATAAAATTAAATTCGCCATCCAGGGAAAGCCACAGTAGAACCACGGACACAAACAAAAAGAAAGGGGGGTTGGGGGAGTGGGAGTGGATTGAACAGGGTGAAAGGAGGGGAGGGGAATAAAGAGGCATGGAGTCCAACCACCCCCAACAGAGAACAATATGTGCAGCGCCATGCCGCCCCAACAGGAATACGTTAGGAGACCCAACGAATGAAGAAGGCAAGCCAGGCGATAAGAAGGGAAGGGGAATCAGAAGGAAGGGAGGGAGAGGGGAGCAGGGGATCCAGCTAAAACTAAGCGCCTGCTGAAAAACAAGAAATTGTAATTGATGGATATAATGAAAGACAACCGGTGTATATAATGAAAGTTAACTGATGTAGATAATGAAAGATAACCGATGTATAGATTTTGCGTATGTTCACACTCATCTTTGCTCTACATAATAAGAAAAACCCTTAATAAAAACATTTTAAAAAACAATGCTAATCATGAACCTAAGGCTTTTACAAATTAAAGCATGTTAGGCGAATTAAGGCATTATGATCAGACATAACTATGATAAAGGCAGTATCTACTGATTTGACACTGGAATCACTGGGTAAGTCACAGATCTGCTATAGGCCAATGCAAGCTCCAGCAACCCTGAGTGCGTACTAGCAGTTAGCAGCGACTGTATAAAAAGGGACAAATCTCAGGAGACACTGGCTGGGACTGCTTCAAAGTCAGAGACATATCTGTCAAGTTTCACTGCTAGGATTCTGTACAGTCAAACGTTTATACTTTGATTTGATTTATTGTCACATGTATTAGTATACAGTGTTTTTTGCATGCTATACAGACAACGCATACCGTACATAGGGAAGGAAGGAGAGACTACAGAATGTAATGTTACAGTCATAGCTAGGGTGTAGAGAAAAGATCAACTTAATACGAGGTAGGTCCGTCCAAAAATCTGATGGCAGCAGGGAAGAAGCTGTTCTTTTAGAATCTCATGATTCACCTCAAAATTTCAATTGCAGGAATAATGAAATCACAGCCGAGCAGTTTCTAAAAAGATAAAACCATGGAAGAATTTGGTTGGGGGGGGCACACAATCAGGTGAGCTGGTGGCTGGTGGGAACTCTGCCATATTCCCGCCTCCACTCTGATTCCTCCATGGCCCTTTCCACCTCGCTAACTGAGGTGCTGAAGGAGGAAAATAATGACCAAGTAAACGCCTCTTCCAGCCGCCTTGCTATTAACCCAACAGTGGGAAGGTCTGTTGCCACTAGACAGCATGACATACAAATCTGCGTGGGTTGCGTGCTGTCTCGCAGGAAGGTTCCTCGTTTAAAAGCATTCAGTGCATGATCGAGGGATCCAGCATTGAGAAGTGGGGGAAGTGAGCTGCTGAGAGCAAGCCCCCTGCTTTTGCTGCTAACCCTTCAACATCACCTCCTTGTGAAACCTGCATCCTCCCAAACCCCTTCCGCCATCACTTAACTCTGGCCTGGGTCACTCTGTGATCTTGGGCCTCCGATGGATGTCATTCCGGCAGCAGCCACCACCAGTTCCCCCTATGGCGCTGCTGGGCAAGTGGTTGAAGTAACAGTGGGGGAGTATTTTGCAGACAGCGATCATAACTTGGTTAGATTCAAGAATGTTATGGAAAAGGACAAGAATGGACATGAAATCAAAGTTCTAAATGGTGCTTGGGGGGGGGGGGGGGGGTGGTTTTAAATAAGATCAGATACGATTAGGCCACATTGGACTGGGAGCAGACATTTTTAGGTAAATCTGTGACAGAACAGTGAGACGCACTCAAGAAGGAAATAGGGAGAATGCAGGGCCCACATGTTCCAATAAAGAAAATGGGTGGGACCAACAAATCCAGTGAACCCTGGATCTCGGGGGATATACAGCATTGGATAAAGAGAAAAAGGGAGGCTTATAGTAGATTTTGAGGGCTCAAAACAGCAGAAGCCCTGGAAGCGTATAGAATGTGCAAGAAGGAACTTAAAAAGGAAATTAGGAGAGCAAATAGGGAACATGAAAGGATACTGGCAGGTAAAATGAAGGAAAATCCCAAGTTGTTTTACAAGTACATTAAGGGTGAAAGGATAACTAGGGAAAGAGTAGAACACATTAAGGTTCACGGTAGGTGTCTAAATGAATACTTTGTGTCAGTGTTCAGTAGTGGGAATGACGATAATGGTATAGAAATCAGGAAGGACTGTGATAAAATTCAAGAAATTAACGTAGATGGAGAGGGGCCTTTGAGTGGTTTGGCAGGCTTAAACATATGTAAATCTCCAGGTATGGATGAAATGTATCTCAGGCTGCGGAGTGAAGCAAGGGAGGAAATAGCAGGGGCGCTGGCAAGATTTTCAATTTCTCTCTGGCCACAGGAGAGGTGCCGGAGGACTGGAGGACAGCAAATGTGGTACCATTATTAAAGAAGGGAGGAAGGGAACAGGAAGCTACAGGCCAGTCAGTCTAATCTCATTGGCAGGGAAACTATTGGAAGCAATTCTGAGAGACAGATTAATCTGCATTTGGAGAGGCTGAGATTAATCAAGAACAGTCAGCATGGATTTGTTAAGAGGTCATGTCTGACCAACTTGATTGAATTTTTCGAAGAGGTGACCAGGTGTGTAGAAGAGCATTTAATGTAGTCTACGTGGACTTCAGCAAGGCTTTTAAAAATGGTTCCACATGGAAGACTAATAGTGAAGGTGAGAGCCCATGGGATCCAAGGAAATTTGGCAACTTGGATCCAGAATTGGCAGAGTAGCAGAGGGTGATGGTAGAGGGTTGCTTTTCTGACTGTAAACCTGTGTCCAGTGGGCTCCCACAGGGATCAGTGTGGGAGTCCTTGCTGTTTATGATTTAGAAAAATGATTTCAACTGGAATGTAGGAGGGTTGATCAGTAAGTTTGCAGATGATCACACTGAAGCTTTGGGGGCAATTTCGATAGCACTTCAAGTTGAGGGCAGATTCGAGAGTAATGCCGATAAGAGGGAATCATGAGTTTGAGCCAGGGAGGATAGATGCAAGGTTCCGTGGATGGGAGGAGAAAGGGGAAACAAAAATGAAGGATCCGTTTCTGGAGGGGCAATTCACAAGTTTGGAGGAGCTGGGGGTGAAGTATGGATTCCAGCATGAGGACTTCAGGTATATGCATGTGTGGAATTTTGCAAGGAAGGTCTTCCCGAGCTTTCCGGTGGTACCTTCCTCCTCGTTGTTGGAGGAGGTGCTGTCAGTGGGGGCTCTGGAGAGTGAGGTTGTTTCAGCGATCCACAACAGAATTATGGAGGAGGACAAGGAGTCCATAGTAGGGATTAAGGCCAAATGGGAGAAAGAGTTGGGGATGGGGCTGGAAGAACGTTTATGGTTTGAAGTGCTGTGAAGGGTCAATGCCTCGACCTTGTGTGCAGGGTTGGTGTTGATTCAGTCAAAAGCGATGTCGAGGGCACACTTAATGAAGGCAAGGATGAGCCGTCTGTTTGAGGGAGCGGACGATAGTTGCGAGCGGTGGGTATTGGGGGGGGTCCTGCCTAATGTTGGAGAAATATTGGGGGTTATTTTTCAGCACCATGTCCGAGGTTCTGTATGTGGATTTGGAGCTGGGTTCCCTGAGGCCATATTCGGGGTGTCAGACCTGCCGGAGCTGCAGACAGGAGCGGGGGCATACATTTTAGCCTTTGCTTCGTTGATTGCTCGCAGGCAAGTTCGGTTAGGGTGGAGGTCAGCTTCTCCACCCCCGTGCCTCGGTTTGGGTGGAATCTAATGGAGTTCCTATATTTGGAGGTGAAATTTGCCCTAAGGTGGACAGAAGAGGGGTTTCAACAGAGATGGGGTCTGTTTGTCTTACATTTTGGGGATCTAGTTGCCATCAAGGGGTGGGGTGGTTGCCGTTTGGTGGGGCTGGGTTGGGTATTGTTGTAAAAATGTTGAAAATTGTGGTTGCGGTGATGCAGAGCTAAGCCGCACGTTCGGTGGCTCCCGCTATTTTCGGTCTTTTGGGCTCTTTTAAGGGTCCGTAGCGGCGCTGGTTGGACTTTTCCCGGTGAGGGAACACATCTGCTGCACTTATCTGCCGGTGGATGGACTGGACCAGGAGCAGGGCGGTCAGAAAATTGACTTTGGAGCAAAGAAAGGTGCGAGGCAGGAAGAACAAGATGGTGGCGGGCGGAACCGGCAGCGTGGCAGCAGTGGGTGCAGGAGCAGCAGGAGCTGCTTCAGAGAGCTGAAAGCTGAGCTGCTGGAACCGCTTAGGGCCTCACTGGATAAGCTCATGGCGACTCAGACAGCTCAGGGTGCAGAGATCCGCGAGTTACGGCAAAAGGCCTCGGAGAACGAGGATGAAATCCTAGGGCTGGCAGTGAAGGTGGAATCACACGAGGCGTTCCACAAAAAATGGCAAGCGAGGATGGAGGACATGGAGAACCGCTCGCGGCGGAAGAACTTGCGGACCCTGGGCCTCCCGGAGGGGCTGGAGGGATCGGACCTGGGGGCCTATGTGGCCTTGATGCTGAACTCGCTAATGGGTGTGGGGTCCTTCCAAAGGTCCTTGGTGCTGGAGGGTGCCCATCGAGTGTTGCTGAGAAAGCCCAGACCGAACGAGCCGCCAAGGGCGGTGCTGGTCCATTTTCACCACTTCGTCGACCGAGAATGTGTGCTGAGATGTGCGAAAAAGGAGGAGCAGCAGGTGGGGGAACACAGATATCCGGAGTTATCAGGATTGGAGCGTGGAGGTGGCGAAGAGAAGGGCTGGTTTTAACCGGTCAAAGGCAGTGCTGCACAACAAAGGGGTGAAGTTCGGCCTGCTACAGCCGGCACGCCTTTGGGTCACTTATAAAGATCGGCAGCTCTATTTTGACTCCCCGGAAGATGCCTGGGCCTTCGTCCAGGCAGAGAAGCTGGACTCGAACTGAGGATTGAGGGAGGGTTGGAGACTGATGTACATTTTCCGGAGGCTCTGTTCTCCCTTGTACTTCTTTGTTGGTCCTTTTTTGTTTTTTCTCTTTTTTGGGGCTTTTCTATGATCTATTTCTGTGCCTTTCTCACTGGTGGAGAGTTGGGGAGATGTTTTGCAGGCCCGTTGGGACACGTGCCCTTTTCTTTCCCACATTTTGGGTCGGGGACTGGAAGCGCGGGCTTTCTTCCCGCGCTAGAGGCGGAATGGGAGGGGCCTGCACCAGGTGGGGGGAGTGGCGGTTGTGTCACACCGGGGGGTCGTTGGGGTGGCGGGAGCAGCCGGGGTCAGCAGGAGTCGGCTGACTTACGGACGTACGACGAGAGGGGCAACGCAGCTTGGGAGGGGGGGGGGGGGGTTTGCTGCTGGAAGGGCCGAAGGGGAACAGATGGTGATGGGGGGGTCGGGTTGGGGCTCTGCCACCGTGGGGAACGGGCCGTGGGGGTACTGCGGGCTCATGGTGGGCCGAGGGAGAGTTATGGCTGATCGGCGCAGAGGGAGGGGGAGGAGCCCCCCGATTCGGCTGGTCACATGGAATGTAAGGTGGCTGAATGGGCCGGTCCAGCGGGCCCAGGTGATGGCGCATTTGAAGGGGCTGGGGCGGATGTGGCTATGCTCCAGGAAACGCACCTTAGGGTGGCGGATCAGGTTAGGCTGAGAAGAGGGTGGGTTAGACAAGTGTTCCATTCGGGGTTAGATGCGAGGAACCGGGTGTGGCGATTTTGGTGGGAAAGAGCTTGTCGTTTGTGGCGTCGAGCGTGGTGGCGGACAGCTTTGGCAGATACATAATGGTGAGCGGTAGACTCCAAGGGGAGCGGCTGGTGCTGGGTAATGTGTATGCCCCAAATTGGGATGATGCAGGCTTCATGCGGCGCATGCTGAGCCAGATTCCAGACCTTGAGACGGGGGGCTTGATATTGGGAGGAGATTTTAATACAGTGCTGGACACAGCCCTGGATCGTTCTAGGTCCAGGACCGGTAAGAGGCCGGCGGCGGCCACGGTGCTGAGGGGGTTCATGGACCAGATGGGAGGGATGGACCCTTGGAGGTTTATGAGGCGGGAGGTAGGGAGTTGTTGTTTTTCTCCCATGTCCATGAGGCTTACTCCCGGATCAACTTTTTTGTCTTCAGCAGGGCGCTGATTCCGAGGGTGGTAGGGGCAGAGTATTCGGCGATAACCATATCAGACCACGCTCCGCATTGGGTGGACCTGGAGCTGAGGGAGGGGGAAGGATCAACGCCCGCTGTGGAGGTTAGAGGTGGGGCTGCTGTCGGATGAGGAGGTATGTGGTGTATAGAGGGGTATTTGGAAACTAATGACAATCGGGAGGTGCAGGTGGGGGTGGTCTGGGAGGCGTTGAAGGCAGTGGTTATAAGGGAGCTGATTTCTATTAGGGCACACAGGGAGAGGGGGGAGAAAAAGGAGAGGGAGAGGTTTGTGGAAGAAATGGTAAGGGTGGACAGGAGGTACGCGGAGGTCCCGGAAGAAGGGCTTTTGAGGAAGCGTCGTAGTCTCCAAGCGGAGTTTGACATATTAACCACCCGGAAAGCGGAGGCGCAGTGGAGGAGGGCGCAGGGGGCGGTATTTGAGTACGGGGGGAAGGCAAGTCGGATGCTGGCCCACCAGCTCCAGAAGCGGGAGGCGGCGACGGAGATAGGGGGAGTTAGAGATGTAGGAGGGAGTCTGGTGCGGAGTGCAAGGGGCATCAACGGAGTGTTCAGGACCTTTTATGAGGAGTTGTACCGGTCAGTGCCCCCTGGGGAGGAGGGTGGGATGGACCGCTTTTTGGACAAGCTGGCGTTCCCGAGAGTGGGGGAGGAGCGGGCGGAGGGTCTGGGGGCCCCAATCGAGTTGGAGGAGCTGATCAAGGCGATGGGGAGTATGCAGTCAGATAAGGCACCGGGGCCTGACGAGTTCCCGGTGGAATTTTACAAGAAGTTTTCAGACCTGTTGGGCCCGCTGTTAGTGAGGACCCTGAATGAGGCAAGGGAGGGGGGGGGGGGCCTTGCCCCCGACGATGTCCAGAGCATTAATTTCATTGATTTTGAAGCGGGATAAGGACCCCCTCCAGTGTTGATCTTACAGGCCGCTCTCACTCCTCAATGTGGACGCAAAGCTGCTGGCCAAGATATTGGCCAGGAGGGTGGAGGATGTGGTCCCACAGGTCATTCACGAGGACCAAACGGGTTTTGTGAAGGGGAGGCAGCTGAATGTCAATGTGCGGAGGCTTCTTAACATCATAATGATGTCGGCGATGGACGGGGAGGCGGAGATAGTGGCATCGATGGATGCAGAAAAAGCTTTTGACAGGGTGGAGTGGAGCTACCCGTGGGAGGTGTTGAAGAGATTTGGGTTTGGTGAGGGATTCATTAGGTGGGTGAGGCTGTTGTATAATGCTCCGGTGGCGAGCATGGTGATGAATGGGAGGAGGTCGGAGGACTTTCGGTTGTCCTGGGGGACAAGGCAGGGGTGCCCCTTGTTTCCCCTGCTGTTCGCGTTGGCGATCGAACCCTTGGCCATGGCACTGAGGGAATCGAGGAACTGGAGGGGGATTGTACGGGGGGAGGAGGAGCACTGGCTGTCGCTGTACGCGGACGATTTACTGCTGTACATTGCAGATCCGGCAGGGGGGATGCCAGATGCGATGAGGATCCTGGGGGAGTTTGGAGACTTCTCTGGCTATAAGCTCAATGTGGGGAAGAGTGAGCTGTTTGTGGTGCATATGGGGGACCAGGAGAAAGAGATAGGGGAGCTCCCGCTGAAAAGGGTAAAGAGGAGCTTCAGATACCTGGGAGTCCAGATAGCCTGGAGCTGGGGGGCCCTGCATAGGTTAAACTTCACAAGGCTGGTGGAGCAGATGGAGGAGGAGTTCAGGAGGTGGGATGTGTTGCCACTCTCCCTAGCGGGCAGGGTCCAGTCGGTTAAGATGACAGTGCTCCCGAGGTTTTTGTTTCTCTTCCAGTGTTTACCCATTATGATTCCGAAGGCTTTCTTTAGGAGGGTTAACAGGAGCATTACGGGGTTTGTGTGGGCGCAGAAGACCCCGAGGGTGAGGAGGGTATTCTTGGAGCGAGGCAGGGAGGTGGGTGGATTGGCGCTGCCCAACCTGCGTGGGTATTACTGGGCTGCGAACGTGGCAATGATTTGTAGGTGGGTGATGGACAGGGAGGGATCCGCATGGAAGAGGATGGAGGCGGCGTCCTGTGTGGACACGAGTTTAGAGGCGCTGGTGACGGCGCCGTTGCCGCTCCGCCCGGCAAGGTACTCTTCGAGTCCAGTAGTGGTGGCTACCCTCAAAATCTGGGGGCAGTGGAGGCGGCATAGGGGGAAAGTAAAGGCCTCGGTTTGGTCCCCGATACGGGGGGTCCACCGGTTTGTACCAGGGAGGATAGATGGAGGGTTTCTGAGTTGGCACAGGGCAGGTATCAGGCGGATGGGGGACCTCTTCCTAGACGGGAAGTTTGCGACCTTAGAGGAGTTGGAGGGGAAGTGGGGTCTACCCCCAAGGAATTCCTTTAGGTACATGCAGATTAGGGCGTTTGTTAGGCGGCAGGTGGCGGAGTTTCCGCTATTGCCGCCAAGAGGGGGTTCAGGATAGGGTGCTCTCGGGGACGTGGGTCGGTGAGGGTAGGATCTCTGCAATTTATCAGGTGATGCAGGAGGGGGAGGAGGCGTTAAAAAAAGTGTTGAAATAGAGTGGGGCTGTTTTCCTTGGTACAGCGGGGAGAGAGAGAGAGAGAGAGAGAGAGAGACTGATTAACTGATTGGCTCACAATTCGGTAGACCTTTCTCAAAGGCAACACCGGTCCCTTGCCAGCTCTCCAGCTAGCGACTGAGACCCCCATCTCATCATACAATGTCGCCCCTAGAGCAGGTGTCCCATGCGGTCATCTCCCTGCAAAACAGATATACCGCTTTGGATACTGTTGAGGGAGATGGCTCACCAGGGGAAGGCAGCAGCAGCCAGGTTCATGGCACCGTGGCTGGCTCTGCTGCACATCAGGGCAGGAAGAAAATTGGCAGGGCTATAGTGATAGGGGACTTGATCGTAAGGGGAATAGACAGGCGGTTCTGTGGGCGCAATCGAGACTCCAGGATGGTATGTTGCCTCCCTGGTGCAAGGGTCAAGGATGTCTCGGAGCGGCTGCAGGACATTCTGGGGGGGGAGGGTGAACAGCCAGCTGTCGTGGTGCACATAGGCACCAACGATATAGGTAAAAAACGGGATGAGGTCCTACAAGCGGAATTCAGGGAGTTAGGAGTTAAACTAAAAAGTAGGACCTCAAAGGTAGTAATCTCAGGATTGCTACCAGTGCCACAAGCTAGTCAGAGTAGGAATGTCAGGATAGATAGGATGAATGTGTGGCTCGAGAGATGGTGCAAGAGGGAGGGATTCAAATTCCTGGGGCATGGGGACCGGTTCTGGGGGAGGTGGGACCAGTACAAACCGGACGGTCTGCACCTGGGCAGGACTGGAACCGATGTCCTAGGGGGGATGTTTTCTAGAGCTGTTGGGGAGGGTTTAAACTAATGTGGCAGGGGGATGGGAACCGATGCAGGAAGTTGGAAGGTAGTAAAACAGGGACAGAAGCAAAAGGAAGTAAGGGGAAAAGTGCAAGGCAGAGAAGACATAGTCAAAAATCTAAAAGGGCGACAGTGCAAGGTACAGTGACTGAGGGGAGCTCAGTGAATAGGCCCAGTAATAACAAAAGGAATAAAACTGGAGATGTTAAGATTCAAAACAGAGGTAAAAAAACCAACATAAGTGTACTTTACCTGAATGCTCGTAGTATTCGGAATAAAGTAAATGAGTTGATGGCACAAATCATCGTAAATGACTATGATTTAGTGGCCATTACTGAAACATGGTTAAAGGATGGTCACGACTGGGAGTTAAATATCCGAGGGTATCAAACTATTCGGAAGGACAGAGTGGATGGTAAGGGAGGTGGTGTTGCTCTGTTATTTAAGGATGACATCCGGGCAATAGTAAGGGATGACATCGGTGCTATGGAGGATAAGGTTGAATCCATTTGGGTGGAAATCAGGAATAGTAAGGCGAAAAAGTCACTGATAGGAGTAGTCTATCGGCCACCAAATAGTAACGATATGGTGGGGCAGGCAATAAACAAAGAAATAACTGATGCATGTAGAAATGGTACAGCAGTTATCATGGGGGATTTTAATCTACATGTCGATTGGTTTAACCAGGTCGGTCAAGGCAACCTTGAGGAGGAGTTTATAGAATGTATCCGCGATAGTTTCCTAGAACAGTATATAATGGAACCTACGAGGGAACAAGCGGTCCTAGATCTTGTCCTGTGTAATGAGACAGGATTGATTCATGATCTCATAGTTAGGGATCCTCTCGGAAGGAGCGATCACAATATGGTGGAATTTAAAATACAGATGGAGGGTGAGAAAGTAAAATCAAATACTAGTGTTTTGTGTTTAAACAAAGGAGACTACAAGGGGATGAGAGAAGAACTAGCTAAGGTAGACTGGGAGTTAAGACTTTATGGTGGAACAGTTGAGGAACAGTGGAGAACCTTCCAAGCGATTTTTCACAGTGCTCAGCAAAGGTTTATACCAACAAAAAGGAAGGACGGAAGAAAGAGGGAAAATCGACCGTGGATATCTAAGGAAATAAGGGAGAGTATCAAATTGAAGGAAAAAGCATATAAAGTGGCAAAGATTGCTGGGAGATTAGAGGACTGGGAAATCTTTAGGGGGCAACAGAAAGCTACTAAAAAAGCTATAAAGAAGAGTAAGATAGAGTATGAGAGTAAACTTGCTCAGAATATAAAAACAGACAGTAAAAGTTTTTACAAATATATAAGACAAAAAAGAGTGGCTAAGGTAAATATTGGTCCTTTAGAGGATGAGAAGGGAGTTTTAATAATGGGAAATGAGGAAATGGCTGAGGAACTGAACAGGTTTTTTGGGTCGGTCTTCACAGTGGAAGACACAAATAACATGCCAGCGACTGATAGAAATGAGGCTATGACAGGTGAGGACCTTGAGAGGATTGTTATCACTAAGGAGGGAGTGATGGGCAAGCTAATAGGGCTAAAGGTAGACAAGTCTCCTGGCCCTGATGGAATGCATCCCAGAGTGCTAAAAGAGATGGCTAGGGAAATTGCAGATGCACTAGTGATAATTTACCGAAATTCACTAGACTCTGGGGTGGTCCCGGTGGATTGGAAATTAGCAAACGTGACGCCACTGTTTAAAAAAGGAGGTAGGCAGAAAGCAGGAAATTATAGGCCAGTGAGCTTAACTTCGGTAGTAGGGAAGATGCTGGAATCTATCATCAAGGAAGAAATTGCGAGGCATCTGGATAGAAATTGTCCCATTGGGCAGACACAGCATGGGTTCGTAAAGGGCAGGTCATGCCTAACTAATTTAGTGGAATTTTTTGAGGACATTACCAGTGCAGTAGATAACGGGGAGCCGATGGATGTGGTATATCTGGATTTCCAGAAAGCCTTTGACAAGGTGCCACACAAAAGGTTGCTGCATAAGATAAAGATGCATGGCATTAAGGGTAAAGTAGTAGCATGGATAGAGGATTGGTTAATTAATAGAAAGCAAAGAGTTGGGATAAATGGGTGTTTCTCTGGTTG